>NC_050460.1:41328295-41661628 GCF_903995425.1 Onychomys torridus
AGGCCACCACTATGGGATCACATGTGGTGGTTATTATTTCATTAAGATGATTAGGGAAGGATAGAAATGAAAAGAAGCCAAGATATCAGGATCCAGATGCTCATGGGTCCACACACTTCCGAGGCTGGCCTGCTCTGCTGTGAGTCACCAACATAGGCCAAAGGGAATGTGGCATCCTTCCCAGACCAAGTAACAGATGGATCAGCCACATAGCTCCTGCCTCCCAGTGGACCAGAGACTCAAACTTCTATTATAGAAGTGTCTTAGCAAAAGAGGGTGGGTGGAAGTTTAAGGAGTGCTTCATGCAGTGGAGGATAGGATGAATTATCTAAGGACTGTTTTGTTAGCTTATCAAGTCCTCCCCCATGGCTGTTCTAGACATCACTAGGTCTCTGTCACTGGATTTCCTGACATCCTGTACATGGCACTGCCAGACAGCTCCACATCTCAGCCACCTGCCTGTCCATGGTCAGAGCTAGCCCTATCTAGACTAGCCTATACAGCACTGGGCTTAGAGCATGAAGCTAGGCTTGCCCAAGAAGGTGCTACATGATGGATAAATAACTAAAGGATGGGCAAAGTGCTACCACACTTATGGAGGGTAGTGTCTCTTCTGGGTTACAATAAGAAAAAGGGTGAATTCTGAGAACCACATCAGAGAACTCACCATGACCAGCGACGATGAGGTCTTTCACACAGGATGCTGTCCTGGTGCATATTAATTGTCAACTGAATCGTCTGGGGGAAAGTCTCTTTTGAATACCTTTTTTTATTAGATTGGCCTGCGGGCATGTTGGTAAGGGATTATCCTGATTATTAGTTGATACAAGAGGTCCAGCCTACTGTGAGTAGCACCATCCTTGGGCAGGTGGTCCTAGTAACTTAGAGAGGGGAGCCATAGAGGGAGCTAGCTGGCAAGCAGTTTCCGCTGTGATTCTCCACAATGAGATGTTGTAACCATAAGATGAACAAACTATCCTTTAAGTTGTTTTCAGTGAGTGTGTTTTATCACAGCCACAGAAAGGTGGCTGGAATGGGTGTGAGTCTGAGCTCGGCAGCGGTGCTCAGACCATGTGTCTTTACACTGCAGATCCTGCACCTGCTTCCCCCCCCATCCTTCTCGACAGGGAGGAGTCCTCCTACAGCCATTGCCTTGGCTTATAGTGACAAGGCCACTAGATCCTTTGATCAAGCGTGCCCTCAGCCTGTTCGGCATGGCCCTGTCACCAAGAGGGGATGGGACAAGCCTTTACAGTTGAAAACGTACATTTCCTTTGACTAACCACAACAATCCCCTGCTTGTCACTGGCCAAATGGGCTCCACTGCAACCTCTAACATATAAAGTCGTCCACACTGAGCAACTTCACACAGCTGGATAATGCACATCTGCTCATCTTATGCACATCCTGGAACATGTCTTGAGCACCCTACATGTCTAGATGCAGACCTAGCACAGAAGCATAACGGAAGTTGCCTGATGCGACTCTAAGGGTCACACGTAAGGTGCTGAAGGAATCAGGCCTTGCTTTCTCAAGTGTGAGGGGAGGGCAGCCTTCTGGCCTTTGTACATGTGTGAGCCTTCGTTGGTTTATTAGTAGCATTGTGGCCAGGCTTTTCTGGCTTGTGGCAATTGTACCATTGGCTTGTATAGAACTTGTGGATTGACTTTTCATCAGAGAGAAGCTCACAAAACCATCACTGTGATGTAATCAACCCTGGTGCCATTCCCAAACAAAGGAGTAAGTAGCCACAGAGGACCCAGCCTCATGCTAAGCACCCAGGCCTCAGAGCACACAAGCCCTGTGTTTGACACAGTTGGATCTAGGCCCTGTCTCCTGGTCAATTCCTATCTGCTAGAAAAATTCTGGGATGGTGCCCTGTGAAAGAAGAGTGATATCTCTCTCTCCTCTCTCTCTCTGTTTCATTCTCTTCTCTCTCCCCGCTCCGTGTGTGTGTGTGTGTGTGTGTGTGTGTGTGTGTGTGTGTGTGTGTGATGTGTTTGTTGCAGAATGCAGCTGCTGCCTGAATTCTTGGGGTAGAGAAAAGGCATGACCTGGGCCAAAAGATGCAGAACTCCATGCTTGTCCCAGCAGAGGCTCAAAGTTGACCTCTTCTTCTAGCAACACCACCTTAGTTTCCAAGACTAGATCTCGTCTCTGGTGTACCCCTTAAAATACCTTGAACATGGCACATTTCTGGTGGTTCCAAGAAACCACTGTTAACTGAGAAGAAGGTTCCCCACGCTAGCCGTTGGGGATTATCAAGATCCACCAGGAGACTCTGCTCCGAATTCTACTTTTGGTGTTCCACCAGGCAACCACGTACTTTCTGCTTTCCAGGCACGGGAAACTTACTTCCTGGTCTCTCGGGGATCCAGTGGGGCCAGGCAGCTAGCTTTGACCAACAGATTGTGGGAAACTTGTGAGCCAATAAGATATGCATCACTTTTGGGTTATAATATCACCTACTTGAGGGAGAGCCTCCATTGCACCTGCATCCATATCCTATGGTGGTGTTGGTAGCAGCTGACTGAGCCTGCATCCAGGAAAGAAAGGGAAGGGACTAACCACTCTAGCCACACTGGGCAGAGGGTGTTTTGCGAAGGAATGAGGGCGGTGGGGAAGCAGAGGCACGTCTGCGTTAAGGTTTGTAAAGGTTAGCCGCAGGGTACAGTTCGTCTGAGTCATACAAGAGGGGTCCGATAGAAAGAGAAGAGATGGGGCAGAAAAAAAAGCCAGAGAGGCCGGGGGCAGGAGATGGATGAGGCGCGCGGGGCCGCCGCCGCCGGGGGGGGGGAGAGAGAGAAGCGGGCGGGAAACAGCAGGCGGACGCGGGGCGGGAGCGGCGCGGGCGAAGACAGACCAAGCGGGGCAGTGACGACAGAGAAAGGGAACGGCAGGGAAGTGAAACAAAAGAAGGACAGAAGGAGGCGGAGCACACCCCGGCATGGCGCGCGCAAACAAACGCGGGCAAGGGGGGCGTAGATGGGGGGAGGCCCGGCCCGGGCGGACCGGGAGGCAGGCGTCAGGCAGCGGCGACCAACACCACCAGAAGGAGAGGGGGAGGCAAGGGGCAAGGGAGGCGCGCCCGCAAGGAGGGAGAGGAGAACCCAAAAGTGGAGGGCAGAGCGAGAGGGGCGGCACAAGGGGCCCACAAGCGGGGGCGGCAAAGCGAAGCGGCCGGGCCCACGGGAGCCCGATAGGACAGGAAGAAATGGCGAAATGGGCGCCCGGGCCGGAAAAGCAGAAAGGACAGGGAGGCGTGCCTGGGGGAACACCAAAAGTGAGAAGGCGCGAGCAGAGGGCGCCGGGGGGAGGCGGTGAGAAGCCAACGGCGAGCGGGGGAAACGGCGGCGCAGGGAACAGGGGGGGCGGGGAACCACCAGAAAGGGGCCAGGGGCAAGGGAGGGGATAGAAGGGTAACTGATCACCAGAGACTGAGAGCGAGGACGGGTGGAAACGAAGGGCGAGCAAGAAGAGCGGTCAACGTGGGAGCCGCGGCGGGGACAATAGCAGGGAGGGCGAGCAGCGGGGGGCCCAGGGCAGGCCGGGGGCGCGACCCCAAGATAGGCCATTGGGCAGCTAAGCGGCAGGTCGGCAACAAACACCAGCACACACACACACACACCTACACCACCACACATCACACAAACACACACCCACACCACGGAAAGCGGGATGATCAGAAGAGAAGAAACATGAGAGAAGAGGAGAGAGATGAGAGCACGCGAGCCGGGCACAGCTGGCCACCAGCTCCTTAGAAGGGGCGTAGCATTAGAGAAGGACCAGGAGACAGCGGCCGAGAGCCATTATACGGAGGGCAACCACACAGGGCGAGGGGCGCGGACGGCCGGCCCTGGGGCTGAGCAGGAGGTTCGGGAGCGCCGCGGGGGCCTACGGACGCCGGGGGGGAAGGGCCACCGGGGAGACAGCACAGGGACCGGGGGGGATCCGGCGCGCGGAGGAAAATGGGCAAGCCACAAGGGCGAGAAACAAGCCAAGGGGACAAGGGCCACAAAGCCAGAAAAGCCGTGCCACAAAGGCGACGGAAGGAACCAACGAAGGCCGCACAACAGGACAAAGGCCAGAAGGCGGCCCGGCCCCGCACACGGAGAAGCAAGGCCTGAGGCCGGCAGCACCGGACGGTTGACCCGGAGGAGCGCAGCAGGCAACGGCCGGGAGTGGCGGCGGGCGCAGGGCGGCAGCGAGACATGGAGGGGCCGCAAGCACAGGCGGCCAGGAGGGGCAGAAGAGGAGCAGAGGGGCAGAGCCAGCGGGGGGAAGGGGCCGCAGGGGGGACGACGGGAGATGGGAGAGGGGCAGACACAGGGTGGGCAGGGACAAAGCAGTGGATGGGGGGGGAGGCAAAGGAAAATGGACGGGGGGCAAACGGGAAAGGCGGGGCCCTAGCCCCGCGGGGGGAACAGGGCCAGGCCGATACAGCCGCTGGGTTAGGGCACGCGGGAGGCAAAGGAGCGAGGGCACGGGGCACGACCGAAAGCCAATGCACATGCCGCGACGAAGGAATGACGCCGCCTCTGTGCGAGAAGGAGGGGGGGGAAGGAGGGCAGGAGCGCAGGGAAAAGACACAGGGGCGGAGCCATCTCGCGGCCGAGCCGCAGACGCACACCCAGGCCAGCAACACACGGGCGGGGGCGGGCGAGGATAAACTACACGCACGGATAAACACGGAAAGGGAAGAGCGGGGGCAGCGGGGGGGACAAACAGCGCAATGGGGTAGGAAGCATTCAGCGGAAACGGCGGGCCACCGAGCGCCCGCGAGGGCGCCTCCGCGCGAAGGGACGAGGACACCGGCCCAAGGAGGGGCCGACGCACAGGAGGCGGGTACCGCGGGGAGCAACGAAGAAGCAGGAGAAGCCCCTGACCAAACAGGGCCCCGCAGGCCACGAAGAAAAAAAGGAGGCAAAAGAGACGGGCCCCCAGGGACCCGAGCAGGGGACAAGGAAGAGGCACCATGGACAGCAGCCGGAGGGAAAAGACACGCAGCGGCGCGGGGGCAGGGGGATGGGCGCGGAGGGTGGGCGGCAGGAAGGCACCACGGGGGCGGAGGGGAACCCAGAAGCAGACACGGACCCGCCAGAAAGGGGGGAAAGCACGGGGGCCCAGCCGGGAGGGAGGGAGCCAGCAGGGAGCACCGGCGGGGGCAAGCCGAGCTGCAGGCGCAAGCCCAGGGCTGGGAGAGCGAAGGCGAGAGAGGGCGAGCGTCGGACCAGGGACAGCAGGGGGCGGAGATGGGGGACGGCTGGCAGGGGCCAGGACAGCGAGGGGCAGGAAAGCCAGGGACAGAGACCGAGGGAGGGCGAGAACAGCCGGGGTGAGGACGTTTGAGAAGCTGAAACAAATCAGGCTCGGAAGATAGGCAGCCGAAGCCCGCCACGGCAGAAGCACGCTCGTAAACGAGACCACCACCCGCGGGGCGAAGACACGGCGAGAAGAAGAAGGGGGAGGTCGCGGGTGCAGACCAAAGAACGGAAGCCAGGCAGGAGCGAAAGGGCGGTATTGCCAGCGGGTACGGGTGCGCGAGAAGGTAAAAAGGAGAAGCCCACATGCCAACGGGGGCCGCCAAGGGGACTGTCATCAGAGTATGCAGCGCAGCCCCGCAGGAAGCGCCGAGGGGTACCCCTCTCTCAAGCAGAGCAGACGGGAGTCCGGAAGAGCGGTGCGGGGTCTTAGCTAGGTGCTGAGACCGGCCAACGGAAGCTACCGACTGAAGTATCTTAAAAGGATAAATATAGAAATAATGAAACCTCTCTACTCACATGGGGTTATGGCCCAGAGGGGGGGCGCTCAGTGAAAGCAGATGAAGCCCAAAATGAAAGCAGTGTGTTATTTAGGATGAAAGAGTGCAGACCCACCAAAAAGGCATGTTCCACGATTTTCACCCACCACTGGTTTGTGCTATTAAGCCAAAGAGAGTGTACAGGACAGTGTCCGAACTGAGGTATGTCTCTAGAAGACAACGAGACCCGCTAATTCCCCTAAATATTAATGTAAACCCAAACCAAAGTGTTGTATGGAGACAAAGGGAGCAACCGTGACATCTAATTTTTTTATAATAAAACCATTTCTAAATGCCTAATTTTTGATTTATTTGATCATGTTTACCCAGATTTGACCTTTAGGGCCACGGAGGAACCGGGGTCTATCAAGGTACACTGGGCTCCGCCCCCTGAGCAGTTTTGGTGTCTGAGGGGGGAACAAAAAAAGATGGGAAGCGTGACTAGGGAACGCACTGAATCGATTATGAAGCCACACACAGAATGTGAAAAAAAAAATCGAGAACACTTCGCAGACCAAAGAATAATTATGCCCAAATAGCTAGTCGACACGAGTGGCAATAAGCCTCCGGCCGCAACCGCGTAAATCAACAACAATTTTTATATAAAAAATTTAAAATCCCAATCCGGCACCATTAGTGAGAAAAAATATAAACACCAGCGTCTCCAAGAAAAATAGTGTGCCCACGGCTGGTCTCGTCATAAATAAAGGAAAAACGCTCATGGGCCACAAACTGCACCCGGAGCCGAAGTTAACTTGTGTGCCCCAACAGGGACGAAAGCGCTAACCGCCGCAGCGCCGAATCGGGCCTAAAACGTGTTAGGGAAAAAAAAGCAAAAAGAAGTGCCAGGCGGAGGGACAATTGTATACCCAATGACATGAGCCCCAGGAATCCATTTGGAAAACACAACCCTTAATATTATTAACTAGGTATCATAAGGACAGACGAGTTGCCCACAAATGGGGTAATTTGAGGCCCAAAAGTGAATAAGCTTACGAAGGGGAGAAAGGTCAGGGGAATTATCCAAAATTTCAAAAGCCGCGCGTGAATAATATCCAGAAAACTCATATGCACCCATGCCCAATTGAATGTCTCAAGAGAGAAAGGGGATGGAGGTCCCACCTATATAGTGTTTTTTCCATAGAACCCAAAATCCTCTTGTCATTACATCAAACATTCCTATTTTACAAATCTAGACGGAGGAAAGATAAAAAAGCAATTACACGACGAGAAATTGATTCATATTTAAATCCCGGAAAAGGAAACGGCCCAAAACATTATCGAAATAGGTGTATCAGGTGAGAACATAACGAAATACCGAACAACAATAAGTATAAGGCAAAAAGAGGGGGATGAGAAATGTAGGGACGAAAAGTGTGTGTAAGAAGAGTGTGGAGTACATGTTAAGGAGCCAACAGGGACCATAGAGATACTTCAGAACGGGGACGGACCGCCGCGTGTAGATAAAAGTTTCAAAAAAGCACAGGACCGCCAGTTACAAAAAGACCAGAAAAGATAAGAGACGCAAAACGGATTACCCGTGTAAAGGCATCCCACTTAAAACGGTTAGAGTGAGAACTAACGAAGAAGAGATCTCCTATGGGTTGCCTTTCGAGTTACAAACAGGTCTCGTACCGACAGCGCACGCGGGAGGAGTGCGGAGGGATAAGGTCGATGTAAAGAACCCCTCCAGGGTGGTGAGGCTGGTATTGACAAACAGCAGCTGGAGCCCCAAGGCGTAGGGACCCGCGACTGGGTAGTGAGAGACAGACGGCGGAGGGAGCAAAGAAAGGGGACCGAGAGCGCGTATATTTTACCACCACACAGTTAGATACCGCGGCGCACCCCCAAGCAATGTGAAAAAATGGGAAGAGCAGAAGACAACAGAGAATGCAGGTCTATGTAAATGTAGAGAAAAACCGGAAAATATCGAGCGAGCAATTTCTCAGAAGAGCCGCAGCGCCGACCACGGAAGCGTATGGCGAGAGAGTCAAAAACTAAAGGGGTGCCCACAAGAGGCCGCGGCGACTATGCTCTCATCTTAGCGCGTAGGACGTCCAGGGAACAGGAGCGATGCGAGGGAGGTCTTAAATGGAGCCCGCAAGTTCCTCGTCCCTCGGCAGTTAAATATGTTGTGTGCCCCAATGGATGTCTGAAAATTCCAAAAAAGAAAGTAAAATAGCTCAGGAAACAGAATTAGCCGCCGGCACCGCCAAAGCCTCTATATAATCCCACCCTATTATTAATCAAATTAACAGCAAAAAAGTGTAACCATGATATACGGCCCTTCCACCCGTTGTATGCCCTAACAAAAGATGAGCACTGCTAGCGCCAGGGGCCCACCCGAATGTGGTGTCAAAATGTGGTACCAATAAATAGCCCCAAGAACCCACACCTCGAGGGGAAAACAAAGCCCAAGGAGCTCACTCCAATGGTCAACTTCTAAAACCGGTGTACACGGCGAGGTCCCATAAGGGGCCTATCATAAAATATCTGTTCCCAGAGAGGTAAAAGAAGCCATGTGTGGTTATTTTATGTGTCCCAAGACAACCCGCATTAAATGTACAAGCCTCTTATGTTAACGGCGACCCACCATATTTGTGGTTGAAAGACATAAAAGTGTCTGTCAGATTTGGTACCTCTTCCTAACAAATAGTGAAAGTCGAGGCCCAATGCCTACACCCTGACCAACCCCCAACCCACGTTGTAAGTAGGGAGTCCCGAATTTTCGTGTGGAGGGAAAGAACTACGAGAGTTATCTGTTTTGTGGAAATTATTTTCTTTGTGTGTGTCTGTTAGACGTCAGTATTGCTTGCACTGTGCGGCTATTAATTTATGTCTTGCGTTTAAATATATGGAGAATTAAACATAACAAGAACCAAGAGGATGTTGTGATAAACAACCAAAAGTACCGCGCGCGCCGCCAAATAAGATCTTAACCCATACAGATGTGTATCAGAAGGAGAGTGTGCCAGCACAGACCCCCTTTTTTTAGATTTGCGCAGGTAGATACCGAGGATTGGGACCATTGATGAGATGATCGCACTCTTTACGTGTAAGCGCCCATTTTCCCCAACGATCAGAGGATTTTTAATCAAATGTATTTTAATTAAATTTGATATATTCTAAACTCTACATTTTTCTTTTATCAATTGCGACAAATCTTGATCAAGTAAATTAAACACCCAAGAAAAAAGAATACAATTAAAGAAATAAATAACCAAAATAATTTATTAATAATCCTTTACTCTGGGAGTCCCATACCCTTATAAATCGTCAGAAAGTAGGTTGGTTTTTAAAGTGAAGAAAATAATTGATGGTATAAACCCACTAAACTCTTAAGCCGTTACGGGAATATATATCCCAAAACCAAAAGTAGTAGCTCCAAGAGAACCGAAATGTGAATAACAATATATCTATTAAGACTAACTGCTACCGCACCATACAAAAACCAGGCTATTCGGCTTATACTTTAAATTTTTTAAGTGTATCTTTAGCATAATAAATCACCCTGAGTATTAAAATTAACCTTATGAGATCTGTTTAAACCCACATATTATAAACAAACCGAAAAGAAAATCCGGCTCCCGATTTTATATTCCTCCTATAATTATCTGTTCTGTCGCTGTATTTGCGATTTCAGTCCCGAAAACTGGACCCTCCGCCCAATTTCCTGTAGATGCCATAAATACCGGATGTTAACAAAGGGAACCAATTAGATTAAAAAGTACAGAAATAATCCGAGACGGTAACTCGCTGAAAAGCCCATCACCCTATGAAGTTGGCAGCCGCGCTGCCGGCAAACGGTCGTAAAACTATTATGTCCCGTCCATTTTTTGTGGAATCATTTAACCATTTTGTTTTTTTTCCATTCCCAGGTTGGGCTCGTGTGAGTGCCATACCCAGAACCATGTGGAGAGTCTCACCCCGATAGGCAATGGAATCATTCACAATATTGCGCCCCAACAGAAGGGGCCATTTGTTTCGAGCCCAAAACGGGTTCTAAAATCTATCCTGAGCGATCCTCGCGGTCTTCCTGGTTTGTCACGGAGGCTCCAATTCCATTTTGAATATACTTTTGCTAATATGTCGGCCGTTCTTTTCCATCTGAAAGCCCCGTATTTGGAATAAGATCCCACCGTAACTATGCGGGTCAGAAACCCACTACTCTAAGATATACGCGAGGGGAAGTTTATAATAATTTGTAAAACCTTAGCTAATATGTATACATCCTATTCAAAAAAACGAATACACAATCTTTTACACATCATGTTTGCGTTCTCGGTTGACGCTTCTGTTGTTTTTAGTTATGTGAAGTAATAGAAATAGAAGATAAAACAAACCCGTAAATTAAAGCTTGGTTGGTATGGGGTTGACGAAGGCAAAAACGTCGAGAGGGGTGTATTGATTGCCGTCTGGAAAAACGCCAGGACCGAGAACCAAGGCGATGGCGCGCCCGCTCCCCTATGATTAGTCGGGGCCCAGTCTGTCCTTCGTGCGTTTCCCGGTCTCGTCAGAACTTTCCGCTGTGACGGACTCTGCTCAGTCCGCTCGCCGTTTTTTCCACCTAGTATATCTTATATATCCTTAACCACCCTGTTTACCTCTCAACAAGACTTCGCCGCTCTGACCCTGTCCGCCGCCGCTCGGCGCGTGGCGTGCGGCTCACGCTCCTCGGCCGACAAGGCGGACTGCACCGTGTAGACGGCGGCGGATCGGTACAGAGCTTGCGTGTACTGTGCTGCTGCCAAGCATCTCTGCTATCTCGGCGTCTACTGCCTATCGCCCAAGAAGCCCTGCTCCTAGCCCACTTTTATTTATATGTCTTAACTTTTTTAATACCATTGTAATACTACTACATATATTATGCTTTTATACTTCCAAATATATTAAAATTCATAACAACCCATTAAACCCAAATTCACACCCATCCTTTAAATTCCCTTATTGATTTTCCATTACTAAAATCATATCTTACTTTAAATAATCCCCATTTTAATTTACCTTTTTTATTTTTCAATTAATCTCCTTTTATTACACATAAAATACATATTCTTATTCAGTAGTCTTCCATAGAACCATCCTTGTTTTTTTACAAAATCTAAAAAATGCCCTTGTCACTTTTCGCCCATAGCGTCGCGCCGCAACGCACGAACAAAACCGAACGTCGCACCAGGAGGGGTGCACAAGGTTGAATACTCCAAAGTGGCTGGTGAGCGGATAGTGGAGAGGAGACACACGTTTCGCCCCAAAAATAATAAATATATTTATATTGCTTCGTAATAAGTCTGGATCAGGCAATCATTAGTTGTCGGAACGAGAAGGCTAAACTGAACCTCGTGTGCAGCGCTAACCATCAACCGGATGGAGCCTTTAGGAAGGCAGTTACAGGTAGAGCGGACCGTAAGGCGAAGGCAAGTTGCGGGCCGCGGCGAAAACCCAGTGGACAGTCAGAAAGTATTGGAAGTGAAAACCCATTTTAACAGCTTAGGAAACGTTCAAACAAATAAGGATTTATAGAATACAGAAAGAAAAATACACTCCATAGATGCTCTCCGAAATCCACAATAAACGCCACCTAGTGCCCGGGGTAGGTCTAGGTTATGAGCTAGGAAGACTGAAGCCAGACGTGAAGCAAGGTGGAAAGATCTCTTCTATGTGTCTATCTATCTACAACGCGAGGTGCGGAGGGAAAAACTAAGAGTCCTCTAACAGTGGTGGGCGCGTTGTGGATCTTACCGGTGCTAATTTTCGTGCCGGTATTGGGAGGTCTAAGAGATTAAGAGAACGTAAGAAACTTGTCCTATACTTGGCGTGTCAAAGGAAATATATATCTGACCCGGAATCAAGGAGAAGCGAAGACAGCAGCAAGCGTCCGGCAGTTAAGGTTCGCAGCTGCTGTCCATTCTGATGTTGTGGCATGTGATACCGAACAAATCTTATTGTGTAACAAATAGAAAAGAAAATCACACGGACCTTATGGCCTCCTATATACGAATGGCCCTGAACCTATGTATGATATGACGGTCCCATATGTGTATCCTAAATACGCGCGATACCCGGTGAGTGTTGTACAGTCTACGGCGGTTGTAAAGGCGGGCACAATCTGTGTTTCGACATAAAAAATATTGAATTCTACCGTCGTAGTTTAGTGTACAAAAATAAAAGAAGTACGAACACTTAAGAAATATGGAGGGTCTTAGTAACTAGGCCGTATAGAGATGGTTGAAAACGAGTATCGCAGGCTCAGCCGTTTTCCCGGTGGCTCAAATGTCCAGACGCAGAACAAAGAGACACAACAACAAACAAAGAACACCACACGGGAGAACCAACCAGAGACGAACAGAGGGAAAAAAGATATGGTGGTGCCACCTAGAGTCTAGTCGTCTGTCTATATGTCTCCGAGTGGCGCCAAGATCTCCAACCATTCCGGGCCACCACCTACTGGAATACCGAGGCGCGCCACCCACAGATAAAACTATTGAATTTCCGCAAATTAAATTTTCCCTCGTGGTCGAGACTACTGGCTATCTGGCGCTAAGGGAAAGCGACTAAAAATATGTGTATCTGCCGCCAGTCAACCACGAACACTAAAGAGCCCGCCGCCTAGGCACTTTGCGTCTACCGTGTTGAATCGCCGCGACGTCTATGTCTTCATATTATAAAGAAAATGAGACCCACCCCAAACATACTCAGTCCCACCATATCAAGATGGCTCCGGAGTGGTTGCCTGCGCCCGTCCATTAAAGCAGGTCTCCACCCTTCCTGGCCGGCATGAGCCGCCGAGTAAGCCACGCTCGTGCTGAGCGGTTTGTACGGTAATGTGAGAGCACCAAAGGAGAGCCAGCAACGGTCAGGGCAGAAACACAGCCAAGAGACGAACTTGGCCCAAGAATGCCCGCGAAGCAGCCCGTGTGGCCTCTAAAAAACGGATGGGGTCGTATGTGCGGCGTGTGTCGTAATTTATCCCAGTGCCCAAGATAATCCAAGGATACTGCGTGTGTTAGAAAACCGGTGAAGAGTAAATGTTGTCTGTAGTCCGTTTGTTGGTGACAAGGCCCTCCCGGCCGGCCCTTTAGTTACCCGAGTCATGGCGCGGCTGCCAGCGGCGTAGAATCCAAATGAGAAATTACCTGTCAACAAAAAGCGAGGTCTCGTCACGCGCATCATACCCTATGCTGGTGCATCAGGCTATTATGCATAGAGAACGACTACAAATAACAGTTGTGCCCGCTGGACACAGAGAGTAAAACCACCAGTATCTACCTCGTTATACCCTTCACGGTATCATCGATGAAGGGTGGGAAGAGAGATGAGAGTGGAGTGTTTGGGAGTCGAGCCGTCAAGGTGAACCAATCGAGAAGAGACATCCAACAGAGAGCCTAATCTGTTCAGTGACCATATCGGCGTGGCGGAGTGCCCAGAATCAAGAGTAAATTTTTTTGTGAGGACTCAATGTATCGCAAATAAATTGTAAGAAACAGGAAAATGGTAATGAAAAGGTTATGTGCACTCGGAAGTCATATCTCCCACTTCCTTTCTTCTCCCTACATGTTATCCCAACATATTGTTTAAATGCACCAACAAAATAGCAACGCATCTAAGGTTCTCTTCTATGTTTAAGTCGGCTTTCCACCTCTTATAATATCAGCAAATTTCTTAGGTTTAGGGAAGTCCCCTGTAACTCACGGTGAATAACGATTATGTAAGATGTGTCTACTGCAGTTCACACGCCGCGCCTTAGGAGATGTGTCTCTAGGTAAATTAATCCCTTTAATAAGTCTTATTTTTTAAAATCACAAAGAGGTATATCTGCGGCTGAACCTGTGGTCAGCCACATCTCCTTTATAATTCCTAAACAGGAAGGACGATAATCACGACTTAATATATTAAAAATTTAAAATATACTTTAAATAATAGTCATATCATTTACCCAATTAACTTTTAGGAGACAACCTCGTAGGAGCCCAGATGGTCGGTCTGGTGAAGCGATCGTTGCGTACAAACAGAACTTAAGTTTAAAAAGCAAAAATAATAAAAAATTTTAAATGTATGCAGTGCATATAACCCAACGCCAGAAATTATTGCGAGCAGTAAGGAAATAAGTACTACCAGTCCACTCCTAATAAAATAATGGGAATCACGAGCACCATCGGTGCCCTTGACTTGTGGACGAAGGACCACCCACAACCATGTATACCAGGTGGGCAGCCACCCCGTTCCAAGTATAGAGGAAAGTATTTTTAGGGATTAGCTCCCCAAGTAGGTCACACCTATTTTTACTTTATATAATATTACAACAAAATTTTTTTGCTCACGTAAGATCACCGCGAGTCACTAAGACCTACGCCGTGTGAATGTAAATCTGGTCACACCCAGTTTGTGTAAACCCGAGTAGGGGTATAACCCTATCAGTGGGTTTGTAATTGGTGTAAGGTGGAAGTTCCGCGGCTTCTATGGTGGATTCCCCAGGCGGACTCACAGTGGGATGTAATTAGAACCGGACCACTAAATAGACCACAACACGTTCTCCCAAAAATAGAAACATCCCAAATACAAGTATCTAGGATTAATTTTTTAGACGGTACCAGATGTACACAGCAGATCCATACGCTTTTCATGTATCAAAGTGAAGCCACGCCCCGGTTCCTTATTTTCTTCCTACAATAATGATGTGAAGCCCATAAATTGGTAGGCTCACCGTTGCTTGGTGTACAAATAACTTCCGTGTCACTTCAGCATTTTCCAAACTTCTTTTTTAATTTGTAGTTTCTATTTGTTACCCTATATGGTAACATCACCTAAATAGTGACAAAAATGGATCACAGAGGCACTAGGATCCGAAAGGAATAATAAACCAAAAAAACAATAGTTTATAGGATTTTTGTGAGATATAAGGGCAGGAGGCGAGACGAGACAAATTCACACTCTCTAGAGCTTAACCCGGTAGAATTAGAGCCATTATAGATAAAAATGCAAAGCTGTCCGCACACCACCACAATTCCAAAAATACTTTTATTAAAGGATTGGAGACGCATATGATGTACATCTAAAGGTCTAGTGAATTTTATGGAACACCATGTGAGATTCGATTTTACAGGTAAAGGTACTCGCAACCAACCAAGAGTTTATTAAGCGATTCGGGTAGGCCGAAGATCGGGGCGCCAGTATCGTATACCCCAGAAATACTTCACATAGTGGTCTTCCATTGTACAATGAGAATATTCATACCTTATTCAAACCCACGAAATCCCCATATCTCTACCAAAACCATTCACCACTAAATATTATAAATACCCTATCACCCACAATTACTATTAATTTTTTACTTTAAAAGTAAACACCCGTTATACTAGCAATGATGCGCACTTATGGGTGGCTTAGGCGGCTTTATAATTTGGGTTGGACCCGCAAAAGGCCAAACCCTAGGCTTACTATAATACCATTCCGGCAGAACGGCTTCGTAGTTGTAAAGTGTTAAGTTCCCATTTTCGCATATTTCTATTCACCGCCCGACAACGAAGTCCACACTAAAGGCCCAATTTATAAAGAAGGATCAAAGTAGTGTTCGTCGAGCGGAAGCCCCATGGCAACCCGGCAAAGGGGCATGTGAGACATGGTCTTTAAGAAGGCCACCTGGGCTAACTGAGGAATTGTCATTCCGTCATAAGCTCAAGCACAGGCGCGTCTTCCTTCCTCCCCTCGGTCCGTCCGTCACACCCCACCCTCAACCCCTACGCCGTCCCCCAATCCCGGAGGGCCCGTAAACCACCGACCACTCCTTCCTCTCCCAACTATCCGTGTCTCCGTTTCCTTCCATGAATGCCATAGTCCTAATAAGAGTATCAAAGGTCTTACCACATACAAAAAATTAACAATTAACTAGCAGACTCAATGTGAGCCACCCACCTTGGGATATTATTAAATCCATCCACCCGTACTGATTACTCCCCATCGTGTTTCTTGGAACTATCACAACTGCCCGGGGTTACTGCCGACGGACCATATAAATTGTGATTCTGATGTTTGAAATCAAAATTGTCTCCAACAGAATCCTACGCCCGGAGGCACCCAGGCGTCGACCATTAAAGTATTACTTTTCTATTAGGGATCCAGCGTGTATTTGTGGCCCCCTTGACTTACACTGAACGTTTGTGCAGCGAGTATCGCAAGTTACACCATTCAACCGTCCCTTTTCGAGCCTTCCTGCTATCAATAGACCTCAGTGAAACTGTCCATTCTCACTGCCTGTCTGGTCGACACGACCCATTTTCCTTTCTCCACCACCTACCAGTCCCTGCCCCACTCATCTATAAATGTTCGAAGCGGAGAGAGCCCTCCTTACAGGCACTTGTAAACGTGCCATCAAAAATTAAAGAGTATTTTCCGTAAGTCATCAAAAGTATCCTTATTTCGCAACACGGCCACCAAGAGCCCAAGTGGGGTTCTATTGTATCCCAATCGATCCGCATATATCAAGATGAAAACCTAAATAAATATTATGTATAATCGAGCGATTATTGATGTAGAGTCGGGGGCAGTTGTACTTAATGCCTAATCTCAGGTCCCTTCACCCCAACTATCGACGTGGCGAAGGTACAGCTCATCATTAAAGCTTTAACTGTGTGTGGCTGCGCCCTAGTCTCTCACATTCCTAAAAGAAAGATTACAAATACATGCTTTTTTTTCTAGTTTATTACACCTGTTTCCTTTTTTTTTTTTAATCATTAACCTTATTCCTCATGTATTCTATTAATCTCTACCACTGAACATATTCCCACCTTTATTCAATTTCTTCTTTATAACATTATTCCATAGTTTCTCCAATATAATCTTACTTCATTTTTATTTAAATTTCATCAATTTTTCAAAAGCTATACCTGCCCTCCCCCCAATCTTTTCTCTTAAATGTTTCCATTTCGGTTTTGTAATTTTATTCCCAGACCGTCGTAGAGGTTTACTGTGATCTCTTGCATCCCAATCGCATATCAAAGGGCTTCAGGAATTATATATGCGGACCAAGACGATGGCATATCGCAGGGCGACGATGTCCGACTTGGAGATGGTGGCCAACCACAACCTTATGTCTATGAGCTGCCAGCTCAAGAAGTGTCCGCCTTATGAGTGGCCGATGTGTCCCTTTAATCTCTGAGGAGTATGTGCACGATGATGTAAAGAGCTGGACTATAGTGGAAAAAATCCCAATCCAGCTTGAAGCCGCTGAACCGCTCACCAATAGCGGACGGACCTCACACTACAGCCACCATGCAACAGCGGAAGAGAGGAGCAATTTTCCCCTGATTGTACCACTTTGAATCCCCAAATGTAGAAGTCTGGCGGGTGGACCAGGGAGGAGAAGCTATAAACACAAATTTTAATCACGTTGTCTGCCCCACCCCCGCAACATGACATGTCTTACATCATAGTTGAGGAGACTGGTGGGTATCCTTCGAGCAGCTGGCATGGTTCACCGGGTTCGGGTCCCTCCACATGCGTGGCTGCGCGTCAGCTGTTCGGACGTCTTTCGCGTTTACCTCCCACGAGCCCACCCCACCATTACGGGAAGGGGCGGCCTTGGACAACTTCGTAAGTGGCAATCACCCTCGTTAAAACCACATCCTTTCCCTAAATTTTCATAGACTTCTATAATTTATTCCAAATAATTCTTTTACATTTCCAATCCTAACATCTCTCTATCTGAATTTTTATTAAAACTCCACTCTTTCCCTTCCCAAAAAAACTTTCCCAATACTTTTTCCGGTTATCCATTTAAAGAGAAGTGTAGGGCCGGAGTTATATCTTGAAGAGGTCACGCCGCGGAGTCGCTCACGTAAATGTCAATCCCAAGAAGGAAGTGAGAGGAGGCAGGGTAAGAAAGGGTGGTGAGAGCTCTGGCACCGATCACATGGCTCTCCGCGAGTCTCGTGTCCCTGTGGCCAAGGTGTAGACTAGAGACAGCGGCCGCATTGGCCCGAAAGAATCAGTCTACTAGAAGGCCGCTGGTACAAACGATGCGCACCGCACTCTGCGCCACGCCTCCGGGCGAAGTAGCATAACGCGCGCGCGGGTGGGGTGTAGGAGGGCGAGTGCGACGGTACCAGATTATTATGTGAATAGGTATAAGACGGTGTGGTACGGGAAAAGAGGCGGAATCCTGGACACTCTGTGACTAGAATATTAAGCAGTAAATAGATGTTAGTGGGTGCGGGGACGCAAAAGCCACCGGGAGAACCAAAAAGCCCGGTCCACGTCATAGGTGGCCCCGAAATGGTTTTGAATGGAAACAAAGGATTTCCAAAACCTTTCCTGTGGACGTGGCAGCCTCGCGCAGGTAAGGACCTACAATGGAGCCTCCCCCTCATGACTGTGCAAGTGCGCGGGGGCGGCAGAGGGAACCTTGTGGTATAGAGCGATTGGTCGACCCCAATACTTTTCCCCCGCCGCGACAAATCGGGAATCGTAAAATATGCAGCTGTTGTTAACAAAACGGATTCATCCGGCGCGCGCGCGTCTAGTACGGGTCACCCTAACGCATAATAGGCGGTAACCTAACCTGTGGAAGCTCGACCTATTTCATCACAATGAACTATTCGCCGAAACGGCACACGCACGATCCCTCGGTTCCTTGGAAGTTCAAAACGATATGAAAAGCAAATGTATTGTTAACCCACTATGGATCAATATAGAGGAACCTCCCGCGCCCGCGAAGACTCAGTGATACACGTAGAAACCCCGGCAGCCTAGCGATACCCGCCATCCCTTTTCAGACAATGTATTGTAGGCCCCGAATATTTTTTCCAGTGGTTCTTCAGTTCCGCCCGCATATTTCAAAATTTTATTTTTTTCCCTTGTAGAATCATAAACAGACGGCCGAACCCGCCAGACATGCCTACTCCCACCATAGTGTAAATGCTGTTCGGCCAACCATATCTTAGGGGATTAGACAGAAGGCGGGAAGGTATAAGGATAGTAATGGTGCAAGGGCTGAGTGGGGCCGTAATTAACTTACGTAGTTGCCGGATCAAATCGCCTGTGGTCCCTCCCAGCCGAATCCGGCTGTAGGATCCTGTCTGTTCCGGGTCCGCAGTGGCCCATAGGCAAGTCCCACAAACACCGGCACAATGTACCTAAGTTATTGCCCAGCGAACTTTTTTACTTCTTTCTATCTTATTGCGTTCCTGTATCTGTCCGAACCAACACGATGTTCGAACGCCTTGTCGGACCGATCAATGTTGTTAACGCCGAGTGCATCGAAACACCTATAAGTGGGGAACCAGGAACCAAACCCACGAACTCCCAGTCCGGGAACAAGAGGAACTCCACCAGAGAAAGGACTCTTCGCCTGGCCCCGGGATGTGTCTCCCACGTGATCGTCTGCGGCAGAAAGTTAGGACGTTCCAACAAACCAGCCAAGGCGGACAACGAGACAGAAAAGAAACAACGGCCAAAAAGTACCATAAACGAGGCAGTATTATGGGTCGTATAACTAGTGTATAGATAGTGCCAGAACCTAACGGCCAGCAGGACTGTGGAAGATAACCCTTCTGTTTACCGGAAAGAGTATAGGAAATATTATTTAATTCTTTAATTAGTGTCTGAGCCACGATTCCTCTTTTTATAATAATTTAAAAATTATCGTTACTTTCCCATGACCATGTAAGTATCCTGTAAAAGGAAACCAAGGCTAAGACGAGAATTGGTGCAAAGCACAGATCCTGGACCAAGGCCACACAAGCCAACACACCAAGGGAATATCCACTGAAGAGACCAGAAGCCCATTGCGGCAGAAGCTCGAGACACCCAGAGCACGCGAGTGCCCTCGTGTGCGTGAGCCGAAAAACCCAAAGTTCCCAGATGTATACACACACACACACAAAAAAGCAATCTGACGCAGAGCGCATAATACAATACCTTGCCCGCATATGAGACGCAATAAGAAGGTGCAGCGTCGCCAGCAGCCGCCTCCAGGCAAACAAGTTCCGTCTGCCGGTCAGTAACACAATGTGTCCTCCCACCAAGAAACTTTAGCGCAATACAGGAGTTGTCTACTATACATGGAAATGGTCTCCGTCTCTCTATGGGACAGAAGGGAGGGAGGAAACTCTAAACCGGCGTGGAAACATAGCTACGAAAAATTCAAGAGGGCCGAGAGGATACTTGTGAACACTAATAGGTCTCCGTAGATTTAGGCGAGTCCTTTCCAGAGAGCTACCCGACTGTTCACGAGAGAAGGCGGGCAGTAGAACCTATCATATTTAAGGATACAAGAGTCCTATATGCGCGTAAGCAAGGAAGAGGCCGTCAACCGACCATCCTCCACCCAAGGTCATGCGGAGTTGACCAAAGTATTGGTGCCCAACGCGCTCAGCCAATATAAGCCACCAGACGATGTCTTAATCTATGTAGGGCTAACCAAGTGTCCGGTATTTTTTTACCGCAACAAATTTACAATTCAAAGCCCGAAGATGTATCTTTATAACCAGGTGGGACATTCGGGCGTGATTGACTAGCGACTTCCAAGCCTTGAGGTTCCGATGAGTTGTCCGAACACGTATCAGTGCTGTTGTATATACTCTCGCCAGGGTCTTGCGCCGGGAGGGCCGGCGATGTTAAGTATCCCTAACTGAAAGTAAAAAGCGCTTAACACCATGTAGTAAATGTGTACCACCGAGTAAACATGGAATTCCATTTTGAAGGGAAGAAATGAGCTGAGGTCGAGACAAGAAAAGCAACTATCTCAGGAACACCCTACTTATTTGTGTGCGCCAAGAAAGATGCGAATATAGGAGCGCAGAACAAATGAGCGACATTAATCAATTATAATAAAAAACTTAATAGAACAAGCAGGGCGCCTCGACATTATCACTAAGGTATGATTTTCTTACTGTGTCTTTTTGTTGTCCTTTATTTTTTTTGTTGTGATCCTACTTTTCTAACACACACACACTTTACCTCTATTCATTCACTATCATCTGTAATCAACATTCGCAATCTACACCTTGAGACAGAGAGTATTGTATGTTTATAAAGAAGCGCTAGTTAACAGAAAAGCAATCCAATTCATCACAGACTATAAAAAGATATATAAAAGCAGTATAGGCATAGTTTCGAAAAGAAATCCTCTAAAGTAGAAAGTAGTCCCTTTCTAAGGGCCCAAGACTGTGAAAAGTAGGAACCGGACGTCAGAGGATAACCACAAAGTTAGCAATGTACACTCAAAGGAACAGTCAGAGGGGCGGGGAGAAGAAAAAAGGCGGAAGAGCCAGGGGCCACCAAACTTATGAGTAATGTGTGAGGAGAAGAACGAAGGTACGCCTCTTGTAAAGAAAGTTACTTCCTATCGAGGTGATTTAATGAAAGCTATAGAACAAACCTTTCTTTAAAATTATTTTAATTTCCTTTAACATAACCAAGACTACACCAAACTCAAGGAACGTTCCCATAAGCTTTATTATCCCCCTCCTTATTCAATATGTGTAAAATCCATCCGGGCTTTCTTGCAATATTCACGACATGCAGTACGGCCACCCGAACCCTCTAACCCTCAATGCGGTAGCCTAAAACTCCCCGGGGTGACTGAATATCACCGCAGCTCACCCACAAGATTCACCCACCACAAGGCCAGAAGCACCCGGAAGCCAGACAGGGGACCACACGGACCACCAAAACACAACCCAGCACCACAGAAGAGAAAGAGCGCGGCCCTTAAAAGGGCGACCTGCCGAGGGCAACAGTGGGAGACGGGGAGAAGGAGCCGCCAGGACCAGGCGTAGAACGAGTTTAGCAACAGAGGAATAGATGAAAGGAAGCTGGATTGCAAAGGGACGCGGGGGAGGGGGGCGGAAGCCAGCGGAGAACCACAGACATTAATAATAATTACAAACCTAACCAATCCCAACAAAGCCCAAACAACACTGCATTTCTCTCCCAAATATTCCTCTTCCCAATTCCTCTCTTTTTTCCGGGCACCATATGTAGACGTTCTTCGAGAGCTGAATTTCCCGGGCGGGAGCAACGGAGGGGCAATAGAACGTTACCTTAGAAGCGGTGAACCAGAAATGTTGCCGAGACAGAGATCATTTGGGCTGCCCCGGCACCAGCAAGCAGCAAAGGGGAGGCCAAAAAGAGGGCAACGGAGGCCCGGAACGAGAAGGGGAAAGGAGGGGCAAGCCGCCAGGAGGAGCGGGACCAAACGGGGGCCGCCGCCCAGAGCAGCAAGGCACGCGAACGGCGGAGCCAGCGCGCGGACAGCAGCGCGGGGAAGGAACCAAGACCGGCCGGGCACCGGCCGGGGCCACGCCCAGTAACGGGCCCAAACCCACAGGCAGCAGAGGAGCAATGCCACGGTGGAGCCAAAGGACTGGGCGGTGGCGCAAAGCAAAGAGAAAAAAAAAACACAGTCGCAGCAGTCAGAGCGGCCAGCCACGGAGCAGAAAAGCGCGGGAAGAAGCGGGGGAGGACGGCTGGCCGGCAGCACGGCGAGCCGGCCCAGCCCCGGCCCAGGGAGGAACCAGAATGGCGCAGCGGCGAGCGGGGTCCGCGGAGAGGCAAAGAGGGCGAAGGGGGGGGGAAGGGGGGAAAGGAAAATCAGGAAGGAGCCCGAAGAGTCCGCACGGCCCAACCGGCCAGGGCGGGAAAGGAGCGGGGGAACGGCGGCCGCGGGAGCCCAGGAGGCGCGGCCCCGCGCAGAAAAGGCAGGGCAGAGGGAGACCAGGAGAAACCGGCGCGGGCGCGGGCACAGCAACGGTGGGCAGTCAAGAAACCAGACGGGCGCGGGCGTCCAGGGCAACGGAGCAGGGACAGAGCGGGGGAAGGACCCGGGCGCCCAACCCCGGCGCCAACTAGAAGGGCAGACAGAGAGAAGCAGCACAAAGCGGCGGAGGGCCTAGCGGGGCAAACGGAGCCCAGCCGCAGAAAAGAGAAGGACACAACCAAGGCGCCGGGGCCCGGTGATAGCCGGGGCCCAAGAGGGCGGAGGGCCGCGGCGGCGCGGGGCAACGCGGGGACCGCAAGAGCAGCGGCCAGGGGGCGGAAGGTGCCCAACCACGGAAGGAAACAAAGAGAGGGCGCCCGGCGCGGCAGCCAGCCCGGCCGGTCCCGCCGCGGCCACGGCGCCCGAAAGGGGCCGGGAGACGGCGAGCGGCAGCGGAGAGGGACCGGCCCCGGCGGGCGAAGGGCGGAGGCGGCCGGCACGGGGGCGGGCGGAAGCAGGTCTTTTCACAAAAACGGTATGGAATTGTTGTGAGAGCAAATAGCTAGATTACGTCCATCATGGTGTATGATTTAAAAAACCCCCTAACCTGAAGTGAAGTGTGTGCGGACAACCATGTAACAGGCAGTTGTCACAGTTTGTGAGTCGCACCCCCGACCTGTGTGGCAGATTACTTACAGGCTACGCTATCCGAAATGTCAAACCGAAACTGGGTAGGATTGGTCTGAAGCGACCCAAGTTGTCGCTGTCCCAATCTCCTAGTCGGTTCCGGACCACTTTCTACATATGTTCTGCAGCCGCCCACGACACCGCCACCACGTGGTGGCTCCTTAAGGCGATATTAAGAGCAGTTAAGGATTATTCAGAGATGAAATGTCAGAAAAGGGCAATAAATAGTTCAGGGTGCCTAGCTAGGGTCCAGAGTCACTTACTCAGTGGGTGACATCAAGGTTGTGCCACGTAGGCCTTTTCACAGGCACTTGGGTGGCCCTGTTTCGAGTGTGCATTGTGTCTGCTGGAATCAGACTCCCTTAAGAAGCACACAGAGATAAGGAAAAAAAAAATTCACCTCATCCTTTAAAGCCAAAAAGCATGCCTTGGCAATGCCTGGCACGCTGGGCACCAATGGAAATAACATCTCCCATTTGTCACTGCTGCCTCAGGAACGCCAGGCCCACGCACTGAGTCCGCTCTTTCCCCAACAGGTACTAAATTCACCTGCTTCTGCTTTTCTGATTGGAATCAATTTCCTTCTGTTTAAAGACATACATGAGCTTGGCACACCTGACCACATGACAGTGTGTACATGTGGGCAGCACTAATTGGATTCAGTGGGTTTTAAATAACCAATTAATAAGAGGCTATTAAATTGGGGGGGTGTGATGAGGAAGCATCTGGGGACAATTGAATGGTCAAGATACATTGGGTACATTTATGCAGTTTTCAACAAATAAATTCAAAAAGATTTTTTTTAGATTTACTTGTTTGTTTTTTATATGTGTGGGTGCTTTGCCTGCAGAACGTTGCTGTACCTCCGCTGTGAAGATTCACATTACCTCCAGACATTACCAAATGTCTCCTGAGGGAATGTCACACTGGTTAAACACTGACATGGAGGACCAGGGCCTGGCTCACTCTGGATGATGCTGGTTGTGATTATCTTGGGTAGCTTATCACTCTGTCCAGTCTGGTCTTTTTCTTTTTTTTTAAGAGCCATGGGCCTATAAGAAAAACTTGTGGGGTAGAATTTAGCTTTTCCCAATGGATTCATCTTGTTTAAATGAAACTGTATGCTCGCTTACCCGTGTATTCTAGAGATCACTGTGTCATGTGGCCCCTGCAGCACATGCGATTACTGCATGGTACATGAGGAGCTTTGGCAGGAGCTGCTGAGAATGTGGTTAGCTGAGTATGCAGAAGAATCTGGCCTCCATCCCCAGCAAAAAGGAAAAGAAATCCTAGGATAGCAGATCTCTTGGTAATTGTTTTTACCAAAATATAAAACTTTTAGAAACAGATTATCAATGCAGTGAAGGCTAGAAAGGGCCCGGTGAGATTTTTTTTTTCCTTCAACTTAAATCATCCGAATTATGCAAGTCTTCTTTACCCACGGAAGGCTGGACCATTGACACCCCAAAGTAAGAGGTTCTCTTGGGGAGGGCACTTGGGGTGCTGGCAGTGTCTTGCATGCTGAAGGGCAGACCAAGTGAGTTAACATATGTGGAAGACCTTGACAGTTGTGGCATTGCTCTGGAACTAGGGAGGTAGGTACTAGATGCCCCCCCCATGAGGAGGTACTAAGTAACTAAAAGATAAAAACTGGATAACTCAGATGTGAATTACTAGGTAACCCAAGCTGTGAAACTATAGAGCCCTTAGGTGAAAACAGCATCAGACCCTTCAGGAAATTCTCAAATGAAGTCTAACACAAAGTACCGGGCCTTCGGGTTAAGCTGAGCTTATGTCAAGGACTTGGAGGTAAGGACTCTAAGGGTGCTTGTATTCTTCGAAAGCCTCCAGGGGGTGCCTGGAAAGACCAGGTTCTGAATGACCATGCACTTGGGGGAAACTGGAAGTGATTGCTGAGTGTGTCACCCACCATGGGGAGGATAAGCCCACCAAGGGCTCCACACCATGGTGGAAGCCGAGCAGCCCGGCTGAGGCAGCTTTAGAGGAAGCAGGTGAAATGGTGTTTGTGGTCTAATGCCTTAGGGTGGGCGCTTACTTCCAGTGAGAGAATTCTCATTTCTCTCTCCTCCCTGCTGTTCTTTCTCCCTTCCTCTCCCCTCTTCTTCCTCCTCCTCCTCCTCCTCCTCCTCCTCCTCCTCCTCCTCCTCCTCTTCTTCTTCTTCTTCTTCTTCTTCTTCTTCTTCTTCTCTCTCCTTCCCTCCCTCCCTCCCTCCTTCCCTCCCTCCTTCCCTCCCTCCCTCCCTCCCTCCCAAGCTCTCTCTCTCTCAAACTCTCTCACATTATTTGGAATTGGAACCAATGGCTGGCTGAAGTGTGTAGCCTTGCAAAAAAATCCTTCTACTGCACCAGGCTTAACGGTGCACACCCTTCATCTCAGCACTTGGGAGGCAGAGGCAGGCAGCTATCTGTGAATTCGAAGTCAGTCTGGTCTAAACATTTTCAGGAGTGTCAGACGCTGTCTCAAAAAATAAATAAATAAATAAAACCCCAAATCCTCCTACCTCAGTCCCTGGTTATTCCTTAGATTGTGACTAATCCTCTTAGCTTTTTACCCTACACCATCAGTGTGAAACGTCTTGTTGGTCTTTGTGACCCTGCTGTTCGGTTTGATTGTATTAGATATCTAGAACTCACTTGTTTTCAGTAAAACTACCCTGAATTTGGATCTTGGCATCTTCCCTTGCAGAATTCTCATCTCTTATTTGGATGACTACATGCCTACAATTATACATGTTTCCAATATTTCTATAGAAATACTTCCAAGAAAATCGGTTGGGTGCACTTCTGTGTCGTTCACTTATCAGAAATGCAGGCTATATGAGAGAGGGGCCGGTGATGCATGGTAAGAGAGTGAAATGTTTGAACTCAGGCCAGTTGTGCCAAGCAGCTCACCATGCATGTCCACCCTGGCCCCTGGAAGTCTCATGGGAAGTGTCACCGTCAGCTCTCATCCTTGGCTCCATAACCAGTCACCCCAAACCTGTCGCTCCAGACAGAGCATGGCTGGGCGTCTTCACTGCTCTGTAGCGTCTAGACTTCAGCTCAGAGGCCTGCAGGACTGCAGTGATTAGGACCAGGCCAAGAGTCCTAACCAAGGAGCTTGGGCTCTTAAAATCATCCCACCCCTTCCTTGCAGATCCCTGAGCCTCCTGGGGAGGGTGTTAGAGGTGCCTCCTACTCAGGGCTGAACACTCCAGAGTCTCTTAATCTCTGCATGTTGGCCAGTTGCTGTTCGATGCTTTCTTTTTTTAATGAAGTATAAAAATGAACTCTGGGGTTGGGGATTTAGCTCAGTTGGTAGAGCGCTTGCCTAGCAAGCGCAGGGCCTTGAGTTCGGGCCTCAGCTCCGGGGGAAAAAAAAAATGAACTCTGTTACATTTGCCCTTCCTGGGGAGTCTTGCTTCCAGCTTCTACTGGACTGAACAAGGCTGGCCTCAGTCACTGCTGTCCACTCAGCAGAGCTCCATAATGGGTCTCTGCACTTTTCAAATAAATTAACCAGTTTCTTAATGTTTGGGGGGGAGGGGGCTGGTGAACCACTTTGAGCTCCACTTCCAACTCTGCACTTCTGTGCTTGCCCAGACCTGATACCAATACGAGTACTGATAAGAATTTGGACTGAGACCCCCAAGAACATTCCACATTCAAGCTCCTGGCAGAGCTGCGATCACAGTGGGAGCAGACCCTGGCATATTTGCTTCTGCTCCAGGTTCCGGAAGTAACGCTGCTACCTTTGCCCTGGGTCTAAGAAAAGTACCGTGTCCTGGCTCTTTGCCTCTGGCTCAGAATAGAAATGATCATTTCCTATCTAGCATAGTAAAAGCCAAGTGTGGCGCGGTGACCGAGTACCACCCACACCATGTTTCCTGCAGAGGGTGGAGCCGTATGCCAACACTGTCATGGTGCCAAGACCCTGTGAAGTAACCACACTGGTGATGGGATGCATGTGGGTGAAGTGTAGCCTCTTCCAGGTGTGCCATGCTGCATGTGTGAGTTCCACAATACCCTCCCCAGTCATGTAAGTTATTACCGTCCTTTTACATTGGCTCGGAAGAGTTAGGTCACTGTTCAAAGGCACAGAGACAGTAAGTACCAGTAAGTACACAGAGGCCTGAGAGGAAAGGAAATAATGAGGAAAAATGTCATTAGTCTAGCTGATCCACCCTTCCTTTTTTTGCAGGGCACAAGGTGACATGACCATTCAGTGTGAGTGAGTACTGTGTCCTGGTGGAGGACTGGGGAGTACTTTCTCCTCTGGGCCAGGTCCTAAAGGCATGACATGAACATCATGCGGCCAGGTTCAGGGCTGTGATGTCAGTACCTTCAGAGACTGGTGGTCACTCACACAGTCTCTTCACACATGCCCGTGAGAGGCTCGAGCTGAGCCCAGGCACCCTTCAAAGTTCATTAGAAAGACTGGTAACTCTGAGCCTTTGCCTTTCAGAATGGAGCTTAATTTGAAGGTCCAAATATTTTGTGTTAGTCTCTGCTGGTCACTTCTACCCCACCCAGAGCAGCCAAATGGCCATTGCCAATGGGTCATCCACCGGTGTCACTGGAAGGCCCAAGCTGAGACCCACAGCCTGCAGTTTTTAGGCTGCTCTCTCATTTAAGGAATAGAGAGGGAACAGGAAGACTTGTGCCAATACAAGGACACAGAGATCTTCCTGGAAGATGAGCTTCCGCCTAACATCTTAGCCTCACTCTCTATCTCTCCCTGGGCTCTCTGGCCACTCACCTGACACCAAGGATGTTCTCACCTCTGGCTCTCTCTAGCGGGAGTGGGGGGGCAGTTGGAGGAGACACATTGGAGCATATTTCAGTGGTTTTATTTGTGTGGCTTCAATATTAAGATCTAGAAGATCTTATAGATATAAAACCTACTGTTCAGGTGAGATATTGGGATAGAGAGTACCCTACCATAGAAGGGGGAAGGAGTGAGGAGCCAAGCCTATGTCAAGGCTTCATGTGAAGGGATGTCAGTATCAGGGCAGAAGGCGTGAGAAACATGCCCAACCTGATGTGTAAAAGAACCCAAGGGGATGATCAGAAAGGCAAAACAAGCAGCCATGACACTGGAAACTAGACGTGGCACTCTGGTGGGGAGGTGACCCAAATGTCAGTCAGTGCCCTGGAGGCACCCAGTCGTAGGACCAAGGGCCCAGCTGAGGGCTGCACCTCTTGTCTCTCATATACTCAAGTCCCAGGCGCCATCTTGTCGCCATGCTCTGTGTGCTGATAGCTGGAGAGCATACTCAACACTTCCACCAATAGCCCAAGTTTGCTCAAGACCTAGAAAGACCTATCTTGTAGCTGTTTCTTACAGCATTCCCGCCCACAGGCTGTGGTGTTTCTTCAGAATTGGGGCTTCTGGGACATCCTCTGTGACTGCCTCACACTATGCTCTTTCAAAGACTTAGAGGATGTTCTTGTCTCTAGAGGTTTCCAAAGGATCATAGAGAGCAGCTGGATTTTGAGTCCTATTTATTTCATTATTTTTCAATGATCATAAGTGATAAATTTATTTCCAAACAAGTCTTTGGTATACATATAATTTTTTTTTTACCATTTATTAGAAGCAAAAGCAAATTCTCACGCTAATAAAATGTGTTTTTATTATTTCATGTGTGTGAGTGTTTGTCTGCCTGCATGTATGTCTGTGTACCACCTATGAACCTGGTACCAATGGAGGCCGGAAGAGTGCATTGGATCTCACTAAGAGGTGGAGTCGTGGATGGTTGTGAGCTGCTACATGGGTGCTGGGAATTGAACTAGGGTCCTCTGGAAGAACAGCAAGTGCTCTTAACTGCTGATTCACCTCTCCAGCCCCTTGCTTGTTTTAGTTGTTGTTGTTGTTATTGATGTTTTGTTTAGACATAAATTAGTAAATCTTGGCTGAATGTCTGATGCACCGTGACATAAAGCAGAAGAAGGGTTGTTTTCGTTATTTGCATCATTTTTGTGGTAATGAAACAAGACACGGCTGCAGCTCAGTTTACGTGGCTCAGAGGCAGAGCGCTTGTCCGGCATGTGGGGGATCCTAGGTTCACTTCCTGGCTAGAATCATTTTTAATACAAACTTGATTGGATTAAGAAATGCTGAGGGAATTAACAAAGCACTCCTCTGCAGAGCTTGTAATCTCATTTCAGACAGTTAAATGACGAGGCCTCTGACCTGATAAAGGGATCAGTCCCTCAATAGATTCCTAAGGTGGTAGGGTAGCATCATCCAGGGATGGTGCAAGACAGGTGAGGCAGAGTTGGAGGAAATAGATTGCTGGAGTGTGCTAACACTATGTGTCACCCTGGCCCCTTCTGTAGTCCTCTGTCCTCTGCTTTTATCCACCAAGACATAAAGGCCAGCTCACCACAGCTCCTACTACCACGATGTTCTGCTCAAGTAATGATGCACTCCAAGTTTTGAACCAGGGAACCAAAATAAGCTTTCTTTACCTGAGTCGTTTCTGTTAGGCATTTCGGTCATAGTTACTTAAAATAAGGCAGGATAAGAAAGAACACTGCAAAAATTAAAATAGGCTAAGTGCACTGTAATTCCTCCCGTCCAGCAGCTTGTGGTAATAGAAGGAAGTGCTAGCAGAGGTACCAGATACCTAATGAAATGCTCTAGCATGCATCACCTCATTCCAAGTCACACAAGCCCCTGTACTGAGAGTGGGCGGGAGCCTAGCCCTTTCCGCTGGCTGGCTGTTAAAAAGGGGAAAAAAAAAAAGCAACTTGGCCTCTCAAGTCTTTCTGGCTCTCTGTCTTTCCATGTGCCTCCTCTCCTCATACATGCCCCATCATGATGATCAATCATGAGGCCCTCTCCAGGGACAGAATTGATGGGCCCACCTGCTTTCAGGCTCTAAAACTGTGTGTGAGCTTAAAAATTCTTTTTTCTTTATATACTACTCTGGTATTTTGTCATAGAAACAAATTAATCCAGCTCTATCCTGAGATGCCATACACTGGCTTATGTAGGTCTCGCAGCAAGTCACTAGAGCCATAGTTAAAATTTTGACTCAACAAATCCCGAGGCAAATCCAGGTTGTACAACTTTCTGGTTCATCGCTCTGTGCCTTGTCTACTGTCTTAAACCCTCCTTTCGTCCTGTAGGGCTTCTTAGGTGAGCTACAGTAGATGACTGAATGGGTGAAGAGGTTGCTAAGCAACCATGAGAACCCCAGTTCTCAGGATCCTTTATTTAAAAAAAAAAAAAAAAAAAGACAGGCATGGTCCTTCTACACAAGTATACACTGGTCCATGTACCCACCACACACACACACACACACACACACACACACACACACACACACACATATACATATACATATATATATATATGCATTATCACACACACATAATAAATAAAATTCAGGGAGCTAATATATAATATATGGCCAATACTTAATAGGACCTGACTCATAGGAAACCCACAAGTATTACCAGTATCATTTTTCTGTTTAGATAATTGTGTATCCATTTCACATATAAGGGGATTGAGAATAAGAATGGGTAAGTAACTAGTTTAATATCAGACAACCAATAAATGACATGGGTCTACAGTTCCACCCTACCCCCAAGCTACCACCTTGGTTCTAAAAGGCCACAGCAGTATCATAGTTTATTTTCCTGAGCCCCTCCAGGAGAGCTCTTCAAGGGCTCCTCCATGCCTTGTTGGACTTGGCTGATCCTCCAGACCTGCTTCTAGAGCCAGGATGAAGAGAAGGAAGCGTTCATTTTACTCTTTGTATTGGTTCTGAATCCAGCTAACCACTCCGGTCACAATATGGTATAGCTCCCTTTTGCTTTAGGATTTATTTTCATCTTATAAGTGTGACTGTTTTGCCTCATGTGTCACCAGCAAGCAGCAAAGAGGAGGCCAAAAGAGGGCAACGTAGTCCCTGGAACTAGAATTGTTAAGTAGTGGCAAGCCTCCATGTGAGTGATCGGACCAAACGTGTGTCCTCCGCAAGAGCAGCAAGCACGCTAACTGCTGAGCCATCTCTCTGACATAGCTCTTTGAAGGACCAATACCTGCCTGTCACCTGCCTTTTCCACTCCCTAAGGTGCCCAACCCCATGCAGCAGAGAGCAAGCCACTGAGCAAAGACTGTGCTGGGCAAAGCAAGAGAAAGAACACAGCTCAGCAGGCAGAGCTTCCATCCACGAGAAAAGCTGAAGAATCTGGTTAGACTGCTCCTGCTCACTGCTGCCTCCCATCCCCTGCCATTTTTATGAACCAGTATTTCTCATCTTCTATCTTTTGCCTCGGGAGGCAATATTTTCGAATGTGTGTTTTAATGTTTGAAATTAAACATTAATTAATCCCGATAGCTCACTGCCCAACCTTCCTGTCTTTTAAGTAGCTTGTTAACTTCTGCCTCTTGATCCATTATTTCTCTGCCCTCTCAGAAAATGCATTGCATATTTATACCATTATAAACCTTCTCTGCTCTTCCAGCAACTGTGTTTTCATGCAGAACCAGAACTGTGCTCTTTCTCCATTCAACTTTTAGCAGGGCATAGCTTTTAATTACCCTTTCTCCCAACCCCGTCTCCAACAGGAAGGTTGCCAGACATATAGTAATCATCACAAAGCTTCTGAGTGCAGCTTTGTGCCTTGGAGCCAGCCTCAGAAAAGATAAGGACACACCAAGTCTCCGTTTGCCCTTGTATCTTGTCCCAAGGCTTCTGAGGGCCTCGGCTTTCTCGTGTCAACTCGGTACGCAATAGCATCTGCCCAGGTTTTCTGAGGTTGTTCCCACCACTAATTGGGAACAAGATATTCTCCCTTCTCTGAGCCAGCCCTTCCGGCCGCCTCTGCCACCTGTCCTCCCTAATGGCCTGTAGACGGCGATGGCATCTGAGAGTTACCTTCCCCGCTTTCTAAGTGCGTTTTGCTTCCTTCACTTTGTCTGCTGAATCAGTCAAACTGATGAGTTAGTCAGCAGACTCAGGATGGTGTTGGCATAATAAAGTCAGTCAGGGTCTCACCCTTGCGACATGAGCAGAAAGCACCTAAGTGATGAGGCTTCTAGTTCTCTGTCCCCAGCCTGCTGTCCCCATATCATCTCCCCTAAGCCACAAACCACCCTGTGACCATCTCTGTCACCATCATCTCCTCAAAAGCATTGCCTTCCTTCCGTCCCCAAAACTTCACCTCTACGGTCGCATCTTGGTCAGCCTCTGAGGTGCCAAGTGTGTCAACCCCTTTCTTCTCATTACAGGATGCCACGCCCCTTGGCAGGTACCATCCAAATGCGAGCATCTGGTTTTTAAATCTGCTCTTTCCACACCTTATGACCATGGACCACATTACCTACTGCTAATCCACCCTTTCATTATCTCCATGGTGGTTTAGCTCTCTGTCCCCATCCTCTGCCAGGTGCCCCTCATAGGAGACTAAATCCTGCTCTATAAGCTAACAGTAAAAGTTCTCTCTGGTTCATACCTATTCCCATCCTGTTCACAGTAGCAGGTTGCAAAGTCCACACTTCCCCTTTAAGTGAAAAAGCAGCATGTGTTTACGGTAGTCAGTCAGATAATACAGAACACCTAATAGAAGTTGAAATACTAGACCAGCCTGCTTCCATCCCTGCCCACCCATCCAACAGCAGCAACCTGGAGGGCTTGTTTCTGGGCTTCCTGGATAATCTGCAGGTTCTCCAAGGTCACCAAGGTCAAAAACACAATCTGAGTATCTTTCACCTGCGACCACTCTCAGGGCTAAACTCACAGAAATGCCTTCGGATGCACCTGGAGGAATGAGTGATTTTGCTCGGTCCTTTGTTGTCAATGCTGAGGAGTTATCAGATCGTGTTATCATTGTTGCCATTATTAGAGTATATGATCATCAGCTTGTACCGGTGGCTTGCGACTCTGCAGACTGAGGATCTCTTGGGTTATCTGGACCTCGCTCTCTACCTAGGTGGAGGAGAGGAGTCCCTGACTGACTGTGCCAACCCCCATCCTGAGTCTTGAATAGCTCATCAGTTTGACTGACTCAGCAGACAGTGAGAAAGAGAGTTTAGAACAGGCATGAGTCAGTTTTCAGACACCGTCTCAATCGGCAGGCCAATGGAAGGATTGTCTGTAGCTGTCTGCCCAGACCCAGTGTTTAGTATGTACCCGGACAATCCAAGCTAAAACACTACTACAAAACTCATATGGTAAATCAATTAGGAGGAGGTGGTGTCTGGGCCACCTCTGTTACATGGCTTAATAACGGAAGTCACTTGGAGGTTTAGCTAGCAGTGATGTTTGCCTAGTGTATGCAAGTAAGGTTCCATCCCCAGCAGAACCAAATGGTATACATGTGTATGTAAATATACAATACATACACACGTAAATGTATTTATGAGACCAACATGTTGCCACTGCACCAAGGTGACAAAAATGTGTGTGTGTGTGTGTGTGTGTGTGTGTGTGTGTGTGTGTGCATGTGCATATGCATGTGTGTATTCCTGCTAGGTGTGGTGAAGTCTTATAATTCTAGCTACTAAAGGGGGTGAGGTAGGAGGATTGCAGGTTCTGGGATAGCCTGGGCTACATAGCAAAATGTCTTCTAAAAAAATTAAAGGAAGAAAGGAGCTAAATGAATGAATTTTGGTGAAATGCAGTGTCCCTGAAAAGTTTAATATTGATTTTTAGACACCAAATCCTATCCCATGTGACAATTTTCTGTCATTTGATTGGCCCTTCAGCAATCAGTCTTTAGTGTCTTTCTCCTCTGGCTGCATTTTTAGACAGGGGCACCACTAAACAAAGGCATTCAGAAGGCTTCGATCTAAATCCTAATCCAGAACAATAGTTGGCCATTTGTATGTCTTACAGTGTAGTACCAACAAACATCAAAAATCTTCTTCTGAAGTGCTTGAGATGGAATCTGGGGGCTTATGCATATTAGCCAAATGCTCCCCGCAACCCCAGACTACATCCCTAGACCTCACCCCAGTCTCTTAATATTGGAGTTCCAAGTGGTAATTCTTCTCTCCAGGCCCCCCCCCAAGCCCTGTTAGTCCAGCAACCCATTTGTAAAATAAATACATAGACATTTATATTATTTAAACTGCTTGGCCATTAGCTCAGGCCTACCATTGTCTAGCTCTTACTCTTATATTTAGCCCATTTCTATAAATCTATACTTTCCCACGTGGCTTGTGGCTTACAGGTGTCTTTACATGTTGCTTGTCATGGCGGCGGCTGGCAGTCTCTCCCCCAGCCTTCCACTTCTCATTATTCTCCTCCTCCTTGTCCCACCTACCCTATCCTTCCTGCCTGGCTACTGGCCAATCAGCACTTTATTTCACCCAATCAGAGCAACACATTTGACATACAGAACATCCCACAGCAATATTTCTAATGTTATTTTATATGTGTGGTGTTTTGTCTACATGTATGTGTGTACCAAGTGCATTCCCATGCCCGTGGAGGCTAGAAAAGGGTCTCAGCTCCACTGGAACTGGAGTTGCAGATAGTGATGAGTCATCATGTAGATGCTGGGGATTGAACTCCGGCCTGCTGAGCCATCTCTCCAGCCCAGGTGCTAACTAGATTAAGAGGATGTGTGTATCAAGGTTTGAGTATGTATGCACAGTGTATATATGCAAGTGTGAGCATGTGTGCACAATGTGTATGTGCAAGTGTATGTATGCACAGTGTTTTCTCAGAAGTTCTCATTTATCTCTCTTCCAAGACTCTAGAGCAGTGGTCCTCAACCTCCCTAAATCTGTGACCCTTCAATACCGTTCCTCGTGTTGTGGCGACCACCCCCCCACAATCATAAAATTATTTTCATTGTTACTGTTATTTTGCTACTGTCATGAATAATGATGTAAATATCTGATATGCAGGATGGTCTTAGGCAACCCACAGGTTGAGAACCACTGCTCTAGAGGGAGAGATGTTTTCATATGCAAATCTTGACAGTGGGGGCTTCTGACCACACCTCTTGCTGAAGCCCCCAGCCTGGCCCAGTCCTTTACCCTCCAGCCCTTTGCCCTAGCCAGACCATTTGATTCCCTCTTGTAAGACGAATCTTTAAAAGTCTTATTAAATAAAAAACCCGGAGCCAGGTATTGGGGTGAATGCTGAGAGATCAGAGAAGCAGAACAAGCCACAGACAATCTCACCTCACCAACTCCTCAGCCTATCCTGTTTCCACAAATCCTCAGACTGAAAGCCTCTGAGTCCTCACCCCTGAGGGCCTCAATTGAACTGCTTAAAAGCCTCTAGTTCCTGGTCCTCACACCTTATATACCTTTCTGCTTCCTGCCATCACTTCCTGGGATTAAAGGCGTGTGTCCTTCCCAAGCAAAGACATGAGATCTCAAGTGCTGGGATTAAAGCTGTGTGCCACCATGACTGGCTCTGTTCCCAGTGTAGCCTTGAACTCACAGAGATCTAGATGGAAACAGATCCCGGCCTCCAAATGCTCGGATTAAAGGCATGTGCTACCACTGCCTAACCTCTATGTTTAATATAGTAGCTGTTCTGTTCTCTGACCCCCAGGTAAGTTGATTGGGGTGCACAATATATCAACCACACCCTCTGATTGGCTCTTGACCACACAGAGATGCTGCTGGGATATGTTATCTAATTCCAGAAGGGATCAAATGGACTCCAAGAATCAAGAATGACTGTGTTGGAGACATGGAATTCTCATCTTGCCAGGCTCATTAATCTATAATTTATTCACTGTTCAGAAGAAACCCTACAGTCCATCCTTTTTGAACATAAACCCTTAGTCCAGACTATTCCTGTGAAATCTGTTAGCTCCCCTATGATACTCCCAAAACTGAGTCATGAATCTGTCCCCACCACATCTAGCAAGTGCCTTTTGGTTAATCCTTTTCTGTGTCATGTGATGACTCCCAAGGAAGTGTTTAGAACATCTGCCACCATATTCCGTGAACTGCGCAGGCATGATGGCTGCTATTCTGAGGAGTCCCATGGCACAGGGATTACTGGATGCTGCAGGCACTGGTAGAATTCCACTCCAGAAAGCAAACATTTTGGAGAAATCTCTGTGTTCAAGAAATCAGTGTTTGTCCAAGTTAAATTCAGAAAATCGTGAGTCACATTTAATCCTGAAGAAGTGAGACAGGAAAATTACCCACATATGTGGCCACCCTGCCCCTTTCTAATAGATACCATTAAAGGTGGATACCAATAGTCTCAGGGGTGCAGAGGTAGCAGGGACATGCCTTCCTCCAGTTCACTGTACATGACATCAAGGCTCTCGCAGCCTGGAGTGCCTTGTGAATGCCCCCACACGTGTTCTCTATTCAGGCATTCTAAGAACTCTGGTGAATGCGGAGCTCAGTTCATTAAATGCACTGCATTGAATTAATAAGTACTGAGGGCCTGCTATGTTCCAGGCACTGCATTAGGTCCTGTGGTGCTGTGGTAAACACAATGAAATATCCCCTACCCTTCCAAAGCTTGTATTCCAGAGGGGAGCTGGAAAGGAGATGGGGTGGGTGAAGGAACACAGATGGCCGAGGGTGGCGGAGGACATACAGCAGGGCCTTTGCTGGCTGTTAGATCTGCCCGCCTCACTAGGAGCAGAGGAGGGCCACACCGTCGGAGTAAAGTGATAGACCTAGGCTAGACACCTGGATGGTCCCTGCTTCCTCCCTCACATCCTCAGCCTGTTTCAGCTTTTGGAATGTTGGGGCTGAGTGCTGGAGGATACTTAGCAGCATATCTGGACCACTCAAACTGCCTCAGACTTTGACCCCTATCTTCTCTGGGCATGATCACTCCACTGGGAAGCTTTGCTCTCCTTCTGGGGCAGCCTGCCCCCTCCTCAGACCCTGCAGTCCTTCCATCCCTGACCAGGGCTAGCCATCTGAATTGATGCATCCCCTCTACCCTTTATCTTCACTGCAGTTTCCAGTGACTGTTCCTGAGAACACTGCCCTCTCTGGCCATACCACCAGGATGGTCTGTGTAGACACCAACTTGGCAACACTACACCTTAAGCCCGCAGACAGCATGGCGAATGCTCCAACTAAGCATGCGTATAACCAATGACTAAGGTTTCATTCTCCATTTCCCATACAGCTCCCAGGGCCTGGAAGAAAGCACACCAACTTTAGACAGAGTTCTTGGAGGAAGCTAGGCTATGTGGCCTCAGGAGAATCAGGCATTAAGTGCCCCAGGCCCCACTCTGGGACTGACACAGGCAGGTAGAAGGGAAGAAAACCCAGCTCAGGGAGTCCTGAGCCATGTAGGGAGGGTGTAACAGAGCAGTAGCTGACTGGAGGTTGCCTTTCTATGATGTTCTCTAAGTAGGGGGATCCTGGGATCTCTATGACTGGATACTGTTGTTGCAAAACAAAGAAACAAAGAACAGCTCTCAACTCAAAGGGAATAAGAGATAGTTTATTCTGGAGCCATTTTGAGCGACCATGCCCTGGAACACCACAGATTTATGTTATTCTCAAGTCCATGTTCCAGTGTGGAAGCAGTTTGATAAGTTTTATAACCTTACCAAGCAAAGAAAGGCATAAATCAAGGTGAGTTTATAATGCATTAGTGAGTATATGAGAGAGGTGGGTACAGAATACGGGAGAGAATCTTCTACGGGCCTAAGATGCTGTCTGATGCCGTGAGGCCATGGGGTAGTGGAAGCCCTCGTCCGCTAAGTTAATGGATTCCAAAGGTTCTCATCGATTAGTCACAGGATGTTACTTCTGACACAGGGGTGGAGGATGAAAATGCTAGCCCAATAAAAGGGACCTGCAATATCCCAACCTCTCACAGTCCTGCAGTTCCAGTCAGTGAGTCTCTGTAGACAGCTTCTTTCTGTCAGCAGCTTCTCATGATCACCTACCATGAGACTCTGCAGAGCTCAGAAGGATGCTCAAGGCCCCCAAGTGTGGGCTCATGGCCCCTCTGGATACTGAAGGGGGGGTCACTGTCCAGGTGACGACAGAGCACCCCAAACACTGCACATCAGCAGAGCCAGAAGCCTTCAGATAACCATGCTTCAGTTACTGGCCAGATAGACAGACCTGTGACACTGCGCACCATGAGACTTAAAATCACACATTATACACACACTATACACACACATTATACACACAATATATATATATATGCATATCATATACATGCTATATATACTATATACATGTTATATGCACTATATATACACCTTATACACACTATATATACACTTACTATATATACACACACTGTACATATACACATTGTATACACTATATATACATATAGACACATTACATATGGACATATAGACACAATATATACACACACTATACACATTATACATACACTATATATACACAATATATCAATACTATACACACATTATACACACTATATGCATATATTATATACACACACTATATATATACACTATACATACTGTATGTATATGCACACATATGTATACAAACATTCATATGCATGCACACACACACTCACATCCATGCACACTTATATATACTCCACCACTGTTTGTGTGGAGGAAAGTTTAACTACCTAAGAGTTCTAAACCAGTTGTCCCAAAGAGACATGCTGTAGCTCACCCTTGGATTAGGGACTATATGTCTGTGTGCCCTGTGCAGAATAATTGTCCTCCCAACTGGGCTAAAAGTCCTTCAATTTTAATTTTTTATAAAATAGTAGTAGTATATGACATGAAGACTTGTCCAGAACTCCTCTTAGATTTATGAGAAGCCCCACTAGGAACATCTGCCCTGCAGAGCAAAGCAGTCACCCTGACTGGGTTCTTCAGACACAGCCCATGAAGTTGCCTATTGGGACCTGTCATGGGGAGTCCTGTTTTGTGGGATCCCTAGCCTGCAAACTTGCCATGGGAGCTGGCTTTGTAAGACACTCTTTCCGGGTTTCAGTAAAGAAAACTAAGGTGTTCGGGCTTGTCTTGGTTGTCTTCCTCTGACTAGATGTACAGGACTATCTTGAAGGTCTCCATAGGACAGCCCTCCCAGAGACGCTAAGATATCCTGTTTAACTGTGTGTGTTTCTGCAGAAGGAGAAGAAGAGCGGGCTATTGAAGCTGCTGGCTGGAGCATCTACCAAGAAGAAGTCCCGCTCCCCACCATCTATATCTCCAACCCACGACCCCCAGTCAGCCATGGATACCTCACTGCAGGGTGCCATGGGCCCTGAAGTATCCCCAGTGACCGTCCATGGCAGGGCAGGTTCCTGCCCCATAGAGAGTGAGATGCAGGGGGCCATTGGGTTGGAGCCACTACACAGAAAAGCCGGCTCCTTGGATCTGAATTTCTCTTTGTCCCCTTCTCGGCAATCAGCTCTGTCCATGGCTTCCATCCGCCCTGAACCTAAGCCACTGCCCAGAGAGAGGTAAGGAGCTGAAGGCTTTTATCTCTGTGTCCTCTCTTTAGGACTAACACCTGAGTTCTGGAACCTTCTTGGGGAAATTTCCCAGAGGTCGAGCTTATTGAATATCCCTCTTTACCCATGCCCTGGGGTATATTCTTTATTCCCAACCTGCCTTGTGTCTTAGTGAGGGTTTCTGTTGCTGTGAAGAGACATCATGACCATGGCAACTCTTATAAGGAAAACATTTAATTGGCGTGGCTCACTTACAGTCTCAGAGATTCAGTCTGTTATCATCATGATGGGGAAGCTTGGCAGCATGCAGGCAGACATAGCCAAGAGTCATACATCTTGCAGGCAACAGGAAATTGACTGAGACACCGAACAGTATCCTGAGCATAGGAAACCTCAAAGCCCACCCCCACAATGACACACTTCCTCTAACAAGGCCATACCCACTCCAACAAAGCCATATCTCCTAATAGTGCCACTCCCTTGAGATTGTAGGGGCCAATTACATTCAAACTACCACACCTTCCTTTCTGGATTTGGGCTTGTAAATGGGCATTTCCTTGAGGAAACGTCCAAACCACTGTGGCCCAGAGCACTGGGTTCTCAACCTTTGAGACCCTCAAATGAACTCTTCCAGAGTCCCCTGTGGGCCTGTGCCTCATTCACTCACTCAGAAAAGCAGTTCTTTGAGCCTCAGAACACTGACATTTTAGTGTTATGAAATGTTGTTCTTGTTATTCTATGTTATCTTCAAGGTCAAACCATTCAGAACTGCCAGTACTCAACCATTTTTAGCCAGACTAGCAAGTTAATGTAATTCAACCTCAAGTTTTACAGATTTGGAAACTGAGCCACAGTGAGGTCACAGGCTGAGGGGCAATAGATTGGACATGTTTTCTAAGTGGTAGGGTATCTATCTTTGTGAATGGATATGTGTGTTTGAGTTTACAACTGAAGACCGGAAGGCCTTGTGGAGATATGGTAGGCGCCACCTTGCCCAGTCTCTGCTAGTTAGAGCACTGCTTGGATAATAAACATATAAAACCATATCCTGAGAGCAGCAATGGCATTTCTGTCCGTCCCTCCACTGCTCAGTCGCCTGTTACCTGAGCTAGAGAACCCGGCTGCTCTTCTACATGCTAACCTCAGACCATACCTCCAGGAGCCAGGCAGTGGGTAGACAAGGGGTCATCCAGGCTTCCTGTCAAAGGCCAGATAGTAAATACCACTGATGCTGTGGACACACCCTGCTGTGCAATAGGAAGGCTGCCACAGACTGGATGCACATGGCTTGGTGTTCCTGGAAGACCCCTGCTGTGACCAAAATTAGGATTTCTTGCAGCTTTCTAATGTAAAATCTCTGGAATCATTTTTAACCATATAGAAAATGCAGTAACATCCATAGCTCTGCTACCACACAACCACAAACTACAGTTCTAGATGATTTTGAGCTACATCTGTGGTGCTGTTAGATCCCGGGCCATGGAGAGAACAATCTAGGCAAGATGCTCACTGGGCAGCCTCAGAGCCTGGGCCAGTGCATCTTGCATGTCCAGAGGCCCTCTGAGTCTTGGACTTGGAAAGATTAGGCTCCACCCCAGCCTTCCTAGACTTTCCCATGCAGGGCTCTTTTCTGAAGGAAACCCTCTGAAGATGTAAAAACTTCCAACAGCCTGGACCTGATCAAATCACATTCCCTGATCTTCTCAGCCTGGACAACCATAGTAATTACACAAAAGGAACTCTCGCCGGGCGTTGGTGGCTCACGCCTTTAACCCCAGCACTCGGGAGACAGAGCCAGGTGGATCTCTGTGAGTTCGAGGCTAGCCTGGGCTACCAAGTGAGTTCCAGGAAAGGCGCAAAGCTATACAGAGAAACCCTGTCCCTATCTCGAAAAAACAAACAAACAAACAAACAAACAAAAAAAGGAACTCTCACCTCTAAGGGAATAAGAGATGGTTTGTTATGGAGCCAAAGTTGAGTGACCATGGCTCAGGAAGACAGATTTAGGTTTCCCAAAATATCGTATTCCAATGTGGAAACAGCTCCATAAAGTTTTTATAATAACAGAAAAGAGAAAGTCATAAGTCAAGGCATTTTTAAAAATACATTGGCGGAAACATCAGAGAGGCGGTTTGCAGCCAGGCAGAGAAATCTCAGCTGTAGGCCTCAGATGCTCCCTGATAGCATTTTTAGCCCTTTGGTTGATGAGGAATAAGGTTTTGTTAAGTCAATACATCCTAAAGATTTTATCTGTTTATTGGAGCAAGTCTGACACAGAGGTGGGCAAGGGAAGGCGCTTTTGTGGGGCTAAAGATAGCCCAAGAGGAACTAATTAGGCTCTGGGCCTACACCATTCCAAAGACATCATCACTGAAGTTTTAATCAGTCAGCCTTTGAGCACACAGCTCATATTTCCCCAGGAATTCTTATTTATAATAGAGAGGTCAATACTGCTGCCCCCTCCTACTGTGGCAATGCTGAGCATGGCCCTGGCCTACTAGCTAGGTTATAGGGTGAGGGTAAAATATTCTTTGAGCTGTCCCCAGCCTATCGCCCACAGCCACACAGACGGCTCCTGAAGGAGACCACCCTCATCCTATCTGCTGGATACAACTGTCACTTGCCCTGGGGCTTGGGGTACCGGGGTCAGACACCTGCCATACAAAGCTACAGATACCAGAGGGGCCAGCAGCAGAAGGTGGAGGGCGGGGCTTCCTGTCAAGGACTGAGAGGGAGACAGCGGATAAGCATCAGTATCTAAGAAGGTGGCCGGTCCTCAGAGGAGAACCGCTACTCCAACTTCCTACAGATCATAACTACCAACACATAACACTTCACAGCCTGGAAGTCAGGTGTGAACAGAGAACCCCAGTTCACACCCAGGTGTCTAGGCATTCCCAAGGGAACAGGGAAGGCTAAGTGCAGGCTCAGGAAAGCCCGAAGTGTGAACGTTCACAGAAAGCAGAAAGGAGTGTTAGCCCCTGAGAAGGTATCTAGGCTGGTGTCTGGAATGAAGTGGGACCTGCCTCATTCAAAGGTCAGAAGGGCTCGATCCGGCTGCTGCTGGAGTAGAGAGTCCTTAGAAGGTTTGGGGAAGGCGTGTTAAGGGGGGCTAGGTCCAGCTGGGGACTCAGCCCTGTGAGGCTAAACATCTGTATGGCACAGTAAGGCTTATGAAGAGGACGGCTCAGAGAAGTTGGCTGGGGCTTTGTGGAGGAGTCCAACTCCGCTCTCATATGTAGGGAAGCCTTTCACAGCCTAGAGCACCTGCAGCGCTTCACCCAGGTAGAGCTGTGGCCAGCAGCATGCTCTTGAAGCAGCTGGCTGGCAGAAGCCTTGAAGACAACTTCTCTGGTTTCATTTTGTCATGGCAATCTGAAAACAGGACCTTGAGACCTTGGGGTGTTGCAGGTTGCCTAGGTCTTGTAGAAAAGGGGTGAGGAGAAGCTGGGCCTTCCTGACACCAATCAAGCGATTTCAGCAGCTCAGCCTGAGGGTGTACCCCTTACAATTTAAAAACAATGACCCCTCCACCAAAGCAAACTTCAAAGCACCCTCCAGAACAAACGGGGCCCCAGCCACCTCCACCTGAGAGGTAGTAGTCCTGGAGAGGTACCTTGAGCTTTAGATGGAGAACCTGGCACATGGACAGGTTATGACGCAAAGGTCCCAAGTGCCCAGCCTATGTCCTGGGCCTGGGGCAGCCCCTGTTCCCCAGAGGCCATGGCTGACCAGGTACAGCCATGAGTTCACTAGGGCAGACCTCCAGATAGGAGACCAGCACAGGTAGGAGGGATGATAAGAAATGGAGGGGCTATATAGAGGTCTGGTAACTAAAAACTAAGGCAGCTGTGCCTTAGATCTGTGTCTAAAAGGACACCAAGGGAACTACTTTTTAAAATGGCCTACATTAATTCTATAGAATAGGCTTCCTTATCACTTTGCATACATATGAATGACACATTTTGATACGGACCCCCCATTGAACTGTTTTGGCTCCTCTCATTTTCTCGCTGACCCCCCTTTCTCATCCCAGCCAGTCCCTCCTCTCCCATATTCTTTGTTTCTTTGTGGTTATCCAATCAGTTTTATTAGGGTTGCTTAGAAGAACATGGCTGAGAGATTATCTGAAGGATCACTGGCACATTACTAGAGACTATACCATTAAGAAGACATCTCTCCATCTCCTAGCAACCATTAACTGCCTAAAAATCCTTAGTGATAGGTGGGTCCTTGTGAGTGCCCCCTGTATGACAGGATGTTCACAGACCCAATCTTTTTTCTTTTTCTTTTTTATTATGTGTTTTAATTTTATACATCAGCCATGGGTTCCCCTGACCTTCCCCCCAGCCCTTCCCCTTTATTCCCATGTCCTCCAGGACCAAGACACCCCTGGGGATTCATTTAGACCTGGTGGATTCAGTACAGGCAGGTCCTGTCCCCTTCTTCCAGGCTGAGCAAAGTGTCCCTGTGTAAGCCCAAGGTTTCAAACAGCCAGCTCATGCACTAAGGACAGATCCTGGTCCCACAGACTGGGTGCGTCCCAAACAGATCAAGCTATTCAATTGTCTCGCTTATCCAGAGGGCCTGATCCAGCTGGGGGCTCCACAGCCTTTGGTTCATAATTCATGTGCTTTCTTTTGATTGGCCATTTGTCCCTGTGCTTTTTGCAATCTTGGATTCAACAATTCACGCTCTTGCAGTCCCTCCTCTTTCTCGACTGTTGGACACCTGGAGCTCCACCTGGGGCCTGGCTGAGGATCTCTGCATCCACTTCCATCAGTTATTGGATGAGAGTTCCAAGACGACTGTTAGGGTGTTTAGTCATCTGATCACCAGACTAGGTCAGATCAGGCTTTCTCTCGAGCACTGCCAGCAGTCTACAGTGGATATATCATTGTGGATTTCTGGGGACCTCTCCAGCACTCTGCCTATCCCTGTTCTCATGTGGTCATCATTTATCATAGTCTGTTATTCCTTGTTTTCCCTTTCTGTTCTTGATCCAGCTGGGATCTCCTGCTCCCCTACGCTTTCTTTCTCTCAAACATTGCCCTTCATTACTTCCACTGTCATCCAGGTTGTTCATGTAGATCTCATCCATTTCTGTCATTGGGTGATCCTTGGGTCTTTCCTAGGGTCCCGTTTTCTAGGTAGCCTCCATGGAGCTGTGTAGCAGCCTAGTCATCTTTGTTTTACATCTAGGATTCTCCTATGAGTGAGTACATACCATGTTTGTCCTTCTGAGCACAGACCCAATCTTACAGGTTGTAGTCTTACCTGCTGCAAGCTTCACAGTTCAATTCTGTTGATTCCCAGTGGGTCGCACACATGAAAGACATGAAGGGGACTTGGGAAGAGAAAGAATATCAGTGAGAGAGGGGGACAGGGGGATTACAGGGAGAGGACAAAAACTCGTGTGTGTGTGTGTGTGTGTGTGTGTGTGTGTGTGTGTGAAGATGTCAAAGAACAGAAACAGTATGGGGGGGGGGGGCAGGTTGAGACAGGGTTTCCTTTTCCTGGAACTCACTCTGTAGCCCAGGCTGGCCTTGAACTCACAGAGATCCGCCTGGCTCTGCCTCCCGAGTGCTGGGATTAAAGGTGTGCGCCACCACTGTCTGGCTTAGAAACAGTATTTTTAAAGAGTGCTATAGCCATCTTGTGTGCAGAAGACAGCATTCCACAGCACTCTGACCCACCCTCCAGCTCTTACCTCCTCCTTGCCACTTTTGTGATATTCCTGAGCCTTGGAGGAGGAGATAGATGGATATCTCACTAATTGCTAAGCATTCAACCATTATGTTTTCTGAGCATTGTGACCAAATACAAGTCTCTGCAATTACCACTGCCCACTGGGGAAAAACGTCTCTGTGACCAAAGCTGACAACAGTATCACTCTTTGGAGATAAGCGTAATGTTATAATTGTTTAGAAGGCAATTTGATGAACATGTCATGTCAGTTTTACAAAGCGGTAACTGTAGCTTCCTCACTAGGGCCCATGACTTCTCCAGCTGATGGCTGTTGACCAGGCTTACAGTATAAGATATGAATTCCTTCCTCAACAGGCCTCAACTCCAAGCAGGAAGTGCACTGTTGTTGACTTGCCACTACTGAACCAGCTGACACATTTTGCTCGGTCAGTTGGTAGTGAGGCATGCCAGGTCCATAACCGAGTAGGACTGTTGATCACAATTCTCCTTGTTGATCACATACCCTGCATAGGACAGTGCCTTGCAATACTGTGAGTGCTAGCCAATAGGGAAGAGGCTTCCACATCAGTTTCAACTTGGGTTTTCTATGTCCTACAGCTAGCACATGGGTTTATCTTTTCTGGTGGCAACCAACTGCAGTGGTAATTGCCTGTGTTGTTTTAGATGCCCAGATGGCTCCCTGACCAACAGCTCTGCGGGAGATTAGATAATGAATTAAAGAGCTTTGGGAAAACTTAAAAAAGATAACAGTTTTACAAAAAGTGAAAAGTAACCCCACACAGTAAGAACTTAGACAGAGGGAAGAGGAGGGAATAGAGAAGCTCGAAGTGGGCAGGTAGGCTCCAGGGCACAAGAGGGACAACTTACCACCACTACCCTCCGCCTCCCTGCCCCCCCACCCCTGGCTCACAGGCTGTTCCTCTGTCCTCCCAGGTACCGTGTGGTGGTCTCCTACCCACCCCAGAGTGAAGCAGAGATTGAACTAAAGGAAGGGGATATTGTCTTCGTGCACAAGAAGCATGAGGATGGCTGGTTCAAGGGGACTCTGCAGCGGAATGGTCGTACGGGCCTCTTCCCAGGCAGCTTTGTGGAGAGCTTCTGAAGGCCGTTGCTCGCTCATGTGCAGCCCTGCCATCCAGGAGAGGGACCCAAGAAAACACTATGTGAGCAGAGGAAGCCTTATCACTTCGGACCCTGGGCCTTTCTAAAGCACCTGCCAGGAACAAGTGGACTGGGTCATGAGTCGGTTGTGAAGGCCATGCTTTCGCGTGAGGCCCTAATTGAAAGCACACATGGATATCGTCTTGGTTGTGAAGGCCATACCCTCATATGAAGTCCTTATTGAAAGCACACATGCGTGTCCTTCAAGACCATGCCATGAATTTCAGTGAGCAGTACAATGGAAAACATTGCCCATGTAGACAAATGCACTACTATGCCAGCCAGCAGCTAAGGCAGTATAGGCTGTCTGTGCAAGGCTGGATGGAGTGTTGGAGGGTACAAGGTGGGGCCTCGTGTTCGAGGGCTGACAGCAATGGCGAGTAACTTCCCTGGCTCCCCTGGGTATCATTCCTCTATATACCTCTGTCACCTGCCATCAAGCCCCACATCCAGGGCATTCATGGATCAGGAGCCTCAAGTAAGGGCTCTGAGTCTCCCAAGGTGCCCATGGGGTCCTGTCGGGCCCCGCAGAATTCTTATGGCTTTGTCTCCTACCAGGATAAGAAGGAACACCGTTTGGTTTCACTACCACTGTCTCTGCATTACCCCCTTCTTATGGCACCTTTTTAATGTACAACTCTTAAACTTTATATATTTCTAATCGGTCAGACGCTGCATATTTTTCATACATCTGGTGCTGATTTTTTGTAAAACTAGAAATCACTTGGGTAAGTTTCAAGGAAAAAATGAGGTAACATCAAAGGAAAGTTTTATATTTCCCACCTAAAGTTTGGAGCATATTGAGGAATTCCTATCTGTAATATCAAAACGTTGGCTGGTGCTCAGTGAGGTGACAGAGAGTCTGCCGAGATGGTCATGTGGAGTTGGAGAGTGTCTTTCCCGGCTGTTGGAAACAGCCTAAACCACATGCTCCATCGAGATAGGAGTGATTTTTTTTTTTAAATTGGAAACATTTTTGAGGAATTTATACTGCCTTTTTGTGTGGCAGGAAACACACACACACACACACACACACACACACACACACACACACACACACACACTGACCCCTAAAACTTCCTTTGACTGCTTTAGAGAGAATGACTAAAAGTAGCATTCTTAAAGCATGTCTTGATGCCAAAAATGCAGCTTTTACAACAGCTCAGATCGCTACCTTGCAAAGGTTTTTTTCCTCCATTTCAAAAATAAGTCACTTCCCCTATCAGGCCAGGCAAAATTCCATCTACTAGAGACCAAAGGTACAATGATAAGAGGAGTCTGACACATGACTAAAGGCTTACAGGGCCTGGAGCCACTGGAAAAAGCAGGGGGATGGTTCCTTTGGCCCTCAGGCCTTCCAGTAAAGTTCACTAGAGCAACAGCTTGCTTCCCAAGAGGTTGGCCTGAATGGCTATCAAGAGGAATGAGTCTCACACTTTAGAAACACATTTTTTTTTTTAATCTCAAAATAGCAATTTGTGAGCCTCTGTACATTTCTACAAAATCACCCAGACCTGTGTCAAGCCTTTGGGAGCAGAGGCTATCACTAGTTTTTGTAAGAAAGACCACTTCTCAACGTTCCTATATGGGGATATGACTTAACTAGTTGTGACTGCCATGTGGAAGCAGTGATGCCTAGGGAAAGTCTCTTCCTCCATAATAGACTTACTAGACAGAAGAAAACTGTTCTGAGCCAAAGAGAAACTCTAGCTTGGGCACAGAGATCCCTGTATGCAGGGTTAGTGACATCCACAAGCAATCTATTCACTGTCACTGCTGAATTGCTTGCCCATCCATGCACAAAAGATCTGTGTATGGTTAAATCCATGATGTCACCAAGGAGGTACACAGATCTACATCCTGGGGGAGATGTGTTTCCAGTGGAACCAGAACTCACTCCAGTTTCCAGACAATAAAAGTCCCTTTCTCTCTCCTCAACAAGAGTTGAAGTCAACAGAGTAAGACAGCTTTGACCTGTCCTCCTTTCTCCTGCTGGCTGCTTCATGAGGTCAGGAGGTAGCAGCTTGATAGGAAGCTAAGGACAGTATCAAGTTGTCTTTGGAAAACATCAGTTGAACCCTCTCGTAACAAAGTCATAGGTTTATACAGGACCTACCTTGGAGAGGGAAACAGGGCCCTAGGGCTCATTCCCAGATGGGGCTTTTTAAAATGCACAATGAGCCCATGGTCTGAGTATTTTGAATACCCTCAAGCCCTTTAGCTTTCAAAAGTCATGTGTTCCACAGTCAAGAACAGAGAAGAGGTATCTTTCCTAAGGTCATCTTCCCTTGAGGACACATGTCATGGCTACCAAAATGAAGCCAACGCCTCATCTAGAACCTTCACATTATATCCTGGCCAGCAGCACATACTACTTCTTCCTCACACAGTAAGTAGTATTTGGTGGCCAGGTAATTTTCCTTGAATAGTTCTCAGCCCTTCAGATTGAGGGTTGCCAAGGAGACAGACAGTCTAGCCCCAAGAGGACTGACGGAAGGAACAAGAGAGATGGACAAGGTGGTCTGTAGTGGGGTGTGAATACAAGGCTGGGCACTGTAAAACCAAAAGACTTGGAAGCCCTTGTACTTTGTACAACGCACACACAAACACACACGTGCAAGCACGTGTCCCCAGCCCCACATGTTTCTATTATACACCAACGTCAGTATGTAATTTTGGATTAATTGACAGTAGTGGCAAACTATGATGCCTGTGTTTCTGAGTCTTTAAATAAAAATGACCATGGAGAGGCTGTGTGTCTCAGTAGTGGGAACAATGCAGATGGGGCAGAAGACGTGAGTCTGAGAGGGGGGCAGAATCCAGTCACTGAATGGGACAGAATCAAGAGAGCTGTCTTAGTGTTCTATTGCTGTAAAGAGACACCATGACCATGGCAGCTTATAAAAGAAAGCATTTAACTGGGGCCTTGCTTACAGTTTTAGAGGATTAATCTCTGATCAACATGGTGGAAAGCATGGCAAGAGGCAGGCACGAAGGCATGGTAATGGAGCAGAAGCTGAGAGCTCACATCTGATCTGCCAGTTGCAAGAAGAGAAAGATGGAGACTGAACCTGGAGTGGCTTTTGAAACCTCAAAGTCCACCCCCAATGATACACCTCCTCCAACAAGGCCACGCCTCCTGATCCTTCCTAAACAGTTCTCCAGCTGGGCACCAGGCACTCACACACACAAGCCAGTGGGGAGCGTTCTCATTCACACCACCACAAAGGCATTGCTACATGCCCAGGTCAGCCCCAAGACTCATACTTGTCGCCTTCTGTTCCTTCAGGGGACACAGGCTCTGCATACCTCAGGACCGGGCACTGAGGAGCCCAAGGAGCTGTGGCCAGCAGTGAAGTTGAACATGATCTGTACCAAGCACACGTTGGATGTCGACTAGTTGGACAAGCAGCAGCAGCTATAGATGCCACTGTGGCAAGGAGTCCAGGAGTACATTAGCCATAGTAAAGTCCTTGTCATCCAGAATTGCCTAGTGTAGACTGGGGCAGCTTCCAGCTCTGCTTGTCTCTCTGGTCCTCAGATGCTCAAGCCATAAAGAGTTGTTTCCTGGAGCAGAGGACGAGAATAGATGGAGAGACACCAGAAAGGAGAGTCTGCTCCACCACAGGCCGATGGGGAGACAGCAGATATTCCTGAGACAAGATGTTATTCCTGAAACAAAGCTTTCATTGGCTTCTCAGCCAGGTTGTGGCCCCACTTTGCTTTCTGATACTGTGGAAAACATCAGGACCAAAATAAACTTGAGAAAAGGGTTTATTTAATTTTACACTTCCAGGTCATAATCCTTCATTGAGGAAAATCGGAGCAAGAACTCAGGGTAGAAACTGAGGCAGGAACTCAAGCAAAGACCACAGAGGAGTGCTGCATGTGGCCTTTTTCTCCCGAGCTGGCTTAGACAGCTTTCTTCATAGCTTTCTACTTTGTTTAATTCTTCCTTTGATTTTTTGAGAGTATAGCATAATTACCTCACTTCATGTTCAGTCCATATAGTGTTACTTGTAGGAATGTTTGCAAGGATGACCATTTGGTACTGGATTACCAGTTGGTGTGCTCGTCTCTGAAGAAGACTATTTCTCCCTCTCTCAGCATCAGACACAGGGCCCAGAGGCCCCTGGGCTAGAACTGTTTTTGAAAGCCTCCTCCTCAAGTACTAGCTTTCATAGTACCAGAAGGTGACATGGGAGCTTCAAAGGAGGGAAGCAACCAATAGTCTCCACAGATCTGATGCCTATGAGCCAGAAAAATGACCAGTGTGGCACCATGCCCCAAGGGCGCAGTAGTGGTACACATATCTTGGTGGTAACCAACAGCTCTCTAATGAACCTAAGACCCGCTCAACAAGAGGGAAGCCATGCCTGGCACTGGAAACCTAGCCAACTACCCAGGACTAGTGAAGTCATGGGTCTTGGAGGGGAACCTACAACTGGCATGTTAGTAAACTAGCATAATCCCTAACTACGTTCTAAATAGTTATCCTTACACCCGCAGGTAAGGGTTCTGTTGTCCTTGCCTCTCAGCAAGGAGACTTCTCTATTAACAAACCACTTCAGCTAACTTTCTTAGACAGCCCAGGGATGGGCACTATCCACAGGGATCTAGGCCCTCTTACCTCAATTACCAACTAAAAAATGCCTCACAGACATGCTCATAAGCCAGTCTGATGAAGGCAATCTCCTAATTGAGACTCCTTTGGTTAACTCTGGGTTATGTTAAGTTGACAACTGACTAGAAGAGATGCAGACATGCACACAACACACAGCGAGGAGCCATTCTATCTTTCCATAAAAATGAAATGAATCCATATAGGAGTAAATAATACAGCACGGGTAGTATCTGGACAGGCGAGTGCCGGGAAGAAATGCTGTGTCTGCATGAAAGATGCCCTTACCTTCGTGGGCTGGATAAGCAACTAATAGAAGAGATTAGTAACTGTCACAGATTGCTATGACTCAAACTACGGTCCCCTTTTCCAACATCAGGGGGACTCTTGCATCTCCAAATTCTGGGTGCTGATCCACAGTCTCTAAGTAAATATTACCATACATTATGTAATGATGTATTAGCCAAGGAAAGAGTACTTAGAAGACAGTGGCCCAGGAGGTTATAATGGAGCCAAGGAATTCTAGTGACAACAAAGCCTTTATAATGCCTTAATACAATGTATTCCTCGTGTGCAGGCGGCAACGCTGATATAAATATACTTACTACACTGACAGTCTATTGCATACTACTATGTGCAGAATACCACACTTGCTGATACATGACTGTTATCAGCTTGTGTATTTACTATATTTCTTATTGGAAAGCATATCCTACCTACAAGTTTACTAAGACATTACATAGCATATGCTGATAGCAGTTCATACATGTTTACCTTTTATGAGTACACCAAGAGGCCAGATTAAGTAACTGACTTCTTCTGTCTAGATCTGTGGTGCTTAACACTAGGAAAATAATCACTTAACATAGTCTGTCATCTGAGAGTGTGTCTCATCATTAAAGAGATGTGATCATAATAAACTAAGTGCTAGTGTGGGAAGTAGAGGCCCAGAAGAAACATAGACTATGTATGCAACAGTATCTGGAAGGAAAAAAAAACCTGCCTGGCAAGTTACCAAAGCTGTTTGTAAGACAGAGGTGAAAGGCAAACCTCTAGGGACCAATGCCATTTCATACTCAAATCATGTGCTCAGACCCTCAAACCCTTTGGGGTTTATACTCACTGAACCAACGAGCATAATAATTTAACACAGGGAGAATGGTGCTGGTCGGGGCCCTTGAACCAGTAGACGAGACATTTTTCATCAGGGAGGCTTCCTCCAGCAATTGGTGGGGGCAGATGCAGAGAGAGATCCACATCCAAACATTAGGCAGAGCTCAGGGACGCCCTCAGAAGAGAGGGAGGAAGGAGTCTAGGAGCCAGAGGGATCGAGGATTCCAGAACACGGCCCACAGATGTCAACTAAGCAGGGCTCATAGTGGCTCAGAGACTGACGTGGCAATCATGGAGCCTGAATGGGTCTGCACTAGGTTCTCTGCATACAAGCTGTAGTTGTTTGGCTTGGAGCTTTTGTGGGACTCCTAACAATGGGAGTGGGGGTATCCCTGACTCTTTCACCTGTTCATGGGACCCTTTCCTCCTACTGGGTTGCCTCACTCACCCTTGAGGGTTTGTGCCTAGTCGTATTGTATCTTGTTATGCCATGTTCAGTTGATATCACTGGGAGAACTGTTCTCTTCTGAGTAGAGACAGAGGAGCAGTGGACCTGAGGCAGGGGGGAATGAAGGGGATGGAGGGGAGGCTGTGGTTGGGATGTATTATATGAGAGAAAAATAAAGAAAATGAAAAAGATTTTTTTCATTATCCATCAGTAAATGAAGCTATCCATTGAAGCTCTAAGTCCCTATACATTTTGTGAGGGGAAGCCAGTATTCTTGCCTCTGACTGACACCGATATGATGTGCCTGCCCTTCATTTCAACTTTAAAACAAAAGGCCACAAGAAGCACTACAGAGTGAAGCAATGAACCATGAGAGCCACTGTCCTCAGCAAAGCTACAAAGACATGGTACAGGTGGTCAGGGTTGTGAATCCCTAAGGTGTCGTCAAGAAGGTTTCTGAGGAAGGGGGCCAACCAGCCAGAAGCATCCACATTATGCACACCATAAGGCCTAGGTGTGCAGACCCTATGAGCTTTCTCGGTGGATGGAGGGAAGACTTACCAGATGGTCCCTGTCATGATGGTGCTGAACCAGTGGTTTTCCAATTGTACTATCATGAAAAAGCAACACATTCTGTAGAAATCATACTTCAAGTTTTTAATCCAGGTCTTTTTTGGAGGGGGTAACACACAGTCTCATCCTCTCCTTTGCAGTTAGGCAGTCGCAGAAAGCTGCAGCTCCATCAACCCTGCAATACAAGGGAGACCCATTCATGTGTGTGTGTGCATGTGGGGGGGGCATGCACAAGCCATGGTACACATGGGGGGGGGTGTCAGAAGACAACCTCAGCTGTCAGTCCTTGCTTTCCACTAGTTTGAGGCAGGATCTCTTGTTATTCACCACGGCATATGCCAGGCTAGCAGGCCTGTGGGCTTCTGAGGCGTCTCAGCACAGAAGTCCTGGGGTTGCAGGTGTGTATTGTATGTGGCAGTTTCATGTGGTTCTGGGGATCTGAACAAAGTCCTTGTACTTGTACAACAAGAGCCGTCTCATCAGCCCTGACCTGTGGTTTTTATATCTCCATTTTACAAGGGGAAAAAAGTTACATAGAAGAGAAAGGGAAACAGTCTTGACCATGAGTAGATGAGAAAGAACAAATTTCATGAGAAGATAAATGAAAAGAGAACCAGAAGGGAAATAACCACATCCGGTTCAGGAAACCAGCTAGCATCTAATACACTTAAGGCAAAGGGAAGGAACAAACAAAAACAACCAGAAATCAATCAACAAAAGTCACAGAAATAAGCAGATCCTCCTCAGCAATAGCACTAAACCTAAACAGTCTTAATTCTAACTAAAAGATGCACACTAGTGGGTAAAGCACTTGCTACATAAGTCAAAAGTCTGGAAACCTGAATTTGACCCCTGGAACCCAGGTAAAGGTGAAAGGAGAGAACTCCAGAGTTTTCCTCTGACCTCATGCAGGTGTGCGCACGCACGCGCGCGCACACACACACACACACACACACACCACACACCACACATACACACACAGTAAAATGAGAAAATGTATATTAACTTATTGGATTAAAAAAAAACAAGCCTCAAATATTTGTTTTATATATATAAGCAACACATCTCAGTGGCAAAGACACAACAGAGTCAAAGAATACAGGTCAAGCATATGGAATACATAAGCCAAGAAACTGAAGCTAAAACAAAACAGGAATAGCTATGCTTTATCCATGGTAAAGTGTACTTCAAACCAAAATTATCCAGAGGAGATAACAAAGGCTACTACTTCTTACCATAGTTAAAAATCCACTAAAATAATCTAATTCTAAATATATACATTATATGCACCAATTACTGAAGCATTCAATTTCATGAAACAAACAGTACTAGAAATAAAGAAAAATATAGGCACAGATATCTTAGTAGTGGATGCGTTCAATACCATATACTTACCAGTAGATAAACCATCCAGTCAATACATCAAAGAATCTTCAGAGTTAAAATTCACCATACATCAAACGGACTTGACAGAATATTCCACCAACATCTAAGAATACTTAACACCATGACCAAAAAGCAAGGTGGAGAGGAAAGGACTATTTGGCTTACACTTCCAGATCATAGTCCATCATTGGAGGAAGTCAGAACAGGAACTCAAGTGGGGCAGGAACCTGGAGGCAGGAGCTGATGCAGAGGCCATGGAGGGGTGCTGCTTACTGGCTTGCTTCCCCTCACTTGCTCAGCCTACTTTCTTATAGACCATTCCCTTTTAAAAGTTCAATTCTTTCATCTGTGAACTCCTTTAAAAATAAAAAAGTTAGGGGTTGGGGATTTAGCTCAGTGGTAGAGCGCTTGCCTAGCAAGCCAAGGCCCTGGGTTCGGTCCTCAGCTCCAGAAATTAATTAATGAATTAATGAATTAATTAAAATTTAAATACCTTCTTCAAGAGGGAAGAACCAGGGCACCATCATAATCTGAACCAAACAAAGCCAAACTCCAACAATATAAAACACTCAATGTCCAATTATCTAGGATTCACTCATGATTTTCTGGACTCCAAAGGGTTGGGTCACTTCTTCAGGTCTGCCCTCTGCAGTACACACAGCTTGTCTTCCAGGCTCTGGCTGGCTCCACTGCTGCTACTGTGGCTGGTCTTCCTATGGCACCAGCACCTCCAAAATGCTGGGGTCCCTTGTTGCAGCTGGGCTGAACTTTCACCAATAGCTTCTCATAGGCTCTCTTCATGGCACCAAGCCTCAACTTCTTTGCATGACCCCTTCAATCCTTGGCCTTCAACTGCTCCTGAGACCACACCTTCACCAGTGGCCTCTCCTGGCCTCTCACAGTGCCAAATCTCAGCATGACCCCTTCATGCCTTCAAAATCAGTATCACCTCAGGGGTGCTTACACATTACCAGGTCCTGCTGCCAGCACGAAGCACAAGCATGGCCGCCTCTGCAACACAGTTTCTCTGTGCTCTCAGAAAATACATCCCAGAAGGTTTCATGATGTTGGTCTTTTCTCAAACACCACGAATTTCTTAGCTCCAGCTAACCAGGGTCAGCTATCCCAGTAACGTAAAGGTCTCACATCAGTAGTTCTGATATCTTGTTAATCACAGCTTATTCTTTGGCCCCAGCTAACCAGAACCACGGAATCTTAATTCAAAATAACGGTCCTGATAGAAGCTTTAAACTTCCCTCTGAAACTTCACAAGCCAGGCCTCCATCTTCTGCACTGGTCTCAACATTCTTACCTTCCGAGATCCCACGAACATCCCACAGAGCTCTTAACAATCAATGGCTCTTCTAGCCCAAAGTTCCAAAGTCTTTCCATAATCCTCCCAAAACATGGTCAGGTCTGTCATAGCAATACCCCAGTATGCAGGTAACATTTTCTGTTTTAGTTAGGGTTCCTACTGATGTGATGAAAAAACATAACCAAAAAGCTAAGTTGGGGAAGAAAGGGTTTATTTGGCTTACACTTCCAGATCATAGTCCATCACTGGAGGAATTCGGAACAAGAAATTAATCAGGACTTGAACCGGGAGGCAGGAGTTGATGCAGAGGCCATAGGAGTAGGTGTTGCTTACTGGCTTGCTTCCCCCAGCTTGTTCAGCCTGCTTTCTTATAGAGCCTAGGACCACCAGCCCGGGGATGGCACCACCCACCATGGGCTGGGCCCTCCCCCATTGATCACTAACTGAGAAAATGCCTTACAGCTGGATCTCCTGGAGGCATTTCCTCAGCTGAGGCTCCTACCTCTGATGACTCCAGCTTGTGTCAAGTTGACACACAAAACCAGCCAGTCCACACAACTTAACAGAAACTGTGGGACACAGCAAAGGCAGTTCTCAGAGAAAAGGTTACAACTATATGTATTAAAAACTCAGAAATTTCAAATTAATAACTTAATGATGATCTCAAAGTCTGCAAACAGTGTAAATGATCTAAAGTGAAAATCAATAGACAAAAATAAGGATCTCATCACATATTAGTGAAATAAAGACTGAAAAAACAGAATAACCAAAATGAAGACAACTCTATCAAATTTATCAAACAACAAAGAGAGAAGGCCTAAATCAGTAAAATTGGAATTGAAAAGTAGACATTACAGCAGATGTCAATGAAATCCATAGACACATTTAGAGAAACACTTTGAAATCTCTATTGTGAAAATCTGAAAAATCTAGAGGGAATAGAAGAATTCCAAGGTATTCAGACATACTGATGCAACTGCTCCTGGGGAGTCTATTTCTATTCACCCCAGACAGAGAGCAGCAACAGGCCATAGAAATGATTCTGCCTGTGTCTATCTGAGCAAACCATTGGGTTACTTGGGGTTACTTAAAGGTGAATGTAGGAGAAATTAGTTACATTAACACAGGCAACTAATATGCAGCTATACCACTGAAGAAGTCTCTCCCGCCAGACAATTGTTAACCACTTATATTCCTAGAGAGGAAAAGGCTTCATATCCCTTGAGTGCCCATTTATCTTGTAAAATTCTCCCTTTCCCATTCCACACAGAAATATCAGTGATCTCAACCATGGGTGGACTGTATACAAGTACTTATAGCTTCTGTTTCTAGGATGGAAATGGCATTTCATCTTGAAAGGATGGAATTCCTTTCCTCCCTCCAATTTTTACATTCTTTCCTCTACCTTTTTACAATGTTCTCTGAGCCTTAGATGGAATGTTATAGATGCACGATTATTTTCTTAGGGATAATTTCTGGGCTGGGATTCCACAGCAGTAGTCACTTATTTTTAGCACCATTACCAGTTATGTGTCATCACAGCAACTATCATCCATTGCAAAAAGAAGCTTCCCTGTTCAAGGCTTGTCACAGTAATCACTTATGGGTTAAATATAAATGCTTAGAAGGTATTTTTGTGGTCACATCATATGCATTTAGACAAGCAATAGCCTCACCAGAGACACTAATCTCCCCAGTCACAGGTGGTTTGGGCTTATTGTTACATTTTTATTATGTTTATTTGTTTAACTACTGGCCTATAGTACAAAACATAGGTTCGTTCCTTCCTGCAAAATGGGTCTTAAGTACAATTGGAAAATAACAGATTGTACCCATAGTCACTGTGCTATCACATCAGGGGATGCCTTTCATGTTGACAGTATTATTATGGCATGTCCACAGCTTACTAGAATGGCTGACAACAATTCTCCCTCAGCAACCTGCATGGCACCCCCAACACTTCACAAGCTAACCAGCAGTGATGGTGTGTGCAGCTCAGTGGCAAAGTGATGGCTCCATAATCAGTCTCCTTCCATCAGGGAGCACAGTGTCTTCAGTAATACCGTCTTCTCATCTAACTCTGAGCAGTGGAGCTAGTCCGTACCGGGGTGGGGCCTTCCCTATCCAGCAACTCAGCATCATCAGGAACTGCAGTTCAGTAAATGTCACACCCTCCTCTGGCCTCAAAGGGCACCCCCACATAGACACATGGATATGTCACAGACACACCCATGCATAAATAAAATACATCTTTTTTAAAGGGAAATGGCTAGGTCGAGTCTCATCCCATAAGAGCTCTTTCCTCCAGAGCTGCGGGCACAATGGGGATCAACTGTACTTCTTCATCCCTTTGGTGAACCATGTTTGGGCAGCATCTTTCAAGCATTTCTGGGCTCTAGCTATGAAGCACTCCAGGAACTCACTAGCACAACATTTGTCTCCATATTCTTTCCCCCTAGGAACTCCAACTCAACAGGAATCTTGCCATGTTTACTGTTGAGTGACCTGGACAGGCCCCTCTGTCTACTGCTTCCTTTTCTCTTTCCTCTCTTAATTGCTTTAGCACTTTATAAACCCAATGCACATGTTGGTCTAAATCAATCTGCCATAAAGATCGTGACTTGCCAGTCCTGGGGCCCCTGATGAATTAACTTCCTTCTTCACGCTCAGGTGAACACAGTATTATCCAATCCAATATACTGGACATTAAACCTCAACCTCTCTCGGGCTCTCTCATCCTCATTGTACCTTACTTTCTCTCTCCTCATTGTTCTTCGAACAGGTTCTGTAGTTAGAGTTGTCCTGCCTGGCCCACAATCAGGACAAATCTCTCACCCGCCAGGCCCATAGAGGCTCAGAACCAACCAAGCAAACACACAGAAACTTACATTGTTTAGAAACTGTATGGCCGTGGCAGGCTTCTTGTTATCTACTTCTTCTATCTTAAATTAACCATTTCTATTAATCTATACTTTGCCACATGGCTCGTGGCTTACCAGTACCTTACATCCTCCTTGTCATGGTGGTGGCTGGCAACATCTCTCCCCTCAGCCTTCCTATTCCCAGAATTCTCTTCTCTCTTGTCCCACCTATTCTTCCTGCCTGGCCACTGGCCAATCAGAATTTTATTTACACAGAACGATATCCACAGCAAGGTTCTGAGTTTTCTGATCCCAGGAGGGGCTATCTAGTGGAGATCTAATTGTACTCTCAGACTTCCCTGCAGCTGTAAGAACGGGCATGGTGGATCATATCCTTCTTTCCCCCTGATTTCCCTGTCAGTTCGCAGACTAGTGCAGGAGAGATCACACAGACTCTTTTTTCTTGTTTTAGTTTCCTGCCTATACAGGAGCATTCTCTCTGGAAGCCAGCTCAGCCGTATTCGCATGTCTCCTCACCCTCAGCAGTGCCAATGGTTCTTTTCACATTCCTTACAGTGCTCCTCCATATGTGCAGTTTTCAGAGACTACAATACATTCTCTGCTCCATAAGCCATTGGAGAAGTATCTCTAACTAATGAACATGGTAGAACCCATCCATCAGAAAGTATGCCATTCTACGTAGTAGAAAGCCATCCTGGAGATCTCACACACACACACAGACACACACACACAGACACACACACACAGACAAACACACACAGACACACACACACAGACAAACACACACAGACACACACCACACACGGACATTTCATCTTGAGATAGAGTAGAGTCAGTAACATATCTCATCACCCACAATAGGAGCAATGCCTCTGCCTACAGAATACTATTCCATACAAAAAGGAAAGAATGCTGCATTAGCCAGGGCTCTCAAAAGGGACAGAACTGATGATAGAGCTAGAGATATAGAGAGATTTATTAGAGTGTCTTACAGGGTGTGATCTAACAGTCCAACAGAAAGGCCAAGAATCTGGTAATTGTTCAGTCCATGAGACTGGATGTCTCAGCAGTCCCAAACTGGTTGGCTTACAGGCTGTGGTCTAATAATCCAACAGAAAGGCCAAGAATCTGGTAATTGTTCAGTCCATGAGACTGGATGTCTCAGCAGAAGCCTGGTGCTGGAATCCCATGGAATTCCTGGAGAGCTTCGGGTTCTCGGTCTATACTGGATCCTGAAGACGTAGGTCCTAACATCAGTGAAGGAACAGCTCAGCAGAAGGACGATGAACTTACCAGCCAGGGTGAGGGCAAGCAGGCACAAAGCAGAAGCTGCCTTCTTTAGTGTCCTTGCATGTGTGCTGCCACCAGAAGGCGTGGCCCAGATTGAAGGTGCATCTTCCAACTGCTAATGATTCAGTGAAGAAAATCCTTTACAGGTGTCCTCAGCTCCCTGGGTTTTAGTTGATTCCAGATGTAGACAAGTTGAAACCAAGATTAGCCATCACAGACCCTAGATCACATTGATGTTGCCCCACAGATGCTCCACCCTCAAATGACTTCACTTCAATGACCTGTCTTATCACCTAGAGCAGGAGCAAAGCAATTGCTCCTCCCAAACTCATCTTTAGATCTGTCATGCCCTGGTTGGGTGTGCCTTTTCCCAAGGAGTTTATTTCTATTTATTTATTTATTTGTTTGTTTGTTTGTTTATTTTTATTATGTATACAGTGTTCTGCCTGCATGTATGCCTGCAGGCCAGAAGAGGGCACCAGATCTCATTACAGATGGTTGTGAGCCACCATGTGGTTGCTGGGAATTGAACTCAGAACCTCTGGAAGAACAATCAGTGCTCTTAACCACTGAGCCATCTCTCCAGCCTTATTTCTATTTATTAGCAGATAGAGATGGCCATGACAGAACAAAGAAATTATTTCATCTGTCTGCCTTGGCAAACCAGTGAGTTTAATTGGACTTACCTATAGAACCAAATGCACTCTACAAAACCAGAATTATCTGGATACCAAAGCCAGATAAAGAGACAACAAAAAGAGAAAATGAAAGACCAATTTCACTAATGAACATTGACGTAAAATTTCTAAGTATTTGCTCATAAAATTCACCAGCGTGCTCACAAACCATATATTACAACCAAGTGGCTTTCATTCTGAGGATGCAAGAATGGTACAATATATGAAAATCAATAAATATGTCACTTAAGTTGATTCAAAGATTGAAATCACATGACCGTTTTCACAGGTACTAAAAAGATCTTTGACAAAAATTCAGCATCCCATTTATAATGACAAAGGCCCTAAAGAAACTAAGAATAGAAAGAAAATACCCTAATAGAAGGCTTTATAAAAGAGACCTCTCTCTAGTCAACATAATACTAAATGGAACAGGACTAAGAAAACATTTTCCCTAAAATCAAGAGCAACACAATTGTCTCCATTCTCTCCACTTACTTAATATAGCACTTGAAGAGCGATTAATTAAGAGAAAGAAAGAAAAGGAACATAAATTGGGAAGGAAAGATTCAGATTTCTCCTTATTCTTTTATGATTATGATTCCATACTGTGCTGGTTAGTATTAACCATAATGTTAGCACATCCTAGAAGCAAGAGGCGGAGAGTAAAATAATCTTCCCCAGGAAGGCAATACCTATTAGATATCCAATACCAAATGGTCATCTCTGAAGACATAAACATACAAGCAACATTATACAGACTGAGCAGGGGTGTATTTATGTATTTAGCTATATATGTAACAGAAATTAAATAAAAGGGGATATTGAATTTGAAAGAGATCAAGGAGGAGTATATGGTAGGATTTGGAGAGAGGAAAGGGAATGTTGAAATGATGTAATTAAATTTTACAATAAAAAACTTAAAAAATAAAAAGGGAGTCTGAATGAGGACTTATCTATATTATTAGGTGGCCTGTGGGCACGTCTGTTGGGAAGTATCTTGATAGTTAAATTGATGTATGAAGGTTCAGCCACTGTGGATCATGCTTTCCATACCCCACCCCTTAATAAGGACTTATCGGCATTTGCTAGTTGCCCAGGAAGAGAGGCTTTTACTCCCACTATCAGGTCGCCCATGCACCAGGCGATGCCCACCCTCATGCACATGTAGGAAACACTGTTGGATTTACTGGGCTATCAAGAAGGGGAGGGACATGAAGTCGGGAAGGAAAATGTGAAAGGACCTGGAGGGTGTTGGAGGAGGTAAATGGGGTGGATACGGCCGTATTTCACTGTGTGATGAAGGTATTTCAGAGACACGTGTGTCTCTCAATCTGATCATTGGACCACTAAAGCAATAAATGGACCTCCAACAAATAGAATTTCCCCAGGAAGCTCTTGTTGGCAGAAGGAACCGTACCAGCTAGAGGAACTTGTCTCCTGGAAAGAGATTTCCTGCTGTAACAACTTGTCAGAACACTGTACAGAATGAGATTGAAGCCCAGACAAGCGTGGATCAATGGTGGGCGGGACCATACCTCACACCTGGGACTGCTCAGGTGTACATAACCTTGGCCTCTAGTTAAATCTCACTTCGGGACTAGGAAGACAGACATAAGGGTCTGTTGAATCTTTTTGTCCTTCTTCCCAATGTGTCCACATGGAGTAGCTCTCCGTTTTCTGTTTTCCACTAACCATTTGGCTCTTTTGATTGTCTTATTGAGGGCAGGTAGCTGAACCTGACATGGGACAGAGGTTGTGACCCAAAGTTTGATAAAATATGCTTATGTTAAATTTTCAAGAATAAAGAAAAATTTATTTTTTTAAAAAGACTCTAGCTATCCCAAAAGATATAAATCCTATGAATCATAACAATACCTCACGTGGTGAGATATACCCAAGGGTACTTTAGTGGCACTTACAGTTTGAGAGTAACCAACAGCCGTCTAATTGGATTTATGGCCCACTCAATAGGAGATAGTGCACACCAGGTATTGCAAACCTAGTCTATTGCCCATGGATGCTGAGGTAATGGAGCCTAGATGAGAACGTACTGAGCCACTTCGCTAGGTCACCATAATGTCTACAGCAATCTAAATATGGCTCCTTATACTTACAGATCACCCCTCCTCAATCTAGATATGATTCCTTATACTTACAGATCACCCCTCCTCAATCTAGATATGATTCCTTATACTTACAGATCACCCCTCCTCAATCTAAATATGGCTCCTTACACTTACAGATCACCCCTCCTCAATCTAGATATGATTCCTTATACTTACAGATCACCCCTCCTCAATCTAGATATGATTCCTTATACTTACAGATCACCCCTCCTCAATCTAGATATGATTCCTTATACTTACAGATCACCCCTCCTCAATCTAAATATGGCTCCTTACACTAACAGATCACCCCTCCTCAAAGAAGCTTCTTTTTGTAGCACACAGAGACCACCACGGGAAACTACAAGAGGTGAAAATACAGAAAACTACTGACTGTGGGTGCACGGCCCTGGCTGATCCATCTACAACACAACCTAGACCTAACGGCTCAGGGAGTACGGAGGAAGGGGAAGCCGAAAGATCACAAGAGCCAGAGGACCAGGACATCTGCTCAGAGATGTCTTCTATAGACGACAGGGAAGCAGCGCCCATGAAGTCTCAACAGAGTTGTCTGAACAATTCCTGGGATACAGCAACAGCAATCACCCCCTAGAGCAGCGGTTCTCAACCCAGGGGTCGCATATCGGATATCCTGCACATCAGATATTCACATCATGATTCACAACAGTGGCAAAATTCCAGTTATGAAGTAGCAACTTTTGGTTGGGGTCACCACGACCTAAGGAACTGTTTTAAAGGGTCGAAGCGTCAGGGAGGTTGAGACCCCCTGCTCTAGATGAAGAGCTACTGCAATTAATGTTGCTGAGAGAGGGAGAATCCGTCTTCCTCAGGGATGCAAATACGGTTATCCCCAAATATGTTATCCCACGCCAAAAGGCCAGCCCTAAACACATGGGAGCAACACTAAGTAGATTCAATAGGCTGTAGTTATAAATGTGTGTTTCTAACAACAATAATTAAAAATAGAAGAGGCCATGAATTTTTAGGAGTGGGGAGCATAAAAGGAATTGGAGTTGGAAATTTTCATAATAAATAAGAGGCTCCAGGGCCGAGTTTCTCAGTATCTTAGGGTATTGGAGCGCCCTCTGATGGCAGCACAGGGAATAGATATTATGAATGGAGAGCCATGGGGAAGTGCGGCAGCAGAGGCCTGGGACAAAGCAACTGTGTCCTTGCTAAGTGTTGAGAGGACGTGGGAGAGCAGTTGAGAGTTCTAAGACTCTTCAGAGTAAGCAAGACTGTGGTCCTTGGGGGCTCAGCCAATGCTGGTGAGCTGGGAGAACGCTCTCCCTGCGGCACCCCTGAAGCCTCTGACGCACTAGCCTCTGACCAGCAGAGAGCAGAGCCTGGCTGGCCGCCCTTGCATTCCTGGAGCTGGCTGTCTCCAGGCTGAGGTGCTTCGAATACCACACCACTAGACACGAGGCAGGTGTCTCAGGGCTGCCTTCCTGGCTGGAAAGACCTCATGTCAAAGACTAGATAAGGTCTGAGTCCTCAAGGTCTTATTGCAGGCAGTGTGGCCACTGTCCTGGAGCCAGATTACGGTCATGTTAGCCTGACTACTGCCAAACTCGGTCCTGACAAAGAGGAAGATTCCAGGGGCCACTGATATCTGACCTTGCCCCTGCTGTTCCATCCCTATGGAGGTTGGGGGGGGGGGCGGTGGCCCAACATTTCCTTACCTGCTCCACCTCAGTGACAACCATCTGTTGTTTTAGAAATTCGTGTCTTGGACCTGGCACGTGACCCACCCTCTTCCTCCTCCGGCTGATGTAGCCACAAGGCTCCTACTCATACTCTCCCTCACTGGGTATGGCTTCAACACTCTTGCAACCGAACTGTTCTTAGTGTTGAAATCCTCCCCTGATCCTCTCTCTCTCTGAAGTCAAAATTTAGCTTCTAGCAGCCAGACGGGTCGATTCCACCCTCCCCAGGCTCCTTAGCTACCAGTCTTATCCCTGTTCTTCAAAGGCCAGCCAGCAGTGCCCAGGTCACTGGGCTTCCTTTGTCTTCTTCCTCAAGCCCTGGCTTTTATCTCCCACTGTCTCCACTTCCACAGTAGAGACAGACACTCTGGAGAACCTTGGCTGAGCTTGCTCAGGGACCCTACGAAACAGACTTACACCAGAAGCTGGGCTATAAGGAGTGGGAGCTTGGTGGGCAGGTTCTTGCTTCAGGAGCATCCCTCTACCCTGGAAGCACCCACCCCTCCTTCGCCTACATTGCTCCTTCAATGATGATGGCTTCATCAAGGTAACTTTTGGCTGCCCCTCCCTGCCTCCTTCAGGCCTACCTTGATGTAAAGGGTCTGCCAATGGTCTCTGGCATTGTGGCACGTGCATGCGCTGGGGCTCCCGGTCACTGCAGGGAGAAGTAGCCCACATGGCACTTTCACGTGTGCTGTACTGTAGGTATGTGATTCACTGTTCCCTAGAAATTCTAGAGCATCCTTCCAGCATTGTCTCGCCTTCCTTCCTTAGACTGCTCCCTGGCCATTTACTCTGGGTCCCTGGAGTTACATTCCAAAGAAAAGCCCCTGCATAGCACACAAAACTGTCTGCATCCAGGCCCCAATTATCCCTGACCCATCACACTGGGCATGGCCAAGATACACGTCCTACCTGTGGCACATGCAAAGTGCATGTACACACTCTCACAGACATGTATCCTACCTGTAACACAAGGCACATACATGCTTGTACATATGCACATTTATACACACATTCTTCTCTCTCCTGGTACCCAAATACTACAACATTCCTTTCCAGTCTGTGTTTAGCAACATGGTTTTCTGAATCCAAAGTAGGCCTTTACGTTTTCTGTCTCCAGCAAGTCTTCAACCCAGCATCAGAGCTCTCTTTATCTGGGGGGGGGGGGGGGCGGGGGAGGCAGAGAGAATCTTAAACGGAACATGTTCAAGTCCCTTTGCAACAAGCCTAGCTTCTGTCTCCTCCGGTGTCCTCATAGTTAGGAGATTTTTCTACAACTTAAACCCCAGCCAAATTCTGTTCTTATTCAACTCTCTAGGGTTTCCTGTGTGCTGTTCCTACATGTTTATGCCTCTAAAGTTTGAAGTCTGGAGTTTCTGCATCGACTCAGAAAACCACACTGGGAAACACAGACCAGGGCTATTGGGAAGATATTTGGGGGGGGCGGGCTGTGAGTGCCAACTGCTTCTGCCCTTCTGGCCCCATGCAAAAAGCCCATCCTGTCCCCAGAAGACAAGAGAAGCCTGACCTTTGAATCAGACTGTCTAACACAAACCCCAAGAGCAAGCATGAGAAACCTCCTTTTGAGTTGGTGATCAGGCGAGTCCAAAAAATCCTAGTACAATATAGGCCATTGTCACTGGCCCTGCTTACTTTCCTGAGGTTGAAGTAACTCCCTGTTGCTGAACGCAAGCTCGGACACGGGACTCTGAGGAGGTGTGCTGGATCTGAACTGCAAGCCTCCTCCCGGAGCTACCCTTCACACTACCAGAAGTTGCTGTGTCAGCTGCCAAGGGAGGAAAGCAGTCCTGCCCCCTCTTGCCTTTCCTGACTCTTGTAACCAAGGTGTGTGATGCTCCACGCAGGAGGATTTTATCACCTACTTCTGGTGAGCAGTCACGAGGAACGCCAGTAGACTGTTATTCTAGGGGCCTCTGGGGCCTCCCTGACCTGTTATGATTTCTTATTCATTAGGGGGTACCCCATATCCAGCACTGAGATTTTTCTCTGCTAAACATTAGCTTCTGGAAGCAGCGTTATTCAGCCACACAGGCTCTCTCCCGTCTATTTTTCATACTGCTATTTTTAATTGGTTTATAAAGGTAGTGGATTTCCATGTTTTTCTTTTTCATGGATCCTCATTTTGGTTAGGCCTCCCTCCCTCCCTGCCCTGTCGTCTCTCCTAACCCCCCACTGCCATCCACCCACACTGTCCCCTTCCTGCATTTTCTTATCACTGATGTACTACTAGGTCCGTTCCCTTAACCCATCCCCCAGTGACTCCTTTCCAGTTTCCTATACAAGTAAAGAATCAAAGATAAGATGCACATGAGAAACACGAGTGGCATTTATCGCTCTGGGTTTGGGTGTCAAAGTCAGTATGGTTTTTTTTTTGTTTGTTTTTTGTTTTTTTTTCCAGTTTCATCCATTTGTCTGTTGTGGTGGTTTGGATGAGAATGGCCTCCACAGGCTTATACACTTGAGCGTGTGGTCACCTGGGAGTGGAACTGTTTGAAAGGATTAGACGGATTAGAAAGTGTGGCCTTTTGAGAGGAAGTGTGTCACTAAGGTGGGCTTTGGAGTTTCAAAAAGCCCATGCCAAGCCTAATCAATCTCTCTCTTCTCTCTCCACCCACCTCTCTCTCTGCCTACTGATCAGCATATAGCTCTCAGCTACTGCTCCAGCACCTGCCTGCGTGCCACCATGCTTCACGCCATGATGATAATGGACTCACCCTCTGAAACCATAAACAAGCCGCCAATTAAGAGCTTTGTTTTACAAGTTGCCATGGTCACGGTGACCTCTCACAGCAACAGGACAGGGACTGAGACTCCTGCAAATTTTACCATTTCACCTCTCTTTACACTTGACTAAAATTCCATTGTGTCTGCACTACATCTTCATTTTCCACTCATCTGTTGATGGGTGTCTAGGCTGGCTCTGTTTCCTAACTGTTGTGAAAAGAGCAGGCAATGAGCATGGATGAGCAAGGACCTCACTAGTAGGACTAGAGTCCTCTGGGTATATGCCAAGGAATAGTATATCTGGGGCATATGATAGTGCTCTTTCTAGCTTGGACATCGACTTCCATCAAGGACCCTCTTTCCCTGAACATGGCCAGATTTGTTATCACTACAATTTTGGGGGTGGGAGGGGGTGGGATGAGACAGGGTCTTTGTAGTCCTGTCTGTTCTGAAACTTACTATGTAGACCAGACTGGCCTCAAATGCACAGGTCCTCCTGCCTCTGCCTCCTGAATGCTGGGATTAAGGGCATGTGCCACCACACCTAGCCTGTACTTTATTTATTTATATTTAGTTATTTATTTAGTTTTTCAGGACAGGGTTTCTCCGTGTAACAGCCTTGGCTGTCCTGGAACCCACTCTGTAGCCCAGGCTGGCCTCAAACTCACAGATCTGTCTGCCTCTGCCTCTGCCTCCCAAGTGCTGGGATTAAAGGCGTGAGCCACCACGGCTTACTTAAATTTTTTGATAATAGTCATTCTGAATGGGATGAGATGGAATTGCAAAGTAGTTTAAATTTGCATTTATCTAATGGCTAAGGATGTTGAGCACTTTTAAAAGTGTTAATTAGCACTAATATTTCTCTGAGCACACTATTCAGTTCAGTTCCAGTTCCCATTTCTGATTGGGTTGTTTTAATGTTTGATGTTTAGCTTTTTTGTTTGTTTTTTGTTTTAGTCCTTTGTATGTTCTAGATGTGAATCTTTTGTCAGATGAATGGGTGGGGACTATTTTCTCCATTCTGTAGGCTGCCTCTTCACTAGACAGTCACTTTGCTCTGCTGCACAGCAGCTTTGAACTTCATGGAACCCTGTTGTCGATTGTTGGCTGTGTTCCTAGGAAGATCTTACCTATGTCCTTATCATGTATTGAACTCCTTTTTCTTCTAGCAGCTTAGAGTGTCAGGTTTTATGTTGTGGTCCTTGATCAATTTGGAGTTGCTGTTTGTGCAGCTGGAAGGATCTAACTTCTTCTTTCTGTGTACATGTGGCTATCCAGTGTTTCCATTTGTTGAACAGGCTGCCTCTTATCCTGACTGCACTTCTGGCTTCCTTCAAAAATCAGGTAGCTGTAATTACATGGGTTTATATCTGGATCCTTTATTCTATTCCACTGATCTGTGTGTCTGTTTTGAGCCAGTACCACACTGTTTTATTACTATGATTATATAGTCAAACTTTAAGTTGGGTATGGTAATACCTCCAGCACTATTCTTATTGCTCAAAATTGTATTTGCTATGATCTTGTTTCCATATAAATATTTGGGCTATACTTTGTCTGTGAAAATGGAGTTGCAATGTTGATCAGGATTGCAATGAATCGTTAAGTTGCTTTAAGTAGCATGACCATTTTGGCAATCTTAAAGTTGGCCAACCATGGATCCAGGCTTTTCCATCCTCCAGTATTTCCTTCTCTTTCTTTGGTGTTCTAAAGCATTTCACTTCCTAGTGAGGTTTATTCCAGAGCCCTTGTGAATGGGACTGTCTCCCAGCTATTGGGGCTGATGGGCAGAGAGAATAAGTAGGGGGAGAAATTTAGGCTCAGGGAGAGAAGGAAGAGAGATGGAGAAACAGAGGGACACGCTGGGGGCCAGAAGCCAGGCAGCCACCAGCCAGGCAGCCACAAAAAGCAGTGCAAGTAGGACATACAGAAGGAAAGAAAAAGTAGAAAGTAAAAAAGCCTGAGGCAAAACACAGCTGAAGAACAACAGGTTATGTTATAAGAGCTGGTGGGACAAGGTTAAGATAAGGCCAAGCATTCCTAACTAATAAGTCTCTCCATCGTGATGGGAGCTGGTTGATGGCTTAAAAGCAAAAGCCTGCTACCTATGTGTTAACTTTGTATCCTGTCATGTTGCTGAAAATGTTTATCGGCAGTGGAACTCTTTGGGTCTTTTATGTTTAGAATCAAATCATGAGCAAGTAAGGACACTTTGACTCCTTTCCTTTGTCTCGTGTTGTGTTTTGTCTGCTCTAGGTAAGACTTCAAGCTCTACACTGAACAGTAGTGGGAAAAAATGGACATCCTTGTCTTGTTCTAGTTTAGGCGAAATGTGTTGCAGGAATAAGCACTCAACACCAATGAGAGAGGAAGAGAGATATCACTGGTGGACCACAGCCAGGATGTTCCTCATGGGCTTTGATGCTGGGTTTTGATGCTTGGTCTAATTTTATTTTCGCTTTATACTCTAAAACCACAAGGCAAGCAAGCAGATTTTACAGAAGCACATGTGGCAGTCAGCAGGTATTTTTTCCAGGTTATTGTGTTCTAGGTAGCAAATGAAGTCATGCTTGGCAAACAGGCAGTACAAACAGTGCTTTGGGTAAACAACAAAATAAATGAATATCTAATAACTGGGTTTTTTTTTTTTAACCTTATTCTAGTTCAAATGCGTGTTTCTTTTGGCCACCAACCAGCTCCCAAATTATGACATGGAGACTTCTTATGCTTTGTTACAAATGCCCAGCCTAGCTTAGGCTCATTTCTGGCTACCTCTTTTAACTTAAATTAACCTGTTCCTCTTTATCTGCCTTTAATCTTGGGGCTTCTTACCTTTTCTTACTTTCTTGCTGTCTCTATGTCTGGCTGGCTGATGGCTGCCTGGCTTCTGGCCCTGGGCACATCCCTTGTTCTCTCCTCCTCCTTCTCTCATTCCTTTTCTCCCAAGCCTAGATTTCTCCTCCTATTTATTCTCTCTGCCTGGTAGCCCCACCCATCCTTCTCCTGCCTAGCTATTGGCTGTTCAGCTTTTTACTGGACCAATAAGGTGCCTTAGGCAGACAAGGCAAAACAAATGCAACACAGCTTCACATAATTAAACAAATTCAACATAAACACAAGTAACAAACCTTTACACAGTTAAAGTAATATTCTGCAGCATAAACAAATGTAACACATCTTTGCCCAGTTAAAATAATGTTCCACAACACAAATGTTTCAAGTTTTTCTGTTTACTATGATGGTGGCTGTGGGACTTTTGTATATAGCCTTTACAAAGTAGAGATATATCTCCTGTATCCTAGATTCTCCAGGACTTTTATCATGAGTGAATGTCAAAGGTATTTTTGCATCGAATGATATGATTATGCTGTATCTGTCTCTGAGTTTATTTATGTGACAGATTACATTTATTGATTTACATACATTGAACCATCCCCGAATCTCTAGGATGAAACCTACTCAATTGTTAGTGAACTTTTTGATACTTCTTTTTTAAGGGTTTTGTTTTTGAAAAATTCATACATGAGTACTGTATTAACATCATTTCCTCCCCTCATCTTTCCCCCTACAACTCCTCCTGTGCACTTCCCACCCCACAAGCTCATCAATTTTTATTATTAATGTTAAGAGACAGCTGACTCCATTTTCTTTTTAGTTAAACAATGTTAGACTTCGGTCATGTCCCTAGCTAGAGGTCAACTTTTTTGACTAGTTCTTCCTCAATAATCCTGTGAATTACACATCATAAATTGTTTCCATTGTTCTGAGAAATGAATGACCATAAGATGTTTTGTGGTGTGTTAACTATCTGACCATAAACCCCTACCATGTACCTTTCCACTTTTAATCACTTGTTCACTTGGTATAAAGAGATTATACATTTAACATGGGCCATTTTTATTCTCCTACTATGGGATAATGAAAATATAGCCTGGCCTTCATTAAATTTTTACTTTGCAACATCTCAGTGTTAGCTCCTGGTTTTTGACACCATAAACAATTACTAGATATACATGTGTTTGGGGCTGTCACTCATGATTGGATAACCTACTAGAGAAGGCTCTTCCCTGGAGGACACTTAATCTCCCTCTCTCAGCAGCAACAAGTGCCTAATACTCTTCACCAGGAAGTGCAGCCTTGTCAAATTTCCCTGTCTGCATTAGCATGTTGACTGATTGTCTAAGACACAGTTCTGTTGCTGTGAAGAGATGCCACGACCACAGCAACCCCTACAAAGGAAAGCATTTAACTGGGAGCTTGCTTATAGTTTAGAGGTTTAGTCCATTATCATCATGGTGGGGGGCATGGTGGCAGGCATGGCATGGAAATCATGCCTGGTACTGGAAACATAGCTAACTACTCAGTTATAGTGAGGTCATGGTTACTGGAGAAGAATCTACAACCTCTAATTTACTAAACTAGCATAATCCTTAACAACAATGTACAAACATTTGTCCTTATAACCACAGGTGAGTGTAGTCTTCACCTCCATCAAGGAAAGTTCTCTCTACAACAGATGGAGACCACTATAGAAAACAACGACCAATCAAAATGCACAGTTGTGGAGCCCCAGTCCCAAGAGATATAATTATAAAACAAAGCTCTGGGAGCACCTAAAACTCTGGGAACACTGTGGAAGAGGGGTCAGAAAGACTATAACAGCCAGAGGGAACAGGGAGTTTGCTGTGAGCTTGTCTCCTAGTAATATGAGAAGCGACACCCAAAATGTCTCCTCAACATGACTGCCCAAACATGAACTGAACATGGAGGACACCAATGGACATGCCAAGGTGGATGGGGAGAAGCCCAGGAGGTCTCAACCTTACACAAAGAACTATAGGGCAACTGAGGAAAGCTGGGAGTAGGAGAAGTGGTCCTCCCCAGGAAGAGCACACCAATTGGTTGTGCGATACCAAATCTGAAAACATACATATAAACAACATTATGTGCACTTACTGTTACACAGTTCTGAAATAATGGCTTTTTTATAATAGCTCTGAAAGCATACATATGAGCAACATGTGGACTTAGCATGCTGTATTTATGAATATATATGCAATGTACATATACATATGTTCATGCAATAACAATTAGTAAAAAAAGAAGCCATGGATTTGGAGGGGGTTCATAGGGAAGGCTTGTGGGGAGGAAAGAGAAGGAAGAAATGTAATTATATTAACCTCAAAAACAAAACAAATAAAAAGAGCCCCCTCCCACTGAGAAGCCTATTGATGGTCGATGGCTTCTGAGGGAAGGAGAGTCAGTTTTCTTCAAGGGTGTGGTAACTGGTAGGCTGCCCATGCTCAAGTGGATGGCCCCACACCCGTCAGTATATTAGCATCACAATTTAGAATCTGTGGGGTTGGAGTTAGGGTGACTATGATAAAATATGCTATATGCATGCATGAAATTCTCAAAGGAATTAATTTAAAAACATAAAAATAGACTGAAGAAATAGTTCATTCAAGACAGAGACTTCTAAAGAGTGAAGGTGTCTTGCCCTTTGGCCTCCATACATAAACACAAAACGTGCATGTATGACGGTACACCCTCTTCCCTCCCCTTCCCTCTCATTTGGGTCATGATCCTGGTGGCTACGATGTCCACACATCATGTCCAACATCCTGACAAGGTCTCCCTAGCTGTGTCGTAACATAGTAAAGAAAGTGGAAAGGAAGCCAGAAAAATAACCAGGTTTATGGGGGCATAATTTTATATAGTAAACAATTCTTTATAATTTTATATGGTCACAATTCTTTATAATTTTATATGGCAAACAATTCTTTAGGTGTTATAGAACACTATTATAAGGTGTGCTACTTTTGTTTATGTTTTATTTGTTTAACTCTGTAAAGCTGTGTTACTGTGCCTGTGTAAAACACCTGATGGTCTAATAAAGAGCTGAACAGCCAATAGCAAGGTGGGGTGAGGGGGATGGGGGGGGTGGGGGAGGTGAGGGGGTGGGGGAGGTGGGGGAGGTGGGGGGGTGGGGGAGGTGGGGGAGGGGGGGGTGGGGGAGGTGGGGGAGGTGGGGGGGTGGGGGAGGTGGGGGGGTGGGGGTTGGCAGGCAGAGGGATAAATAGAAGGAGAAACCTGGGAGGAAAAAAAAGTAGTCAGAGAAGGAGGAGGACCCCAGGGGCCAGCCACCCAGCTACACAGCAAGCCACGGAGTTTACAGAAGAGAACAGGAAAAGCCCAAAGGCAAAAGACAGATGGAATAAATTAAGAAAAGCAAGCAAGAAAAAAGCCAAGCTAAGGCCAGGCATTCACAATTAAGAATAAGCCTCCGTGTGTGATTTATTTGGGAGCTGGGTGGTGAGCCTCCAAAAAGAGCAAAAGCAAACACTATGGTGTTCCAATGTGGGCCCTTATTTCCACATAGGGCTTAAGAAAGCGGAGTTAAAGAAAAACAAACAAACAAAAACAAAACATAACAAAAAACCTGCTATAGTAATATTTTATTTGTGCTGAAATGCGATTTTATTTGTATGTTAATAAAGTTGCCTGGGGGTCAGAGCTAATAACAAGCCATTTAGCAGAAGTCTGGCAGTGGTAGCACACGCCCTTAATGGGATCACATGGCAGGCAGAGTCTGTGTGCTCAAGGACACAGCCAGCATGGAAAAACACGCCTTTAATCTCAATACCAACCAGAGACCTGGAGGTCTGTATAGAGAGGCAGTGACAAGGAGGTCATGTGGTTGGGTTTACAACCAATGAGAAGGCAGAACAGAAAGTCAATAAAAAGGCAGACACACAGGAAGTAGGTCTCTTTCTCAGGAGAAGGACAACGGCAGTGGCAATGAGGGATAAGAAGGCGATCTTGGTCTCAGCTCTTAGCTACTACTCTCTGACCTCTGGGGCTTTTAACTCTGCATTTGGCTCTGTGTTTCTTATTTAATAAAACCATTCAGAGCCAGGCAGTGGTGGCGCATGCCTTTATAATCCCAGCACTCCGGAAGCAGAGGCAGGCAGATCTCTGTGAGTTTGAGGCCAGCCGGGTCTCCAAAGCAAGTTCCAGGAAAGGTGCAAAGCTACACAGAGGAACCCTGTCTCAAAAAAAAAAAAAAAAAAAAAACAAACAAAAAACCCATTCAGAATTACATCCATACTTGCTCCTTTAAAAGTTTAGGCTGGACAATTTCTGCCTGTTAATAAGCCCTTGAACAGCTAGAATGTTAAGTAGGAACAAAAAAAAAAAAAGGGAAAATCCCTGCCAGGGTGCAAGCATTGGCATTCTAGAGCTCTAGGAAGAAGGTTGAATGCAGTTCCTGGTCAGACCAAGCGACCTTGAGCTTCAGGCTTGGTTTTCACAACCCGAGAAGCGGGTAGGCAGAGCCAGCTAAGAGCTACATGCAGAGGATCCAGGTGTAGGTTAACTGTTTAAAATTTTGCTCATGCGGTCAAAAACAAAAAACAAAACAAAAAAAAAGACTAGAGATACGCAGTAAAGGAGATCCAGACGGAAAAACCTCTAAATAGGTTACAGTGTGTTTAACAATGTGTGTAGCCTTAAGAAAAGGAAAGGGGTATAGTCATAGAAAAAAATGAATAGTTTATAAAATAAAGTCTTTTATTAAAGAGAGAATAAATGAAAAAAGCCACATAAGATGGGAAATACACAGGTAGTCTGGATCCTGTATGCTATTGTGTTGATTTTGAATTTTTGATTGTGGAAAAGCAAAGGATAGCTGCAAAGAGACCTGGAATTGAAAGAGGACTGTTGAAATAAATCAGCCTATATACTTTTGGAAAGCCTTAACTTTTAAAAAGTTAAAAATTGGCCGGGCGGTAGTGGTGAACGCCTTTAGTCCCAGCACTTGGGAGGCAGAGCCAGGTGGATCTTTGTGAGTTCGAGGCCAGCCTGGTCTACAGAGTGAGATCCAGGAAAGGCACAAAGCGACACAGAGAAAACCAGTCTCGAAAAAACAAAACAAAACATTAAAAATTATATTTGTCAAATGGAAATAAAAAATAATTTGGAGTTTTGTTCCCATAGGAAATGAGGGGCTGTGGGTCAGGTTTGATCAGGTGAGACCTCCTAAAACTTGACAGGAGATCTCTAAAGGTTACTGCTGGTCTTCCCAGGACTTGGTCATTATGTCAAAATTTTCTCTCTGAGACCCTAAAGATACTTTGTCTATAGACAGCAGGAAGAAGTATGGAGAAAGCTATGCCCACATTCCCAAGAGTTATGGGGTATGGGTGGTTTTTGGTTATTTGGTGGGTTATGAATGTTTGTTATCATTTAGGAAAATATAGAGTATTGATACAAATTTAAAGTAATTTTGTTATACTATATATATATATATGTTTCTTCCCTTGTTTGAAGGAGTTGTATATTGATAAAAATTTTAAGGTTATTTTTGTTACCACATATTGTATATATGCTTCTATACTTGTTTAAGGTATTGTATCTACACAGTTTATTTAAAAATATAAGATAAAGTTCTAGTTTTTAAAAGCTATTATTATAATCTATATAGGATAATCAGGAAATATAGGTTGTGGTTAGTCATTTATAACAATCAAATTTGTAGATATGTTAGGTATACTTTCCAGATCATATAGATATATTTTAGATTGACAGATGGTCTTCAAACCTTTCAAACACCTAAAGAATATGGCATTTAAAATGTTTTGTTAACATAAAATTTTCATGACAATGAGTCACATCTGTTCCTGAGAGCACTAATTTACTTCAGAGAAGATGATGGGCATTGAAGAAACTCCTTGTGGAGTTTGCTTTCATTGTGGCAAGGTTAGCCACTGGGCAAAGAAACTGCTCTTGCCTTTGACTGCTGACAATGTGCTCTGCAGACTGGACCTGCAGGACACATAGGAAAGTGACTTTTGAGCTTTGCCAAAACAATGCAGGATAGTCCTTCAAAATTCCTGCTTCATAAAAAAATCTGCCACCGGGAGATGGTGGCACATGCCTGTAATCCCAGCACTCGGGAGGCAGAGGTAGGTGGATCTCTGTGAGTTTGAGGCCAGCCTGGTCTACAAACTGAGTTCCAGGACAGCCTCCAAAGCTACAGAGAAACCCTGTCTCAAAAAAAAAAAAAAAATCTGCCAGATACTCTAGACCTGTAGGCTGAAAATGGATGCCCCAATATTGCAGAGGAACTTTGGGTGACTGTCCAAGCAGCCAAATGTCTCTGTTGTTAGACATTATTACATCCTTTGGGTCTTTGATGGAGTTGAAAACTAGTTAATAGTTGCAGTTTTCCTTAGTTATGATTGAAAGTAAATTATGTATAAAACTTTGGAATCACTAAAATGGATGGATAGTGGTGTGCTTTCTCTGAATTTGCTAAATGTAAATGGACTGAATACTGTAAATGTAACTCATTTTTGATAACTGTTTTTGTTGTATGTAGTTTTACTGTTAAAGTTAAAAACCTTTAATTTTTATTTAGACAAAAAGGGGAAAATGTTGTAGAATATTATTTTAAGGTGTATTACTTTTGTTTATGCTGCATTTAACTCTGTGAAGCTGTTACTTTGCCTGTGTAAAACACCTGAGGGTCTAATAAAGAACTGAACAGCCAACAGTAAGGCAGGAGAGAGAATTAGGTGGGGCTGGCAGGCAGAGAGAATATATAGAAGGAGAAATCTGGGAGGAAAAAAGTAGTCAGAGGAGGAGGACTCCAGGGGACAGCCACCCAGCTACACAGCAAGCCACAGAGTAAGAATAAGATTTACAGAAGTAAGAGAATGGGAAATGTCCAGAGGCAAAAAAACAAATGGGTTAAGTTAAGAAAAGCTGGTTAGAAACAAGAAAGCTAAGGCCGGGCATTAATAATAAAGTGTGCAATTTATTTGGGAGCTGGGTGGCGCCCCCCCCCAAGAGAAAAAAAAAAACATTTAGGTGTGGATTTCTATTTGTTTTTACACAGGTAAAGAACCAAGTATCCACCTTCACAGCAAGGAGGTGCATTACTCCCACCATTCCTCAACATTTCACGGGCATTTCAAAGTCATCCCAGATGACCTGGCAACCACGGGTGGTTGCTTTTTGTTTTGAGGGAAGTATCCACTAAACCTATTGGGTCAAAAACCAAAAACAAGAGACATGGAAGTAAGATGGAAACTTGGTGGGAACGGGGCAGAGGCACAGGTGGAGGGTAAGAGCAGGGATGAGACAACCAGAGCGTATTATATTATAACAACAGAACTGGGTGCTACCAAATGCAAGATTATGGAGAGACAGGAGATAAGAGTGCACAATGGTTCAACCATGTAGTAAAAGTTTGGTCATTGTGGATGCCTGAATTTTGGCAGACTGTGAAAAAGAAGATGCTATTTATACATTTAAACAGGTCCTGGAAGGAAAATATGCTTTTGAGCTCTTGAGTACATTTCTAGGACTTGGATTACTGGGCGGCAAGTAGAACAAAGTCCCCCTAAAACCTCCAAATCTCCAGAACTTATGAATGAAGTTACAATGCCAAGGAGAATTGGAGCTGATAAAGGACACTGGCCAGGTATCCCAACATAACAGAAGGGTCTTTGAGAGGGAAAGGAAGAGAGAAAAGCCAGATTCATACCATGATATAACCTGTTCAGCTGGCTTTCAGGATATAGCAGAGAATAAAGATCAAGGAATGCAGGAGCCTTGGCAGGCTGGAAAGGCCAGAGATTCTTCCTCAGCTCCCACAGAGCACAACCCTGCTGACACTGGTCCTAGCACAGTGAGACCCACTGTCCAAGGGATGTGCTCCTACTGGTTCAGAGTTCTGAGGTGTTTCAAGCTACCGTTTGTGATGACTTGTTATCCTCAGAAACAAACCCAAACCCAAACCCACAACCATAAAGAAACTACAAAACAAACATCACAAAACACCCTACAAACGCAAAACTTTGGTAGACATAAATAACTGGCCAACTTTTACTACATGGTTGAACCATTTTGCATTCCTATCTCTGATATAGTAGTCTAGTCTCTCCATGAGCTTGCATTAGGTAGCACCCAGTTTTGTTGTTTATATTCTGGAGTTAATTTCTTTTTCTGTTTTTGTATTGTTGTTAATTCAATCCAGAGCCTTCTTGGCCATGATTGTTACCAGTGACCTTGGTCCAAAACAAGGAATTATGGGTTCCTGGTGTCTGGTATAAGTAATTAAATGAATGCACACAAACAGTAAAGCAGTGAGAGTTGGCGGGGGGGGGTGGGGGGAGGGGTGGGGGGAAGGGGAGGGAAGATGCTTTTTTTTTTCTAGAAATGAAGCAAAAGATGAAAATGTACTTCAAGAAAACAACAAGATAACTGAGCTAGAATACTCAAGAGACTTCAGCTATTGCTCAGGGTTTCCTCTTTAAGTCCAAGTGGAGGAGTTAGATGCCAAGGGTCAGGTGTGTGATCTTCTATTCAATTGAGCCTAGGGTTATATAAGACAAATCTTAAATGGTATTATTAATAAAAAAAAAAAAAAGAGCCAGATATTGGAATAAAAACTGAAAGATCAGAGGAATAGGACAAGCTACAACCAACCTAACCTTACAAACTCCTCAGCCTCCAGAAAGAGCTACTTCCTGTATACTCACACCTATATACCTTTTTATGCCCTGGCATCTTACTTCCTCTCTCTGCCCAGCTCTATCACTTCCTCTCTGTCTGTACAGACCTCCAGACCTCTATGATTAACTAGTGCTGGGAATTAAAGGTATGTGCCACCACTCTGGTTCTGTTCCCAGTGTGGCCTTGAACTCACAGAGATTCAGATGGATTTCTGCTTCCCAAATGCTAGGATTAAAGGCATGTGCTACCACTACCTGACCTCTATGTTTAAAATAGTGGCTGGCTTTTTCCTCTGATCCCCCAGATAAGCTTTATTGGGGTACACAAATAAAATATCACCACAGGGGTATGTAAACCTTAGTTCACTGGGCACATCCTTTCTCATAATGTTAGCTAGTTTGTGGCTTAACTTGACACAGGCTAGTTAGTTATTTGAGAGAAGGTAACCTCAATTGAAAAATGTTTTCATAAAACCTGCCTGTAGGCAAGCCTGTGGGTTATTTTGTTGATTGATAGTTGATGACAGAGGTGCTACCCATAGGCAAGTTGTCTAGGACGGTATAAGACAGCAGGCTAAGCAAGCCAGGAAGCACAGGCCTGTAAGCAGTGTTCCACCATGGCTTGTTCCTGTTCCTGTCTCCAGGTTCCTGCCCTGTCTGCCCTCAATGATGGGCTTATAAATTGCAAAGTTAAATAAGCTCTTTCCTCTCCAAGTTGCTTGTGGTCATGGTGTTTTATCACCCAAATAGAAACCTTAACTAGGAAACTTATTGATGCATCTGATTTTAATAATATGCACAGACACCAATAGGCATAAGATGATACAAATGATTTATTCCCTAAAAGTTAATTCAAAGGGCATAGGCTGTCTTTTACTGAACACATACCCAAAACCAGTTCAAGCTGGGCTGGCTCATTTTCCTAGTTTCAGGACTCGTTTGGTCACAAGAGGTGAATTACCATGGGCTGCTAGGGAGGAGCAATTTATTACAATTTAGAGCAGTGTTTGTGAGCCAGATGTAGGTGGGGGTTCCAGACTTCTAAATGCTGTGCTAGGATAGGTGTGTGGACACAAGCCACTGGAGCCCCGGGTTGCTAAGTGCTGTGCTAGGATAGGTGTGTGAACACAAGCCACTGGAGCCCCGGGTTGCTAAGTGCTGTGTTAGGATAGGTGTGTGGCACAGGGATGTAAAATGCTTGTCACCAAGCCCGACATTCTGAGCTCGATCTCTGGTAGCAACACCATGGAAGAGAACTGACTTCCATAAGCTGTCACGACCTCCAGTCACCTCAGCATGTGCCCATCACCCCTCACACACATAAGCACTTTTTTTTTTTTTCCAAATACTGTTGGGAAAACTGGGAATCTGCATGGAAAAAAAAAATCCTAAGTGTCTGTCACTCACTAAATATATATATGAGAAGGATTGGAATGGATTAAATTAGACTTGTGAGTTCTTCCTTTGTAGTCTTGCTTGCTCAGCTAACCCCCTTCTCCTTATCTTGAAAAAACAGACACTTAGGAAAAGCTGCTTTAAAGTTAACAGCTCCTCTTCTTTAAAAAATGCTGCTGCAGAGAATGCCTACTGGCCCAGGCAGATTTAAATGGACAAGATAAAACTGTTTTCAACCTATAAAACTGAGAGAACTGAGGCTTGGGCCCCGCTCCTTGGGGTGGATGACACCTGACTTCTCCAACTCTGGGTAGTGCATGCTCGTTTTCCTGCCCATTCACTTTCTGACAATATAGAAATCAACTCAAAAATGGAAAAATGACTAATCCTGAAACACACAATCATCTGAAGAAATTACATGGAATCAGTTCAGGGCATCAGTCTGGGCAAAGACTGTTTGGATAAGATACCAAGAGCACAGACATCGAAAGGAAAAATGTACAAATTGGATTATGCCAAACTAAAGAGTTTTAACAGAGCAAATGAAACTAATGGAAGAGAACTATAGAACAAGAGACAGTGTATTTCTACTCTTGTTTAAGGTATCATGTTTATGTAAATTATTTAAATTGTAACAGACAATTAAGAAATATAGACTAATAATTAGTCTTCTATGATAGTCAAACTTAGAGTCATGATAAATTTTCTAGGTATATATAGATATATTTCAGATAGATAGGTAATCTTCAAACACTTGAAAGACCTACAGAATATGGCATTTTAAATGCCTTAAGAACTTTGACTTTCTATACAATGAGACATGTCTGTTCCTGGCAGCACCAATTTACTTCAAAGTCAAAGATGAGCATTAAAGACACTCCATATGTCCACTCCAATTCAAGAAGAATTGATCTTCTTCTTGGCAAAAATAGCCATTTGGGCAAGAAATTGTTCTTGCCTGGACTGCTTGATGAAATGTTGTATCAACTGGACATGCAGGACCCATAGAAAGGTGACCACTGAACTTTGCAAAGCAAAATGGTCCTTCAGGTTCCTGCTTTGCAGAAGAAACTGCCAGACATTCTACAGGACACAGAGAAAAGTGATTGAGAGACTCTAGACCTGTGGGCTGAAGAAGGATGCCCCAATGTTGCAGAGGAACTTTAGGTAACTGTCTAGGCAGGCAGCTGTCTCTGTCATTCTAGATTTTTGAAAATTGCTTACAATGCACTTCCTGTTTACTTAGATAATATTGTATCCTTCTGAGGTCTTTGAGGTAGTTGAAGACTAGATAGTTATAATTTCCTTAGTTATGATAAAAAATAAATTAGATATGAAACTTTAGACTTACAAATATAGGATAGAATATTTTCTTTAATTTTACAAAATACAAATAGACTAAATACTGTAACTGTAATTCTTGCTTAATAACTGTTTGTTATATGTAATTTTACTATGTTAAAGTTAAACCCTTCCTTTTTGATTAGACAGAAAAGGGAGGTGCTGTGGGATGTTCTGTATGCTGTGAATGTGTTGTGTAAGGGCACACAGGTAATGCCATGGAATACGTGGCAACATACAGATTAACAGAAATGGGCTGAGTTTACGTGTAAGAGCTAGTCAGTGGTAGGCTTGAGCTAATGGCCAAGAAGTTTTAATTAATATACGCCTCTGTGTGTTTACTTGGGTCTGAGTGGCTGCGGACTGGGTGAACAAAGGAAAACTTTCAACTACAGGAAACTGTTCATTCAAAAATGGACTAAACTATTTATCAGAGGTCAAAAACACTATAGTAAAAGAAAAATCCAATTATAAAATGGACAAACAAAATAAATACACAGATCTCAAAGCAATATAAATGACCAGCAGGTATATAAAAATTGTCACAATGAGATCTCATCCCAGTTAGAATGGTGATCATCATTTTAAAAAAATGTTAGCAAAGACACAGGTAGTTTACAATGATAATCATCAAATAAATTCATAATAAATGTTGATGAAAATGTAGAAAAACAGTAACTTTCATACACCATTGGTGAAAATATAAATCAGTATGATTATGAGAACAACTTCCCAAAAAACAATAGAAATGGTACTGTATTATGATCTGGTAGTTCCACTCCTAGGCATATAACCAGTAGAAATGAAATCAGCACATCACAGAGACATGTTTAACGAAGCATTGTTTACAACACTCCAGATATGGACTAGCCAGAGGCCTATCCATGGATGAAGAGAAAGGACAATGCAGTACAGACACAATGGAATGCTATCCAGTCATAAGAGTGACATCTTGCTGGGCAGTGGTGGTGCACACCTTTAATCCCAGCACTTGGGAGGCAGAGGCAGGTGGATCTTTGTGAGTTCAAGGCCAGCCTGGTCTACAGAGCAAGATCTAGGAAAGGCACAAAGGTACACAGAGAAACCCTGTCTCAAAAAAACAAAACAAAACAAACAAAAAAAAGTGACATCATCTATATTACCAAGGAGGAACAAAGGGGCATTATAAGTCAAGCACAGAAAGACAAATATAGCATGTTCTTTCTCACACATGAAGCTAAAAGACTTGGTCTCGAGTTGGGGATTTAGCTCAGTGGTAGAGCACTTGCCTAGCAAGCGCAAGGCCCTGGGTTCGGTCCTCAGCTCCAGAAAAAAAAAAAAAAAAAAGATTTGGTCTCAGAAGAGTAAGAAAAGAACAGTAATTAGTAGAGGCTGAGAAGGATATAGGGAAGGTGGGGATGCAAAGTATAGGTGCAGGGGTAAAACTGGATAGGACAAATTTTCTAATAGTCTACAATACAGTATAATAATAAGTATGGCTGATAAAAACATATACATTTAATAGAGAGGACTCTAAATGTTCTCTACACAAAATGGCTATTTAGTTGATAAGTATGCCAATTACCTTGATTTGATCACACATATTGTAGGAGAGTAATGAAATATCACATTCTACTGTTAAAAAATTTAAGTAATTTAAACACATTTTAGGAAATATGTAGATGTGTCAAGAATATCAATTTTATTGAGAATACAGAATATTTAAGTACAAAAGAATGAAAGCATACACGCATAACCATTAGAAAAGATAACACATTGTTCTAGGACTACTAAGGCACTGGGTACAAATATCTCCTGAAATATGAAGTACCAAGGGTTAATATATCTAAGATTCAGATACTCTAATACAATTTTCAGCCTTCTTAGTCCCTGAAAGGCAGCATTTTAAAAAATATTTATGATATCTTAAAGAAAATAGTATGATAACCCAGCTTCAAATGTATGTTTTAACTTTAAAAATGTTTTGTTTTATCAAGCAATACACAACAAGGCACACTGAAACACAAAAGGTTACACAGTTTGACATGAAACCTCAGAATATTGCTAATTGAGTCACTGTATCAAATATTTTAAAGTTTTTTACTATTAATGTTAGCTTTAACTTTGTAATACATTCCAAAGTATATGCCTCCAGTGTTTTCTGTTTAGTATACAACAAAAACATCTTCAGCTAGACTAAAACTACAATCAGATAACCGTAATATGAAGGAGTTCTGTAGTTCTGATGGCAATAACCCTTTGCTGTTTAGAACATGCAGTCGAGTGACAATGTGGCAGCAGGAAAGTAGACCGAGATCCACAGCAAACCAGCAACTTAGAGATTCCAAATGACTGTAAATGTGTGAGAAATGTACACTTTGGCTGGCAGATCAGCCTCATATATGAAAATATTTTTCTAACTTAGCCCTTTGCTAGATAACTGAGTCAGTGATAAGGCAAAAAGAGCAAAATCTCAAAGCATACAAATAACTTTTGATTGTGATGACCATCTGTGCTCTGGAACTCTTGTATTACATAAAATTGGAGCTGAAAAGAAAAAAAATCTTTTGAATGGAACAATTAAAAAAAACAACATAAGAAGCAAAAATTGTCAAAAGCATTAATTTCACAAAGCTTTTATAGAAAGAGCAAATAGCACATACAGGGTATTTAGCTATGGGACTTTGAAAAAGAAAAAAATAGCAAGCCACGTTGTCTTGAGTATGCATCCTGAGCTCTTATGGATCTGTGCTTGGGCTGGGGATGAGATGCAGCTCAGTTGGTAAAGAACACATAAAGCTCTGGATTAGATTCTTTAGTACAGTATAAACTCAAAAGCCAGACATGCTGGCACACACTGTAATCCCAGCACTTGTAGGCAGAGGAATTTTGATGACCACAAGTTCTGCATCATTCTTACCTACACAGAGTCTGTAACTACCCTAGATATATGATTCTCTGTCTCAAAAGAGAAAAAGAAAAAGAAAAAAAAAAGCTTTCGATAGAACTCAGCAGTAAGAGTGCTTCCTACCATAAGGGAAACTGTAGGCTCAATCCCAAGTATTCAGATACGAGGGAAGAGAGAAAAGGGAATCCATGGGTTTGTCTGACTTCGGAAACAACAGCATGACTCTCCAGGAGTGGAAGGAGGACAACTTTTATTGGGGAGATAGATATGGGAAAACTGGGAGATCTATTTTGTTACACTGGATTACAATGAAGGAATAATAAAGTAAAAAGAACTCTTTTTCATTTAAGGTACAATAAAACCAGTAATAAGTTGTATTTATAATTTATATCTTAAATCCAATACTTCGATCAAAATACATCATTATAAATTCTTTCTTGCAACAAGTAATTACACAAAATACAGGCACCGAGTTCACAGAAGCAGGAACCTTGTTCTGTGGGAACACATTAGAGCACTGCCCTCCCATGACAGGGGCCGGTAGGGCGGAAGACCCACAATGGAACATTCCAACACAACAAATCATGACAGTTTCTTGACAGTACCAACAGTGAAGTGGACAAAGGGTAGTTTAAGTAGGAGGAATAAAACAAGGGACAGAGTACTAAAGGAACTATCAAAAAGGAAAATAAACTGATTTTCAAAAACTGGTAACTCTAACACATCCTAACCCTTTACGTTTGAGATTATCTCTAATTGCTACTCACGCCAACCCTTTGAACTGTGGCCCTCTCTACCTTCCTCTGCAGCTTTATGTCCTTCATTGATTTCATCAGCTCTGAGTTCAACACACACGAGTTCCAGCTGATAGCCTGATTCCCTTATTAAAATAAAAAATTCTCACAAAAATCAATGATTAGTAGAATTAGTCTTTAGAAATGAGCCTAAAATTAAGGTTTTTATTAATAAGATATTTAATTCCGTGATTGTCCATCAAAATTTAGTTTCTAGGGAAACATAAAACACAAAGTTACTCATGGTATCAGCTGTGTCCTAGAACCATGGCAGGGCTGTGAAATACCAGTGGCCTACCCACCCACCCTGCCCCACCTGACATTCTCAGCTGTGAGGTGTTTGAGTCTGCCCATTCATTAACGCTGTAAACACCGAAGACCTCGGACATGGCAGGCGCTACTCTGCCTGCTCAAAGGACAGTGAAGAACAAGGACAGGGTCTCTGCTCTGAAGCTACCTGAGCGTTGGCAGCAGGAGGCAGACAGGGAGCAAGGAAACACAGGGAAGGAAAAGCAAACGGGCGGGGAGTCACAGGTGAGGGGCAGGGCCACAGGACAGGGTGGAAGGACTCTTACTTCTTTCGGTCCTTGTCCTTCTTAATGCTGCTACCTGTCGCCGTAAATGACTGGTTCTGGAAGAGATCGCAGGCAGCTTTCTTCTTACAGAAAGCAATTGATTCTTCCTCCAAAATTCTTCTCTTTTCTTCAAGTTTTATCCTCTCTTGCTGGTGAATTCTTTTGAGATGCTCAAATTTGGCCTGCAGCTGCGAAAGAGAAGGACAGTTCCCACGGTTGGCACTATGTAGCAGCACACAGGCAGGAGTGGTTCTGTCCTAGCAATGCAGTACCTCCCACCCCAATGCAACTCAGCTAGCCTACTGTGCACGCTGCCCGGAAAAGCCTTCACCTGCCACAGGAACTGTAATTAGAGAGTTCCTTTATGTGAGTGAGCCAAATACATAAAAGCCATAGCCTCGGGAACAAAACTTTTGACTGTTTGCTAACATTTTTATATCCTTGCCTTACATTTTAGCCACAAGGCCTATTTAACAAAGATCCTCAAATTTATGCTCAATAAAAATAAGGAACACAAAAGTACAGAAGAAAATTACATAGAACAACAACAAAACTCTTTTGTTACCTTACTGATCCATTTTCCCTCCCCTTACAGATGGGAATCAGGACTACCTTCTTTTCATCAGACACCCATGGGATACTTAAAAGCCAGGGGGCAAAGACACCTGGCCTCTGAACAGCATCTTAGCGTCTAACAGCACACTGCAGCCAGATCCTCTCTGTAGACGAGAAAGGTAGACGAGACGTTCCCCATGACCAGGCTTGTTTTCTTGAAGGGACAACTTCAACTTGTATAAAAGCTATAAACTGGACCCACTGCTGAAACAGTTGAACACTTACATACTTGACCTCGATTCAAATTCCATGGAGAATAAATGTAAGTACTACCTGGCCCTTGTATAACACAGACACCATCAGACAATCTTAAGTTTGAGAACGTCAGAGGGTGGCTCTTCAAAACCAAGCATTCCCTCTCTGGTAGCTTTCCTTTACTTCTGGGTAAAGAGAACAATCAGGGAGGAGAGAGAACTGTTTCTGTCTCCTGTCAATCTCTACTCCAGCACACAATGCAGCCCAGAACGGTAGCTCATCTGATCAACTTGATGTGTGTTCTAAGGAAGACAACAGTGCCAGGTCCTGTCTAGCCCACTCCACTCCACTCCTCTTTCCTCCTTCCTTGCTCCTCCAGGAATAAGTAACCATTTAGAATTACAAGGTTAAATCTGTGTACTTTCTTTCCTGCTCATACAAGATGGTTCCTGACCCCTGGTCACTGGAAGCTCTGCTTTCTTGGCCAGCTCTTGCTTGAATGCTAACACCTGGAAGCTCTCCAAGTCATATAAAACCAAGGGAAAATGAGGAAAGAGCCTGTACAAGAACCCGATGCCTACAGAGTCTCCCGGGACTTACAAAAGACAAAAACTATACTTTTATGGATAGGTAACCTTAGATCACATTATTCCATGAATGTAATTTGGTAAATGTTTTCATTTTGTTCTTTCTTTATGACATTAAGTGACATAAAAAGGAACCAATAAGCAGGAGAGAAAAAAAAAAAACATAAAAAGGATGTAAGTGAAAGGTTTGTGGGAAAAAAAAGGGTTTATGAAAGATGAAATTTAAAGATGGAATATGTATAATGACTAAAGGTTATGAAAATTCCTGAGGTAAAAATCAACACTGATAGAAGAGGTCTACTTTAATCAAAGGAGTCCTCTTAGGATATTGACCAGCTCTTGGTAACACTTACAAAAACTGACTTAAAATGTGTTTAATCAACATAATAACTATATTCTCTCCCACGTTTGTTAAAAATCTGGTTTTGTCTAAGTTTTGTTTGTTACACAAAAGTTAAAACTAAAATCTATCATCCACTCTGTAAGAGGAATGAAACATCCTCTGGGTTTTCAAAACCAGAGCTTGGAGGCCTAAGTCAATAAGGATGAGAAGGCTGTAAGCACAGCCAAAATTTTGGCGCTTGCCAAGCCTCTTAAGGTCAGTCAAGACCTAGGGGGCAGAGAGAGGCTCTTCTAAAAGAGTCCTGTTACTCTGATAAGTCCCTGTCTTCGTGACCAGACAGGACAAGAAGAGCCCAGTGACTGGATCTAACCAGTCACATCCTGCACAGAGAGAATCAGGAGGGAGGGAGCATCCCCTTCTAAGGGAAGCCACACGGTTTGCAAGACCCTGACCATTCTTATGGACAAAGATATCATTCAACGTGTAGGAAAAAAATGAGCAAAGCCAAGGGGCTCCTCTTAACTTCCCAAGAGTAACTCCCAGAGCCTTGGCTTTAGCATTATAAGAGGTTAAACCTTGGCTACCTACATGGTCATAAACACATAACAGAAAATATAACCAGAAACAATAAAAACAGTTCTATCAGGCCCAAGCAAGATTCCTGGACATGTACAGTTCTGCCGGGACTGCCCCTGCTCAACTCCTTGTTTGGGAGCACAAGAATCTGGAACCCCTCTGGAGGTACCCTCTTAACCTAAATGTCAGCCAGTATCAGTGAGGCACAGACTGATAAATAACTTACTCATGAAGGTACAAAGTGGTGGTTTGAATAAGAAATGTGCTCCCATAGGAGTATTTAAACATTTGGTCCCCAGCTGGTGGTGCCCTTTGGGGACATTAGGGAACCTTTAGGAAGCACAGCCTTGCTAGAGGAAGCATGTCACCAGAGAGCTTTGACAGCCTCACCCCACTTCCAGTTCATTGTTTCATGTCTGCACGAGGATGTGATCCCTGAGCTTCCTGCTCCGGCCACCTGCTACCATGCCTTCCCGCCATGACGACCACTCTGAAACCACAAGGCCAAGTCAACTCCTCTAACAACTGCCTTGGTCATATTATTTTATCACAGCAACAAAAAGTAACTAAAACAACCTGTGAATGGTCAAAGTAGACTGTGGACACATGGGCCCTATTATGAAACACACCTAAATACATAGCAAACACACCAGAACAACCAAGAGCTCAACATTCTCCCTTCAACTCCATGAAAAGGACAATAACACTAAGATGGTGGTGACCCTACCGACTTGTCATCTGATACAGTGGGTATGTCAAGGGACTGAAGAATCTCTGCCGCTTGACAGTCCTCACTGTTGATGCAGAGCAAAGGATTTCTAGTCTGTGGTGGTATTGTGTTCCCCAAAATATTGTGCACCCTAATAAACTTATCTGGGGTCAGAGACAGACCAGCCACAATATTAAACATAGAGGTTAGGCAGTGGTAGCACACGCCTTTAATCCTAGCATTCCAGAGGCAGAAATCCATCTGTTCAAGGAGACAGCCAGGCATGGTGACTCACTCCTTTAATCCCAGGGAGTGATGGTATAAAGCAGAAAAGCATATAAGGCGTGAAGACCAGGAACTAGAAGCATTTGGTGGTTAAGCTTTTAGGCTTATGAGCAGCAGTTCAGCTGAGATCCAGTCTGAATGAGGACTCAGAGGCTTCCAGTCTGAGGAAACAGGATCAGCTGAAGAACTGGCGGGGTGAGATAGCTGTGGCTTGTTCTGTTTCTCTGATCTTCCAGCATTTACCCCAATACCTGGCTCAGGTTTGATTTCATTAATAAGAACTTTTAAGATTCCTGCTACACTAGTCAGTCATCCATCTGCATTATGTCTTTGGTAAACATCTAGAACAGGTCAGGTGCCCCTCCTTAGGAGTCCTATGACACTATGTTCTGCCTACCTTGAGCAGCTTCTGGGTTCTCTAATGTCTTACCTAACCACCTCCAGTGACTGCCCCACCCCCAGAAATGCCAGTTTGAACCCGTGGTATCTTACTAGCCCTTCTCCAGCCTACTTAGACTCTCACACCTACATATATCATTGCATGCAGTGTAATGTGCGATCGGAAAGTTCCTACTAGTAATTGAGATTGTAATAACAAAGGACCCATGATTGCCAATAGCCAGCTAGCAAGGGAAAGTGGGGTTACTTGGCATTGTAGTCAATGAAACTAACTTTTACTTACGAACTTGTTATTTAATAAATGTGGAAACACATCATTGTGTCTATGTTTCTGACAGTTCATTCACAACTGGCTAGAGATGTGTCATTCAGTAAAGTGTCTGCTGTGAATGAATGAAGACTTGAGGGAATGCTCAGAACCCGGCCTAAAGGTGTGGTCATCTGTGCCAAGTCATCCCAGCAGTGGGGAGTACAAACAGGCAGGTCCTTGGGGTGCTGATCCTACCTCAGACAAGCAAACAAACACAACCCAAGGTGGACAGCACCCAAAGTTGACCTCTGATCTGCAAACTTGTAAGTGTACACACTTGCGCAAGGATACTGATGCACATAAGAAAACAGAGAAACTAACTCAAAACTGAAATCATTGCTTAAGGAATGAGAAGGAAGGGGGAAAAAAGCTTTCCAGGGGATTTACTAGTATTTTCTTATGACAGGGATAATTCCCAAGGTTCTCCAGTCCAATCATAAGATCTGAATGCAACAGTAAAGAAAGTAATTTTACAGCTTTCACGGTTGCCTACTTTATGGTAAATAACAACCCCAACTCCTGGAAACAGCAACAACAGCTGCCATGAGTGACTGTCCTCTGAGCCAAACGGCCACCATCTTGGGGAGTTCAACTGCAGTGCCTTGCAAAGATAAACCCAGCTGGGCTGGGTGATGATTTACATCCCTGCACAGAGGCTCTGAGTAGGCCACCAGATTCTCTCCTAAGTTTCCAGCTGCTCCCACCACCCAGCAACTCTGCCCACGGCTTGGGGGGGAGAGAGTCTAGGAGACAAGGGAAGACTAGAGCCAAGGCTCCAACTACGCTGCTACCAGGAAAGCCTTCATCCTGCTGGGTAAGACTTTCCAGGTGCGGCTGGTTGGGGTAGAAGTGCTCCGCCTCTCTAAGTAACCCCTCATCTAGGCTCTGTAAGGAAGCCCGATAAATCCATTGGTTCCCCAGAGGGAACTTTGGCAAAATTCTGCCTCAATTTATTGTCAGTACCTTGAGAACAGTAGATATTGCTCTGCCTGCCCTAGGAAAAGTATTTTAATTAACAAAAACACTTGAAAAGCCACAGCTGAAATGTTTCTGGTTACAGTATTAGAATACTTCTTAGTAACCTAGTAGTTACAACAAATGTTTGCTAAACTGTTTCTAATGGAAAAATGTTTGCTCCAAAGACTAAAAGTTTAATTGGATTTCGGGTTGTAATTTCTTTAAAGTCTATAAATAAAGACTATATGTCACAGTTTTCAAAGGATAACTACAGTCTAATTAGCCCTCCAATGTTATAGACCACTAAAACAATAAATACAAATCACACTGAACCACACTCACCTCTCGCTCAGCTTCTTTCAAAATGCCTTCTTTCTCCTTCACTCGCTGCACAAACATCTGCTTCATCTCCTCTTCCTTCCTCTGACGTTCACCATAGAATTCGAGTCTCTTGGCTTCATAAGTCTCTTGAAGACTAAAAAAGTTCTTTGTGTCATTCTTATGTTAAAAAGATGATACAGCAGTTTTGCAAGACTTTATGTGCCTCGCATTAGACCTGGTTTCCTCATATACCGTCCTTGCTGATGACCCCACAAGCCACCGCCTACAGCTCAGATGCAGAGCTAGTAAAGCACTCTAAGATGATTAAGAAGGAGAAAGGGTCCTCACAACCACGCTCATTTCTTCTCAAAGAGGTTCCTTTTTCAATCTTTGTTAATTGGCATCTACCTACTGGCTGAAGGAATGAAGTCACGTAACTTACCCACTTTGCTTATCTCTGAGCACCAGGCAGGTCAGCTTATCTGTGATGCAGTCCTTCTTCCCTGTCTGCAGCTGGTGCATCCTAACCAGTGTGATCCCTGACATTTCCATCGAACTATTTTCCCAATGATCTCTAGGCCTCTAGTTCCTCTGTGTTCTTCTGATCAGCCCTGGAGTTACCACCCAAACCACACTGCCCCTTAGCTTTTCTCCCTCAGATATAGTTGCACCATCTGTAGAATAAGATCACACCTCTTTTAAACAACAGGCAAACAAACAAATAAACAGAAAAACCCTGCAATCCTCAATGAACAAATGGAGTCCCCTCAGGCTCTGGCCAAACCAAGTAACTCACTGTCCTTAAAGAACACCTACATGCTGAGTCTTCACCTGTTGCTGACGTCACTGCCCTCTTCCCAAGCCCATTCTGCTCTGCCATTGCCTCTCTCTGGAGGCCAAGTGCAGATGCCACTTCCTCTATGAAGGCTTTCCCTTCTCAGTGTACTGGTCCTTCCAAAAACCTCCAGGGCATTTACATCCCCTCTCCCTTGTTTTTAATAGATCGAATACTGAAAACTGGGACAGGATCTTTGGTCATCTTTGTTACCTGTCTATCCAGCAAAGCTATCTAGACACTAGTTTCTTAACTGTTTCTTTAGAGACAAATACTTCTCATAAGTAGAGACAATTCTAACCGAGCAGAGACTGTCCTGAAATTCTAGAGACAGCTCTCTTTGGTTACTTGTATAATTCCAGAGATACAACAATAAACCTTCCAATATGTCAAAAATGCCAAGCCTTCCCATTTGAGCTTATTGTGTGAATACCCTGAGGTTTAGCAGAGAATACAAATTCACTTTCCTGGTATGTCAGTCAGAAATTTCTACTGCATTTAAAGACATTAAATATACCTGGACTTTAAAATTCATAATACTTTGGGATTCAGAGTTTTTATTAATATTCGGTAAGTTGAAGGGAAAACAGTAAGAAATGTTGCATGATAGCTATCATGGCTGAGAGGGGAGACATGCACAGCAGGTCTTCTAAGAAGATCATATCCTACCCGAAACATTTGTAAGAACATTTTCAGTAAGAACAAAACATATCACTGTGCAAAATACCCTAAGTACTACATGACTGCCTCTAACACCTACGAGGCAGCTCACAGTATTAGGCCTTTGAGGTTTGTTTGTGTCTCACTTTAAAGAAGCTCCTAAAAATATATTAGCTATTTTGACAAATTTCAGAAACTTCACTCCATTTTATAGGTAGAACTGATAAGTCTTTTGTAACATATAAGTAAGAATGTCTTGACTTCTTATTAAATGACATTTGAAATAATGCTTTATTACTTTATCTATACACACACCGAGGAAGAAAATAAATGGAACTGGTGAAAAGAAAAGGCCTCAACTTTAATGACTATGCCACCAGCAACAGATGGTCCAAACACAGCAGATTCTTCATGTCCACAGCAAGGCTGGAGACCAAGCACTGGCATTCTAATTTCCAGTGAGGAAACAGTTCAGCAAACCTAACTCACACAGCAGGAAAGCTGGAACCTGCGATATGAACCAGCTTAGACCTCCTCAGAACCCACACCAATCACACCAGAGCTGATGGCCTCACACCAATCACACCAGAGCTGATGGCCTCACACCAATCACACCAGAGCTGATGGCCTCACACCAATCACACCAGAGCTGATGGCCTCACACCAATCACACCAGAGCTGATGGCCTCACATCCAATCACACCAGAGCTGATGGTCTCACATCCAATCACACCAGGGATGATAGCCTCACACCAATCACACCAGAGCTGATGGCCTCACACCAATCACACCAGAGCTGATGACCTCACACCAATCACTAGAGCTGATGGCCTCAGCTGAGAGCTCAGTTGACGGACAGAGATGGGCTGCTCCTGCATGCTTCCCATCACACCATACTACTTCTGAATTGCCAGGATACAGATTATGGGGCCAATTCTAATTTTACAGATCTATAGTATCATTCTAAGGTGCCACAGGAACTCTTAGTAGATCTGAAGTACATGGTTAGTACTGTGAAATGCACAAACCACTGTTAAATAAACTTGAAATGTTCCTGCTATACTAGTCCCCTCTCTAGGATCAAGTTAACTTGTTGTCACTGAGTATGAAATGCCATTATTTTACACTATCGTAGACCTAACTAACTTGAAGCAAATAGGGAAAAGTTCTTACATCATCAAGTCTACAAGCCTTTTCACAGAGATGTTCATGTTACTTGTACAGTTCAAATAAACATGATGAACTTCCAAGTCTATTAAATGCACAAAGTTACTCATCTCTTCAGAGTTCCAAAGATAAAGTTTCAGTATAGCTAAAATGGTTAAGAAACTCTATAGCACTATATAATTCTTCCTTTCAAAACTATGGGTCCTACCTAGATGGGGCATATATCTGTATTCCAAGTGCCTAGGAGATAGAAGGGAGATAATATGCATTTAAGACCAGCCTGGGCTGTACAGCAAGCTTCAGTCTGTACTGCATGGTGAGACCCTATCTCAACAAACTGGGAACAGTATTTGCCTGAGTCTGAGTCATCACAAAACAAGAACCATAGGTCCTAACACATTTCAGTGACAGTAATTTTGTATTTAGAGTTCACAGAGATTAACTGTGGAACAGACCAGATGTGACCATCTAAAATGATTAAACTTGGTATTTCAATTTTCATGAAAGTATACTTTATAACTTAAATAATATAAAATGTTGAAGCCAAATGTGATAGGGACATCTTAAATCCCAGTACTCGGTGAGCAGAGGCAGGCAGGTCTTCGTGAGTTCAAGGCTAGCATGGTTTATACAATGAGTTCCAGGCCAGCTAAGCTACATAGTGAACTCAAGTCTCAAAAAAAAAAAAAAAAAAAAAAATTTAAGTGCTTATGTATATATACAGATACATTTATTTTATTAAAACTCTAAATGTATTTTCTCTATGCTTAGACCTCATGACAAGAATAGTAGATTGGGATATCAAGTATGACTCAGTATAACCATTAGAAATAAGAGGAAGATGGAAAAACAAACTGAAGAAATAAAGGGCATCCTAACAGGACCATGTAACATTTCCTTTCATTGCTAGGTTGACAGGATACACATTTTACATGCTGAGCAAATTAAGAAGAATTAAATGGGAAAGAGTCCTCAGAAAACAGAAAGAAACTTCATGAAACTATGATCACCATTTGCCGTTTCTTAGGTGGCTGACGCAATTTTTAATTCATCTTTTTTTGGCATCCCATATCCAAACCAATCTTTCAATAACTCCTTAAAATTGTATATACTAATAAATACGTTAGCGTTCTTGTCCAAGCCTCTATCTTCCCATGTCTGGCCTCTTAGCTTAGTCTCTCCTTGTTCTCTTCTGGCTGCCCTACACCATTATCTCTTGTTCACACAAGGCCAAATACCTTCTTCACACCCCTGCCCCTGGGTACTACAAGGGCTAGGTTATGGCTGTCTGACCCATGTGCATACATACCCAGTAGCTAGCATGCTGAGCAGACGGATGGCAGATAAACAATAATTACTGGCTGAAGGAACAGTTTAAAATGTAGATTCCTAGGCTCCATCCCTGGAAATTCTGACCCTGAATTTCTTAGGCATCTACAGGTGACTGATGCTGAGTCCACCAGGCAACCCGGATCTCTCTTCTTGGGGTACTTCATAGCTGTCCTGTTTGCTGTCACTTGGGATCTCTGCCTTCTCAGTACACACAGACCTCTGAATTGTCCCTGAGACTTGGAAGAAATGAGAAGCAAAACCTCCTCTGGGAAACACTAGGGAAGCCAACTTGAAATGGTTAATCTTCAAGAAAGATATAATATGATCAGAAAAACCGTCAGCTTATCAGAACTATTGGCATACAGCATTAATTTGGTAGAAGGGGTTAAACACATACAATTCTTAATTTGTTATGTCAGAAAAACTAAAACACTAATGAAATTTAAAATTTAACTTCATCTATGATTAAGTCTTCCACAAGGTCAACGGAAATCTAAACAATGATTGGATATTCTCCTGCTCCTTCCTAGTGTGTTTATTTGGAGACAGGTGTTAATAGCTAAGGGAATTAATGAATGCCAACAGTGGAATGGGAAAAGAAACCTTACTCTCAAAGAAATTCAAAATAGTGTTTATCCTAAGGACGCTTCATTACCCATGCAGAACTGTTCTAGAGTGTTTTATCCAATCAACCTTGATTAAGTACATAAGGAATTAGGATTCTACACATGTGTATATTCATTTTTAAAATTCAGGGATAGCATATAACCCCATATAAAGTTACCAAAGAAATTCAAAATATAAAAGAAAAGTTATCAAAGAAACATTAAATGGTCTAGTCATTGAACAAGGTCTTTACATCTAAAATTCTTGTAACTATAAGAAACATTTTGAACTCAGACTCCCTACAAGGAAAAGATATTAGATTTTTGGCTAAGCTTCAGTTACTCCAAATGTTCCTTCATTAAAAGAGCAAGTAATGAAGACTTGACTAATTTACTATGACTTGTGCAATAATCATTATACTTTTATCTGTTTCTAGGAGTGCGCGCGCGCGCGCGCGCGCACGCACACACACACACACACACACACACACACACACACACACAACAGTAAGCAAACAAGAAGTGAGGAGATTCTGTCAGTTATTTATATACTAAAATCACACCTTCTAATTGCTCAACTCCTTTTTCCCCCTGTTCAGGGCCCTAACACATGCTAGCACTCATTACACTGAACACAAGTCCCCACCCCACCTTTTCTTACTTTTTAGTTTGAGACAACATATTACTATATTGCCCAAGTTGGCCCTGAACTGGTTCTACAGTCCCAGCAGACCTTGCCCTTGTAAGCTTCATGATACAGCTTCCCAAGTCGCTGATTAAAAGGACTGTTTTTTCTTAGCTCCTTTAGACTCAGGGATAATCCTCAGAATTGAGGAGAAAGAGCTGATTGGCGAAGTCAATGAGTCAATTTCACAGATTTCCAAAACTACATCCCCATCACTCTGGATACTTAAGAGAGAGTAGTCTCTTCTAACTGCCTCTGTTCCTGCCTTCCTCCCAAGGCCTCCTTACCTGAGGGGCTTTTTCTCAGGGCCCACATCTGCAAAGCCCATTTCCTCCAGTTTGCAACGCCTGTAAAGCTCATAGTGCCGCATATGGGTCTGCTCCCGCAGATCCTCCATGTTTGTACAAATAAGCATTTCCCGCAGCTTTACGAAGTCACAGTGATTTTCATTTTCCACTAGCCAGAGAAAAACAAAAGAAAATGCTGGCTTTTAATTCCTAGCACACAGCTAGCACTTGTCAAATGAGCAAGTAAATGAACCACAAATGAAATAACAAACAGCAAATGGTCAACTCTGATTAATGGCTACTATCATTACATACGGGTAACCAAGGAAGAAACTATTGCATTAGATACACTGAATTACAGGTAATATTATTAACAGACTGCAAATGGATAAAAAGGAAACAGCAAAGAAATATTTCCATTGCTATATGTTCCAGGTTCACTAATACTTTGTTAGTTTACCAACTCTACACTCAGGACATCTTACATAGTACTTTAAAAAGAATAACATTATTTCACTCTGAAGTAGTAAATTCTGTTAAGATCTATAATGATCAAATCCTTTTTCTACAATATTAAATTTATGAATTTATATTAAATATTATTCAAAATTAATAAATACATTTGTATGGTTATTCTATTTTTACAATTACCAAAAGACTATAAATAGCTATATTACAGTGACTAAGACTTTTAAATAAAAATTTCTAAATTTATTTATTTATTTGAGACAGGCTTCATTGTGTTGCAAAAACTGGCATTAATCTTGAAATCTTCTGGCTTTAACCTCCTAAGGAGCTAGGACTAGAGGCATACTATACCTGGTTTATTTTACATTTGAATTAAAATTAAAAAGTTTTCACAGTTTTTTACATTTATTTAAAATTATTATCATCTGGGCATGGTGGTATATGCTTAGAATCCCAGTACTCCAGAGGTAGAGACAAGAGTATCAAAATTTCCAAGCCAGCTGCACTATACAGCAAGACCATTTCATAAAATCAAAATCAACACCCCCAAAGTCAGTCAAAATATAAGAAATACTCTGAAGCCAGTAATGTATTTCCATGTAACTGCCATTAGAATTAAGGCCAAATGGGGTGGCACAGGTCTATAATGCCCCTCAAACATGAGTTCCAGGCCAGCCTGGGCTACAAAGCAAAGCAGAATCTCAAAACTTCAAAACAAAAAGCTTACTATAATGCCAGGTAAGTGGATTTACCTTTTTAAGTTGGCTTATTAGTTCCTTTTGAAAATAGCTTAGCAATACTTTGATCAGAAAACATATAAATATTTTCAAGATGGTATACTGTGCCCTGTCCTACCTACACAGGGCATTTCATATCATGTTGGTGTTTTTGTTTGTTTGTTTTGGTTTTTTGACACATAGTTTCACCGTGTAGCCTTGGAACTCTGTGTAGCTTTGCCCCTTTCCTGGAAATTGCTCTGTAGACCAGGCTGGCCTCAAACTCACAGAGATCCGCCTGCCTCTGCCTCCCGAGTGCTGGGATTAAAGGTGTGCGCCACCACCGATGCCTGACTGCTTATCATGTTTAACCACTACTTTAGATCTAAATTCTAATCAAGGACTGCGGAGGGAAGTGCACAGAGCGGGCCCTAACATGCTCGAACACACAGGCTGGATCCCCAGCACCAAAGAAGAAGCCACATTTGGATCTAAGTACATGTCCATGCACCTGACATTGTGAAGGTAGTCAGCAGAGGAGACAAGGTACAACAAAGGAGACTAGGAAGGCTCTGTCTAGACTTTGAAACAAGCAGTGTGCAGCCAATTTCTCTGATTATTAATTACAATACAAATAAGCATCACCACAAACGAATTGTCAAATTCAATGTTGAGGTTAGCAGGCAACACATACATTTCCTGTCAACATTTATCTTGTTTACCTTGCACAATACCCCAAGGATACTGGCGCGCTCTGACCATCTTATTTCCAACCTGTATCTCATCCATACTTCCTACAACTGCAAACGGCAAGTGTCCCTGGAAAGGAACCAAACAGCAATCTCATCATCTTCTACCACAGTAGCAGTGACTGAAATAACAGAGAATAATTAAACAGCAATTCTACTCTTCTTGGGAGATGTACTAATTATCCTACAAGTTAATTTTGGACACTACAAAGAAAAAAATATTTAATGTGCATTCCCACATACAAGGCACATTGTTATTTAGAATTTTAAAAAGAAAGAAAAGGAGAAGCAGGAAAATTTTGATACATGTGACACTGTCACCAACATTTTCCCCTAAAAAACAAAGATGTTTTAGAAACTATACACATTATATAGTATGCAAAATAATATTGTATCTACACTTAGTGTATCACATAGACTACTAATATAAAAGGATGCTAGTGTAATAATGCTACAGAGAGCAAGAGGAACAAGAGGTGACTGAGAACACGGAGGTACATTCCTAGCTGGGGTAGGACCACGGGAGTTAGGTCCAACAGAGGAGGGAAGTCTAGTGTAGGGACTCCCAGGAACATGCAGCAGCTCAGCCGCGGGCTAGGAGAGCTACATCTGTGCCTGAAATATGGGAAGATCAATGTAAAAAGAAACAATGTTTAATATTTAGCAACTGAATAATGATTTCTAAACTGTCTGATAAATTACTAATGGACATTGAATAAAATTAGATATAAAAGCAGTTTAACACACAGGAATCAAGATCACCTCATTCACATAATTAGGATTTTAGAGATTTAGAGTTCCCTATTATCGTGATTGTAGTGGTTAATCTTCACTGTCAACATGACTAGACTCAGAACCACCTGTGTGTGTCTCGGGGTTGAACTGCAGGGAGACCCATCCTGGTCATGGGCAGCACCATCCACGGGCTGGGGATCCAAACATAATAGAAAGGGGACCAGCCTGGGCAGCAGCATCTACTTGTGTTTCCTGACAGCAGATGCGCCGTGAGCAGCTCTGTCTGCCTCTTCTGTAAGGACTCTGATAACGTGATGGACTGAATCTTGAACTACAAGCCAAAGTAACCTGGAGTCGGTTGTCAGAACTTTGTCATAGAAAAGCGTCCAATACAGTGGTACATGCCAAATCAGAAAAGGAGAAGGAAAGAAAAAGAATGAACAGTCAGAGAGTATTGTTAGGCATTTAGCTTGGGGTGTATCACTTAACCCTCAGGTCAGCCCTCACGTAGACTACTAACCAAATTGTACAGACAAGTTAACAGTCTCCAGATGTTACTGTCATAAAAAGCCTGACCTCAAACTCGTGAGCCTTCCAAATACAAGAAAGCATTTAAGAAATGTGAAACTTGAAGAAAAAGAAAGAACTCAGTCATGTTAGGAACATTAAATTAAGTTTTTCATTTGTACAGGTGACACTATCAGGGAAGGTGAGCGTCAACATCAGCTTCAAGAGTTCTTCTTAAAAACTCAAATTCTAAAGCATCCCAAGGGAGGCTGCACAGTCCTTCGTGTTTTTAGAACAGGACAGAAAGGAATCGGCTCAACTAAAGGTAGACTCGGGCCTTACAAGGATTTACTTTATTCAGGTGGAAGCAAGAAGAAGGGAAGCACACATGAAGACACGCAGTGTCTGTTCTCAACGGCCGCAAACATTTCTTCTACTGGACGTTCTGACATTGCACCTTATTTGAAGTCTTTTGGGGGAACACAAGTGAAAACATATTCCACGTGTCTCCCTTATTTATGGGTCGTACATTCCAAGAACCCAAAAGATGACTGAAAGTATGACCTGTGCACAGCCCCATAAATAGTCTGCTTTTCTATTCAGCATGCCTATGGACACTTATAAATTAGGTACCATAGAGATTAATAACTCATGACCAAGTCAACAATAGACATTTTAAAAAACAACAATACATGACTGTGTCTCTCTCAAAATACTACCGCACTAGAAGCACCATTGTTTTGATGATGTCAGTTGGTACAGTGACTGTGATAAGATTTCATTATGCTATTCAGAGTGGCTTACAACTGAAAACTAGTCATTTATTTCTGCAATTTTCCATTTTCTATTTCCACAATAGTAACTAAAACCTCAGGAAGCAAAGCCTCCGAAAAGTAGGAGTGCTGTGGCACCAACATTACTCAGAATTCAGCTTTGTTTCTACAAACAGAACAGTCTTATACTCAGTGGGGAGCTCACATTCATTGCTCCATTGATCTTGGCGGTAGTGTCGTCATCTGTTGGAAACTGATAGATCTGAACACCATTGATGACCAATTCACTCATGAGCTTCATCTTAAACTTCTGCAATTCACTTTTAGAAATTGTATCTGCCTTGGCAATTAATGGTATAATGTTCACCTATTAAGAAAGAAAATCCACAATCTCATCACGGAAGATTTGAATCATGCAGTCACAGTTTTTCCATACAAAACAATTCAGTCTCTGACAATAACTTTCTCTGACCAGGGGTTGGAAAATTATGATCCAGGTTGCTGCCTGTTTTTTCTAAATCATGTAAGCTGAAATACTACCACATTTATTCATTTATTCTGCTTTCTTGTTCCAGCTGCTCAAGGGAGTCGCCATAAAGAGCATAGGAGACTGCCATATTTTACTACCTGCCCTTTTACAGAAAAAGTGTGTAGATCTCCCTAAGCAAAACAATTACTAGTTAGCACTCTCATACATGCCCAGACGTAATATTCTTATACACCCATTCCTATGGATGCTAGGTTATGGTAATTTTTTAAAAAGGCTTTGGTAAAATTAAATTTGTATTTGCATTTAGAATCTCATTATCTTCTCTCCCCCTCAAAGTATTTTTCAATCCACACAACGTAAGTAGAACATAATAAACTATAAGCAAAAATCACCTGCTTAGTTCACTAACAACTTTTATTTCTTTATAAACTGGGAATTAAAGTAATTAGGGAACTGATCCCCAAGAACACTGAGAGAACAGGTGGCATTTCTCTTTCTGTCTCTTCTTTCATCCTTTATTCACCTCAGACAGGGCCTAGTCATCAGCGATGCCTACCTGCCTACAGTACCGGAGGAGGCAAAGTGCCAGAACCAGCCAAGTGTTGTGATGCAAAGGACTGGCCTCCTCAGCACTGCTTCACTGCTAGAGAGGAAGGAAGGTGGGGTTATGAAGACTAACTCATAAACTCAGTCCTCCAGGAGATTCATGTCCACACAAAAGGCTGATGTCGCTACAACTGAGTTTGACCATCATGCTTTTCTAGGAGAAGCCAAACCCTCAGGCTAATGAACTAGATACATGTGAAAAAGGAGGAGAGATCACAATGTAATTTTCCAAATAGTGAAAGTAAAAATAAAGCTGCAATCCCTATTGAGTTTTAAATGTTCTTCTCTTTTCTAATTCTGCACTGACTCAGTATATGCCTCTCTATTTACTAGCCTTCCATCCAATTCCAAGGAGATGACAATTTTGCCAACTATCTATGAAGTGGATGGCAGAAAACGCTGCAACAATATGAGGAAACAGGATTCATGTTGAATCCGTGAAAGTACATAAAAGTTTTAGTGCCAAGTCCTTGGTTTCAAGAATCTATACTTAGATATTCAATAATTTATGCCACAGTTTATAAATTGTAACTGCTTCCATAACTGCATAAATATGTAAAATATCAACGTATACACAGGGAAGGAAATAACGGATGCTGCCAAAACGGTCATTTGTCACCATCTGAATAAGACAACAGTAACTTTCCATAGCAAGCAGCCACTGTTTGGCTCTCAGCTCTAAGAGGAGGCCTGGGGAACCTTAAGAAGCCAGCAGTCTCCATCTCTCCCTAGTACTCTACGGAAATTAAGTTTCCAAAGCCTGCCAAAGGCCTAGTGGCCCCACTAGAACAACAACAACTAAATATATATATATATTTATATACACACACGCACACATATATACATACATACTACTGTATATCCACCATATTACTTGCAAAATTACATAACTGGGGCTTGTCTTAAGTTTTTTTTTTTTTAAATTTGCAAGAAAGATTACAACATTCATTATCTCATTTGCTAAAAAAAGCTAAAGGTAGGGTTGTGACAGAGACCCAATTCAGAATTTGCTCCCATCACTTGAATCAAACAGAAAAGGGAAAACTCAATCTTCACAGGAGTGATACTGTCCCCAGAAAGCATTTCACTTCTGTAATATGTGTAACTCTCGGGAGGTAAGGGGTTGGATTAGAGTACTCATGGTCTCTTTTGAAAATCCACTAATAGAGCTTATTAATACAAACTGCTCCTGGCAGAGATAAGGTGGCTGCTTGGCCAGTGTAAGAACATTCGAAATAAGATTTCTGACTATTAATAAAAAAATTAATAGAATGAGCAACACAGTTGTTCCCTATGTACAAAGGTAACTGCTTTGCAATACATCTCACAGATCTTCTTAATGTGAATCTTAATGTGAGTCTTAATGTGAGCTCACTATCCCCACATCAGTGAAAACACGAAAGCCTGGTAGTTTGCTCGGTGCTACAAGTTAGTAAGTGGCCGGGCTGCAGGTGAGTCAGTGACCCAATTCCTCTCTATTATTTATTTAATTTTATAAATGTATTAAAGTGCTAAGAATTGGACCTAGGGCCTTGCACATGCTAGGAAAGTACCTACCCGTGAAATGCGACATTGTTATTTTTACCTTTCTTAGATAAAATACTAATATTATGGGAGGGGTTTTGAGACAAGTTGTCATTCTATTGTCCATGCTGGCTTCAAACTCCTGGTCTACAGCAATTCTCCTGCATCAGCCTTCTCAACCAATGGGATTACAAGTATATCACAGCACCCTAGCTTCTATTTTCACAGTAGAATGTTATATTGAGAAGCCCGGCAGGCCATGGCTAACAACCTTCCTATACAAAATACTAAAAAAAAAAAAAAAAAAAGAGGGTGCTTAATTTCGCAAGGAAGTTTATACATTGAAATTAAAAAAAAGAATAGAATAGAATGTATTTAAAATCATCAAACCTGGAGACTAGGTAATATGTGTTTATAGACTATGATAAAACAATTCTCTGTCTGTGACATACAATTATATTCCGGCTACTTAGCCTTTACTTCTATGGATTAATTCATTTTCACATCTACACTTCAAGGCAGGGCTTCCCCTGCTTTGTACAGTAGACAAAAGAGGAGGCTGAGCCAGGGCCCTAAGGCACTTGCCACAGATGAAACATCTAATGAGGGATACAATCAACATTTAAAATCACCCCCACTGATAAAGTTCTATGATCTTTATAACACTGCCTCATACATGTATATAATACTCTTTTCTATAAGACAAAATTCCTTTTTTATTTTATTCCTTTAAAAAGTACAGATTTGTATATAAACAGATTTCTTTGGGATGAGGGCAGTAACTAGTCTTTTTCAACTTTTAGATAAATATAAAAATCTTCCATGGCTTAATTTCTGGAACTGTTTTTATAACCTCCTAAATTTATAAATAGCTACTTGCTTCAAAAATTCAGGAACAAATTTTCTTGGTATGGTCTAAACGAAAATGTACTTAAGCATGATGAAATACTATGCTTTATAATCTTTGTCAAAGAAGTTACTCAACTAGCTTATGTCTGAAATAAAATTATGTCAAATAAATTCTATATGAAAATTTACAGAACAATTACAACATGTATATACTAAGAAGAGAACTTTTAGTTTTGGTTGGGGGGGGTTTAATTTATTTTTATTTTTTTATTTTTTTTGGAGCTGAGCTACTACTGAGCTAAATCCCCAACCCAACTTTTAGTATGTGTTTAGTATTTGTATCTCATTTTCCAGACTAAATTTCCCCCGGAAAATGTTTGAAAGACATCCAGAGTAAAAGCTACAAAGTATGTGCACATTATCATAAAAAGACTTTAATACTTCAAGGGTATTAAAGTTCGAGAAGTTGGTTGCTTCCCTAATCCACCTTGCTGTCCAGGCTCTTCATGGTCAAGAGGTCAAGTGTCCTCAGAGAGTGGCCTGTCGGAGCAATGAAGTAGAGGCACACGTGGATACGAGAGTCATGGTAGTTAAAAAGAGCACGCTTGATCTTCAACTCTTCTTGGAGATAGGCTTCGAACTGGTCATCTACATAATCAACTATTGGCTGATAGCTGGAAAAACAAGAATTTCAACATTTAATACAATATATCCATGCTATCTTAGTAAAGAACTTGTACAATTCTCAAGTCTGAGGTCTGTATCTTCCAGTAATAACAGTTAGTATCTACAGCAACCAAACAGGTAACTACAGTACTAACACATACATAATATGTTATACATACATGAAGGTAAATTCTGCCAAAACATTAGGATAATCTAGCTCAGTAGTTCTCAACCTTCCTAATACTGCAACCTGTTAATATAGTTCCCTCATGTTGTGATAATCCCCAACTATAAATTTATTTCATTGCTACTTCATAACTGCAATTTTGCTACTGTTATGAATTATAATATAAATATCTGATATTAATGATATCTGATATGACTCCAAAGGGGTTACAGCCCACAGGTTGAGAACCACTGATTTAGTTAGAAATAGTATTAAGTTGACAAAGATTCATTTCTACATACATTCACACACCAGGTTCAGTTCTTTAAGATTTTTACAACTGCCCCAAGCAATTAGGAGCTTAACATACATTTAAAGTGCTACATGGCATATTGTTTATTTGGTTAAAAAAAGGAAAAGTTATCAACTAAAATACATAGGTCAAGGTGACTGACTTCCTATTTCCAGGACATCTATAGGCATGAAATGCTTAACCCACAAAATGAAAAGACAGTATCAGCTGAAATATCTAACTGGTAATGCTGGCATGGTATTATTCTCACTTCATTATAAACAGGGCAATTACTATCTTGTGCTCCATTTCTTGCCCAGATAACCCCCATCTCCCCTCCAGCTGTCTCAGTCTATATTATTCACCCTTTGAAATACAAATCAAATCAGTATACTCGAAAACAGTGTAGTTAATCTCAGATCATGATGGGTTTGTCAACTTTCCACTTCATTTTGATATGCTAAATTAAGGCTTATGCAACTTATCTTTATGTGTTCATGTGTGCAGGTGTACATGTGTGCCCCTATGTATGGAACCAGAGGACCACCTCGGGACACAGCTGCTTTGTTTATGGAAACAAGTCATCTCATTAGCTCGGGGCTTGCAGATTCTGCGAGGCTGGCTGGCTAGCCCCAAGGCTCCTCCGTCTCCAACTCGGCAGCACTGAGATTAGAAGCACATGCCACTGTGCCCACTTTTTTATTTTTCAATATGGGTTCTGGAGAGCAGGTCCTCATACTTAAGCACTTTACTCACTGGACTATCTCCCTAGGCCTTCTACCTTTCTGCTGTTAACTTCATTAAACAATCCAGGACCACAAATAAAACAATAGCAAGTCGAACATTATGAAGATTTACAAATTAAAAGCACCACAGAAACACTTATCTGTCGTAAAGATATTTTAATAGTTCAAAAACAGTTTCTGTCCTAATCCACCTTGATGCCTGGGCTCTGGACACTCCATGGACATCTTTATAATGCTACAGAAGAGCAGTGAAAGCAAATACACATGTAGGTAAAACTGAATTCAGGGTTGGGGATTTAGCTCAGTGGTAGAGCGCTTGCCTAGCAAGCAAAAGGCCCTGGGTTTGATCCTCAGCTCCAAAAAAAAAAAAGAAAAAGAAAAGAAAACTGGATTCTTTGCCGGGCAGTGATGGCACACACCTTTAATCCCAGCACTTGAGAGGCAGAGCCAGGAGGATCTCTGTGAGTTCGAGGCCAGCCTGGTCTACACCAGAGCAAGATGCAGGACAGGCACCAAAACTACACAGAGAAACCCTGTCTTGAAAAACCAAAACAAAACAAAAAAACAAAAACTGACTTTTTTTTTTGGAGCTGAGGATTGAACCCAGGGCCTTGCACTTGCTAGGTAAGCGCTCTACCACTGAGCTAAATCCTCAACCCCTGAATTCCTTTATAATTGTCTGATAATTCTTGGAGACCAGTATTTCTTTTAAAGCACAGAACAGTATATTCCACCACTAAAGACAACAAACAGTCTGTGGAGAAAGCCAGCATCTTCATAACTCTGTTTTCTGTAAGAATTAGCATAATGCCTTGAACATTGTAAGAACTGGGTTCATTATCAGAATGATTATTACCAATACCAAAAAAGTTCCTTAGAAGACTGGTCTAAACATGACTCAGTAATATTCCCTTCCAAGAAATAATGACGAGTAAAACCTTTAAGTACCGATAAAAAATTTCAAAGAAGCATTTATTATTGACTTTAAAAAGGTTAGTAATGACTTATTACACAACTTAGATAACCATGAATGTTCATGTAGATGACTGTCTTAACCTTTTTCAAAAATAAAACCATAGACACTGTTAGTTAAACAAACAGGAGTTCTTCCATAGTAATTTATCCTGTTTCTAATTCCAGTAAATATAAAACACCGTTTCAATGAGAAGACAGTGACTTAACATTAAACTCACATCCTTAGCAATAGCAAATTGCTCAGCAGGTGTTAAGACATCAAGAGAAAACTACAAGGAAACTAAAGAGGAAAGGGAAAACTAAGAGAGTTAAGCCGATATGAACTGGCATTCCCAGAAAAGACCTCCTTCTATATGGCTGCATGACTGATTAGCTGAAATGTTACAGCTCCAGAATCCAATTATCTTGGACTATTTTCAAACTCCCTAAAGAGCCATGTATTACTTACCTGTCTGTCTGTATGCTCAGGACATCCTCAGGACAATCAAGTCAAGTCTTAGGGTATGAAGGCCAAGAATGTCATCAGAGCAGCTGAGACCTTCAACTGATTTCACTGATTCACTGAAACCAACTTAACTGATATTTCCACCAAAGTATCTGAAAAGAGTTTTGATTTGAGACTTTGTTCTGTTACTATAAACTGTTGGTCACATTGGAATATGTTATTTTGGACAAACTGAATCTGTGTTTCAGGACCAAAGCCACTAATCTTTGGCTCCAAAGTAAACTATCCATTATTCACTCAGAGAACTGTTTTTACATCAGTGGTCTGGGGTACTCAAAATGGCCAAGGCATGATTCACATTTGCTGGAGGAGTCATGGCCCCTTGTGCCATCTATCTGGAACTGCCTTCTTTCTGGGGCTCAGACTTCTCTTAGTTCGGTCAACCATCCCTTGGCTTATTCTGAGCTGGGTGTTAGGACACTAATTATTGAGATATCTTCTGTTTTGTTTCAGAGCATTTGGTTTACTTTTGTTTGTTTGCAGAATGCTCAGTTTATCTAATAACATTCAGCCTGTTCTCCTTGCACTCTAATATTTAATTCAAAAAAGGAGGAAATATTTAGAGAAAACCAGCCCTTTGGTAATCCAGTTGGACTTATACTTGGTAAATTGTGTTGACCTTGCAAGTGCTTGAAGAAAAATGAGAAAACCTAAATAAAGTTATCTCTACATTACTCTAGATGGGAAACATTTTCTTATACTATTTTGGATTTTCCTCACACACTAAACTCAAAAGTCATAGGCATAGAGTTAAAGGTCACAGATGGGCAGCTTGCTATAATTGAAAATTTAAAGCATCTGAAGAATGAAAACAAGGCAGAATTGGCAAGCTGAAATCAGTAAGTTTTAGAAACTGTATCTACATTAAAGGAGATAAGGAAGGACTGAATGCAGGTAATTGGGTGTGAGTTATAAAATGCATTATTCTGTCATGCATTTTTGGGGGGTTGTTGGGGTGGTGGATAAGTGCATAAAATTTATTTGCTACCAAAAGCATGATTTTTTTTTTCCCCAAAACAGGGTTTCTCCCATGTAGTTTTGGTGCCTGACCTGGATCTCCTCTGTAGACCAGGCTGGCCTCAAATTTAGAGATCCTCCTGGCTCTGCCTCCAGAGGAATGGGATTAAAGGCGTGTGCTCAGCCGTTAAAGGCTAGGCTCACAACCAAAAGCATAAATTTTAATGTGAAGCTCCACAGTTTCCATTTCAAATGCCTACTCTAATACATAGAAGTTCGCTAAGTTATATAGACATTTTGTCTAGTTAATTTTGGTGTTGTAAATTTCATTTATTACCAAGTACTTTTAATAATAATTATGTTTTTAAAAAAAAGAACATTGTCATAGTTTGCTGTTGCTATGAATTACACTATGGCCAACAGCAACTTGAGGAAGAAAGGGTTTCTTTCATCTTATACTTCCCTGTATAAGACAGTCCATCACCCACCAAAGCCAAGGCAGGAACTGAAGCAAAGACCATGAAGGAATGCTGTTTATTGGCTTGCTTCCTCTGGCCTGCTCAGTCTCCTTTCTTCTATAATTCAGAGCCCTCCTACATCAATTATTAATCAAGAAAATATTCTTACAGACATGCTCACAGGCCAATTTGATGAAGGCAATTCCTCAGTTGAGGTTTCCTCTTCCCAAAAGGCATATCAATTTGACAAAAAACATGAGTAATCAAAAAACATGAATTAATAAGAAAAATGTAGAGATTGCATCAGAACTAAAAATAAATTCTGAGAAGCCTAACTATGCCCAACCCATTCTTCTCATATATACTTATACCATGATTCCTTGATCTCCAAGCAAAACAAAATTCATTATCAAAGAAAAAGATTATATGGCCTATTTTAGGATTAAAATCTAGTGGGAAGAGCTATCTCATACTATATTATAATAGCAACTTTCTGTTGATGGGAATCTAACTCTACATAACAAGCTTCACTTCTGATCCTTTTTCCTTTCACTAGGCCTTTCTTGTATCTTAGCAACATAGAGATGCAAACTTTCTACTTTGTTTTACTAAGAAACACATCAGCTGGGTTATACTTGGTCATTAAGCTGTTTTCATGTGAAAGAAAACTAACTCTGCCCCCCAAATTCCTAAGAATAACTAATTTAAAAATTGTGGATACTTCATTTTACATGAAAGAAAACATACTAAGCACTAAAATTACTATTCTTGGCATGCCTAACTTAAGATGTGTATTTAAGTATATATTTATATATGTAAATAAAGCATCTTAAGATGATTTTTGCCTATTGCTTCCTTAAAAAAATTTTTTTTGAGACAGGGTTTCTCTGTGTAGCTTTGGAGCCTGTCCTAGAACTCACTCTGTAGTCCAGGCTGGCCTTGAACTCATAGAGATCTGCCTGCCTCTGTCTCCCAGAATGCTGGGATTAAAGGTATGCAACGCCGGGCTTAATCCCCCCCCCCCCCCCAAGAGGTTTCTCTGTAGCTTTTGAGGCTGTCCTGGAACTTGCTTTGTAGATCAGGCTGGCCTCGAACTCACGGAGATCCCCCTGCCTCTGCCTCCCGAGTGCTGGGATTAAAGGCATGCGCCACCACCGCCTGGCTAAAAAAATGGCATTGGTATGGGGCTGGAGAGATGGCTCAGCAGTTAAGAGCATTGGCTGCTCTTCCAGAGGACCTGAGTTCAATTTCCAGCACCTACATGGCAACTCACAACTGTCTGTAACTCCAGGTCCAGGGGATCCAACACCCTCACACAGATATACATGCAGGCAAAACACCAATGCACATACAATAAAAATACATTAATTTAAAAATGTTATTGGTAAAGGTTAATGAAAAATAAAATGGTTCTAAGAAAGACAGAATTCTGCTATAAAATATGGTAAGATTTTGCTCTAGGGTAAAAGTGTGTTTCAAACATACAAAATGAAAGATGAGGGCAAAGCTAGAAGAAGTATGTTGTAAAAGTGTTGTGTGGGCTAGAGAGCTGGCTTAGGAGTTAAGGGCAGTTGCTGCTCTTATAGAGGACCTGTGTTCAGTTCTTGGACCTCACATGGTAGCTCACCACTATCTACAACTACTGTTCCAGAAGACCCAATGCCCTTTTCTGACCTCTGCAGGCACTAGGTAAGGACATGACACCTATAAATACATGCAGGCAAAACACTCATATACATAAAATAAAATAAATAAATCTAATCAATTTTTAAAAGCTTGTGAAATTTAAAACTTAAAGAAAGATGACCTGGGTATAACTAAGTTGGCTGTAATTAAAAGTTATAAATATTCATAAGGTCAACATTCAATACACTGAAATAAAACTGATGCTTGATTCTCCTTTTACAGTGTTGTTTTTAAAATATTGATCTGCTCTCAGCAACATTTGATCCCCTCTCAAACAGTTTAGAGAATAATTATTTTATGTCTTATCTGTTACTGAATAGACATGTAAAGCCTGGTAATTCGATTGCACCCCAAATTCTAAGTCTGTTTCCCTCGGCTGCTATTTTTATTTCTTTATACCATACTGTGTTTAACTTTAATTATAATACTCCTAATATATCATAAATAAATGTTGTGTGAGATACAGACAGTGAAAAAGAGTATAATAAATCAGGCCTGGACCATGACTGAGGGTGAATTTAGAGATATGATCTACAGATTTCTTCCTTAACGGCTTTACCAACCATTTATTTCTCCTTTATAAACTGCCTTTCCTGACTACTCTTCTTTGTCATCTTTATCAAAACCTAGGACTGTGCCTTCAAGCATCATGAGAAATAAAACAACATTTGGCCTCATCTGCACAAAATGTGATGCTTTGAAAGAAGGGGGGGTGGTGAACTCAAGTTCCCAGCAAACACAATACCTGTGTTACATTCTATAAGGCTGCATGACTGTAACTTCTGTGACTCTGGAGAGCTCTATTAATAGGAATGTTACTGTTAGAGTAAAATTATGTACAAGGACTGTGAGGTATATAGGAAGTTATACCTATATAGGTGTTAGTCCATAATCCAATGAAATTTATTCAGGAGATCAAGTGTCTTGGCCCTATGTTCAAGCTCATTTAAAAATAATTTTACTTATATACAAATCAGTTCTAAGTTGATGTAACCACTAATAACATTTAAAGTGAGACATCCTGTACTGCTTGTTGACTTTTCTAGAGGGTCCATATGAATCATTTCCTTGATAGGCTGAAAGATCACATCCTAACATGGGTAACACAGACTCAGTTCATACAAAATGATTCTGGAAAACAACTTGTAATAATGAAACTATACATATGTATTTCAGAAAGGATAATGAAAAGTTACACCAATATATTCCTCCCTTTCACAGTCCAAAATCAATACAGAATCTACAATTAAGCTCTATAATACAACTGGGGAAAAAATGGACAAAAGATGACATAAGATAAAACTAAGCTAGAATTTCATTATTAAAAACTTTGATACAGGTTCATCTAGACCAGCAGTTCTCAAACTGTGGGCTGTGACTCCTTTTGGGGGTTGCAGATCAGTTATCCTGCATATCAGATATTTACATTACAATTCATAACAGAAGCAAAATGAGGTACAAAAGATCAACGAAATAATTTTGTAGTTGGGGTTACCACAACATGAGGAACTGTACTAAAGGGATGAAGAATTGGGAAGACTGAGAAGCATTGATCTAGACAGCTCTCACTGGAGAACATTTTTATAAGGCTAGTAAGCTGACGAGGGTTGTGTATTATCTTGCTTTTTCATATTGCCAGTGTTTTTGCAATGGGACCTGGGACACTGGAGTTCGTTCACTGGTGGTGTGTATGAGTCGAGTGTCTAGCTCACCTATGCTGACTAGGGGTTCAGTTCTATTTTTACTGTCTCCCAAATTTGGTTGACTTCAGATGAAGGAGGAAGAACCTACAGCGTGACTTTAGGAGAGCTGGGTTGATTCTGTAGTGCAGAGGCTGGAGCGGTACTAACTCAGTGGTTACTGGGGGCTCACTGGAGTCTTAGTGGTAGTATGAGACTGTTTAAGTCCCAGGATAGGGAAAGAAGGGGAGGCCAGTATTTCAGGGAGGTGCTGGGGCCAATGGGGCAGAGGTGAAAGCCAATGGGTTTATTAACAGATTGCCATGTGGGCTATTGGAGCAAGGCTGGGGACTGAGGGGATGCATCAAGAAAGCCCATGAGTGCAGCTCATTTCTGGGCTTGAGGTGATGTGGGATGAGAGGCTGGGGGAATTCACCAAAAGTGCCTGCCATATGGCTTCTGCCTTGCTCTAAACCTAGATAGACTGTCCGATTGGATTTAAGGCCTGCTTAATTAGAGAGAGCTCATGCCTGGTACCGTGACCTACCTAAGACCCCCAAGGATATATATATTACACAACTCAAGGTCCAAGAACACCACAGAACAGGGAGTAGAAAAACTGTTAAGAGCCTGAGGACAGAAGAAGTGCTGTGAAATATTGTCTTCTAGACATGCCAGGGATGTTGCACCTATGAACTCTCAACAGCCATGGGTGCCCACACAGGCCACAGCAATTCCAGTGTTAATGGGGAAAGGCTCACAGAGCCTCATCCCCAGCTGAGCTACAGACAGGGAAGGTCAACTAGATTACCCATGTCAAGCCATGCCGTGTGCATGTATGCATGTGTTCATGTGTGTGCGTGTGTGTGACATACATATGCATATGTGTGTATGCATTATATATATACATATACAGACATAATTCTGAGAGAGAATGTGAAACAGGCATAGGACAAGTTGAAGGTGGGGGGAGAGGGATGAATATGATCAAAGTGCATTACACTCATATATGAGAATCTCAATAAGTTTCCTATAATACTTAATAATGTAAGTATGTAAGTGGCTATTCTGCTGAAAATTTGACAAGAATAAGAAATGAATTCATAGACAAGATATATAACCACTGTATACGCTTGCCCTTATATGTCTTATATATCTTTTTCTCAACAAGGTAAATCTAAAAATTAGTGAAAATATTCACCGACTATACACAAAATAGCAGAAAATAATTACAACTATTTTATTAAATACATATTTTAATACTGTGGTTTAATTATTCTAAAAAAGACGACAACTCGATAGAAAAATATAAACTTGTCAATAACAACAAAACATTGGTCAGATGCTAAAGAAAGAAAAAAAATGTGTCTGGGAAGCAAAGTCATGTATTATCTCAGCAGAAAAGAAAATTGCAGCTTAAGAAGAAGAAGGCAGTCTTCACCTGGAAATAAACTTGTCTTACTATAAGAAAGGGGACAAACAAAATCCACATACCTCTCTTCTTTATTAATTTGGTCACCGAATCCCACTGTATTTACAATGGTCAATTTCAAGCGAACATTACTTTCCTGGAGTTCGTATGTCTCCGCTCTAAGTCTAACACATGGACAGAAATGGGAGGATTCCAGCTCTTCGAAATTAGTATTAAACAATGTGTTAATCAGTGTTGACTTTCCAATTCCAGTCTCTCCTGAAAGAAACAAAGCACATCTTCACAAGTGCAGAGGATTGCTGGGGAGAATCACACATCGTACTCTGGAACGGCTTGAAGGATTCCAACCATTTCAAAGGCTAGGCTGCTATAAAAGAAAGTTAGGCTAAGCCTGGTCCTAAATCACTAGAGGACAATGATTATACATGCTAAGTTACTCGGACCTCTGAAGAGTGCTAAAGTTTAAAAAAAAAGTTTGAAGTTAAGCAAAACAAAACTAGTATAATTTAAACAACTCCTGAGATCCACAGAGCCATTAACCTTAGACACAAGACTCATCATGCTCATAGGAAGGACGACATGAGCACAGGAACACGAACCTTGGAAAACCTGGAGGGGTTGTTACTGGCACTCACCCACACAGAGAATATTAAAGCAGAAGCCTTGCTGAATGGATCTGTCAACCAGCTGATCAGGTAAACTTTCAAAACCAACATGGCCACACATAGTCAAGGAACGGGGATGTTCTTTGTTCTGAAGAAAAACAAAACAAATAACTTTGATTTAATTATTTTTTATATTTGGTATTTGATTTAATTAATGTAGGATATAGGCACACTTGAAAGGATAAATATAATGTATCAAAACAACTGAAGATTTCACAACTTCTGTTTCTCGCTGAAGACAAAAGTGCTTAGGTAAATTTGTGAAACTAGAAACCAGTGTTGAACTTCCCAAAACACTCATTTCTCACTCCTTTTATATGACAAAAGTCCAGCACAATTTTTAACATTAAAACGTTTGACCTCCAAAACCAAGAAAACATCCAAGTAAACTATGGCACATTCACTGACAAAAATGAAGAATTAATTGTTATGAAGTATGTTTACATATAAATCTGAAATAATCAAGAAAATCCCGATTGGGGAACAGAGGTCTAGATAGTGGCATTTACATTGTGAACTCTAGGGGATATGTGTACTTCATGTTATAGGAAAGACTCTACATATATCCATTATAAATAACTCAACACACACACTACTAACATCCTGAGTGGAACTCCTACCTAGACGGAATGCAAGGATCAGTGGCCTTGGCAATAAGCAAGCTCAGAGAGAAAGAGGGATGGCATTGAGGAGAAATGCAGAGACAACAGGGAGAGACGCACCCATATGAATCCCAGAGATAAGGCTGACCCCGTGACCAGAGGGACAAGACTAAACTCTGCAATCATTCGCTGCCTTTGCTCCTTTCCTCCATAAAGTTTTTATGAGCTGGAGCTCCTGGGAGGGAGGGAGGGATGGTGACATGGAGGGAGGGAGGGAGGGTAGTGAGGAGGAGAGGAAAAGGGGAAAAAAGAGGAAAGACTGCACTCCCATTCAAGATTCTGTGGGGTCTGACATTATGGAGAGTACTACTGCAAACCAGAACCAAACGATCTTGGGTTAACTTAACAAACGATGTTAAGTCCCTCTGAAAGCTACTCATGCCTACCCCTGCATCTGACCTCACATCCTGGGGACCATCAAAACCTTGTAAGGTCTTCGTAACAGACCACTAGCTGTCAATCCAATAGCTAAGAATGGTGTATGAAAAACTTCAAGGAATCCTGTGTGTGTGTGTGTGTGTGTGTGTGTGTGTGTGTGTGTGTGTGTGTGTGTAAACAAAGTTATGAAACTTAGGCTGACAATGCTCCCCACAATAGTCATAGACTATCAAACAAAAACCACAGTACTGGATTGAGAAACCCTTTTTCTCTTTCTAACAGAAAATGTTCTTTCTGTGGTACATATAATATGGTGTAAATCAAGTTTCTAACAGCTATAACATGATAAAGTATTATGGAACAATTTTGGTTTGTAGGTAAATTATGTTCTTTTATTTGTTTGTTTGTTTTTGTTTTTGTTAGTTTTTGTTTTTCGAGACAGGGTTTCTTTGTAGCTTTGGAGCCTGTCCTGGACTAGCTCTGTAGACCAGGCTGGCCTCGAACTCACAGAGATCCACCTGCCTCTGCCTCCCGAGTGCTGGGATTACAGGTGTGCGCCACCACCGCCTGGCATGTTGCTCTTCTTATAAGTACACAGATGCTCTGGGTCCAGTGTGCCACCAATGCCTCTCTCGTCAGCCTGTCCTCCTGTTTTCTGTTGTCAGTTTGTCTTTTTCTTTTCTCTCTTCTCTTGGTCTTTCAGAAAAACCTAACTATTTGCTGTCTCCTTCAGTTTTTTGAAAAACTACCTTTTTGTGTTCAAAACTACAATTATAAGGGTTTTCTCCCTTTCCTGCTCATAGGATAAGTTACTGTTCAAGGTCTTTGTTGAAATGTAACATTCTCTAACTCTTCTATTTTAGCTAAAAGAAAAGAGGTAGAGGAACTCTTCCAAATTCCATAAGCAATGAGGCCTAAGGAAGAACTAAATCAAAAACTTAGGACTTAACACTGTGTGTACAGATATTATTACTTTGCTACTAAATCAAGTATGCAATTTGGATCCAACTCTTGTTAAGAGAAATGAAATAAACAATAAAAAGTAAGTATAAGTTTATATTTTAGGAAAATGGGGAAAAGTCACTATTTTAGATAAGGATGCCTTTTTCTATAATAAAATTTGATTTTATCCAAAAAATAAAAGAGGTGGAGCAAAACTGAAAGAGTTTATGGCCAAGTTGCCAAGAGTCTGATTAAGTTACATAAGCACTATGAGACTGAGACTACGCTTGATAAAGGTACTAAAATTCCTAAAGTCAAAACTCGAAACCCTAAGATAAAACAGACACCTGATTCTCTTGACAACAAGGTTTTCTTAAATGTCCATCTGCTCTTAGGAGGTTTTCCCACTGGGTAAAACCTCCACTTCCTGGATTGCCCCTGCACTCACAGTAGAAAAAAGTTCTATTAAAAGTGGCACACGCCTTTAATCCCAGCACTCGGAGGAAGAGCCAGGCGGAGCTCTGTGAGTTCGAGGCCAGCCTGGTCTACAGAGCAAGATCCAGGACAGGCACCAAAACTACACAGAGAAACCCTATCTCAAATAAGAACAACAACAACAAAAAATTATTCCTACCTGAGGCATTCCTGCTAAATTATACAATAACTAAAATTATGTAACCATAAGAACATTTTCCTGAGCAAATTCTTAAATCTATGTATATAATCAGATGATTACACAGAATAGTTTCACTATGCTATGGTCAGCAATTCTACAGAATGATAATAAGTAGACAACTGTCAAAATCAACAAAACTTGTTTCCATAACCTAAGTCATTTCCTTAGGCCTTCTAAATCTAAGTTCTGCCCTTTGAAAAACATTCTTTATGTCTACTTGAAGAAAGTACTAAACAAAAGACAGGGTCTAGGAAGGGAGAGAGAGGGAAAATGTGGGAGGATTTCAACTGGGAAGTGGGATGGAGGAAGGAGAATAAACAACACTAAGCTGTCTGAAAAAGCCACAAGGAAACATTGTTTTATAAGCTTACATAAAAATACATGTATGTGTGTGTACTGACATACAAACACCACCCCCACACACCCCCACACACCCCCACCCACAAATCCAGGTGATGTGTATGTGCGTGTGTACTGACATACAAATACCACCCCCACACACCCCCACCCACAAATCCAGGTGATTTCATCAACAAAAATAAGCCTCACAGACAACATAGCCTTCAGTCAGCAAGACAAGGCCTCTACAAGGTACTTCTAACTAGCTTCTGTGACACAGAAGCTCAGGCAAGGAACCCTTAGATCTGTGTGTCTTACACCAAACCCATGCCACCTTCTGAGGATACACCCACACGAATGTAAAATAAAATCTAGATGTCATTCAAATACATTGATAACTGAGTACCTAAATATTTCTAACTCTCACTTCTGTGTTTTTAAAATCATTTTTATACTTATTTAGATAATTTTAAATTTTTTCTCAGATATATTGTAACTGGCTTGGTATATTCCTAATTCCTAAAAATAATACTCATCTTGTTTTTGATAAACCTACAAATGATGATGATACTATGTCCTTTCTTTTTGTTGTTATTGTTTTATTTTCGAGACAGGGTTTCTCTGTGTAGCCCTGGCTGGCCTTGCTCTGTAGAACAGGCTGGCCTCAAACTCAGAGATCCACCTGCTTCTACCTCCAGAGTACTGGGACTAAAGGCATGCACCACAACCACCACCACCCAGATTTTATGTTTTTGATTTTGTTGTGGGTTTGTTTTCATATACTACGTCCTTTCATTATAACATTTTTGGTATGACTGTTTGCTGGCCCCAAACCCTACCTTACTTACTTTAACCTAATTTTCATATTTAAAAAGATTCAATACATACAATGTCTTTGTAAAAGAACTTTCCCATTATTCTTAACAATTTGTATTTTAAAAATCTAGTTTCTAAATTGAAAAAAAAAAAAATTTAGATCTTGCAAATGAAACTACATGGGTAATACTTATATATTTTTAACTTATTTATTGTTATTTCATGTGTATTGGTGTTTTGCCTGCATGTATGTCAATGTGAGAGTATCAGATCCTCTGGAACTGGAGTTACAGACATCTGTGAGCTGCCATGTAGATGACAGGAAATGAATCTAGGTCTGCTGGAAAAGCAGGCAGGGGTCTGAACCTCTGAGCCATCTCTCCAGCCTCAGTACTTATATTTTAAATGTACGCTCTTAAACAAATACAGTTATTCCCTTGAAAACAAAAGGTAAATAAATGCCAACTGGGTTCAATTAACTGGATTACTAAGTTTCTATTGATAGTGAATTAGATGTTCCAAAAGGTCCTATAGCATACTCAAATGTTTGACAAACCTTAAGTAACTATAACTCCATCTATACTAGTTAGAGATACCCAAAGATTTGGGTTAACTCTTCTTATTCCAATTATACAGAAGACATCAATCTTTAATAATATGAGCTGATATTTCTTAGTTATTATGGTGTACCACAGTACAGTTAGCCAGGATTTTTAAAAGTAACTAAATAGCTGGGTGTTGGTGGCGCACGCCTTGAATCCCAGCACTTGGGAGGCAGAGGCAGGCAGATCTCTGTGAGTTCAAGGCCAGCCTGGTCTACAGAGCAAGATCCAGGACAGGCACCAAAACTACATAGAGAAACCCTGTCTCGAAAAACCATACTGGAAAAAATGATATAGACAATGTGACCCCTATTAGTGTTTCATTTCCTTTGCTAAATATTAATATTTTAAATGTAAGATTTAGTTATGCCTATGTGCTAGTTAGTAGGTTTTTGTTGCCTTTTTTTTTTTTTTTTTTTTTTTTTGGTCAACTTGATACAAGCTAAGGTCATCTGGGAAAAGAGCCTCAAACTAAAAAAAAAAAAAAAAAAAAAAAAAACAACGTTAGACTGGCCTGTAGGCAAGTCTGTGGAACACTTTCTTGGTTAACAACTGACATGAAGCCAGGAAGTGGTGGCAAATGCCTTTAATTCCAGCACTTAGGAGGCAGAGGCAGGTGTTTTTCTCTGAGTTCAAGGCCAGGGCTGTTTCACAGAGAAACCCTGTCTCAGGGGTGGGGGGGGGGGGGACACAATTGACATTGACAGGCTCAGCCCACCGTGGGCAGCGCCATCCATAGGCAGGAGGTCCTGAGCAGTATAAGGCAGGCAGCTGCACACAAACTTTGAAAGCAGAGCAGTAAGCAATGTTCTTCCATGGACTCTGCTTCAGGCCCTGCCTCCAGGTTCCTGATAAATTCTTGCCCTAACTTCCTCAATGATGGACTGTGATGTGAAATGTAAGATAAATTATACCCTTTCTTCCCCAGGTTGCTTTCAGTCATAGTCCTTACCATAGCAATAAAAATCAAATCAAAGTAGGGGCTGGAGAGATGGCTTAGAGGTTAAGAGCACTGACTCTCTTCCCAAGGTCCTGAGTTCAATTCCCAGCACCCACATGGTGGCTCACAACCATCTGTAATGAGATCTGGTGCCCTCTTCTGTATATATAATAAATATTTTTTTTTTTAAATCAAAGTAGGATAACCTGCAAGACTTACACAATTCCGGTCACTGACAGGTCGTACCTCTAGTTTCTAGCATATTATTAATACTGATACATGTGAAAAGAGAATTAAAGAAAGTTTCACTGCTGTGTTATCAACTTTCTTTTGTAACATAACAATTCATTTGCTTACTCAAACTACAACCTGATATTACACTCTATTAGGTACTTCTCTACTGCTGTGAAAATGCACCACGATGAAAAGCAATGTAAAGGAGAGAAGGTTTTATTTTAATTTAGAGTTCCCTAGGAGACACAGTCCATCCTGACAAGAAAGGCATGGCAACAGGCCAGGAAGGCACAGTACAGGAGCAGGAAGCCGGTTGATCACATTTTGTCTACACACAGGAAGCAGAGAGAACAGGGAGTATTACATTAGGGATAATATTCCTATTATATGTCACATGGAAATGTAAGGCAGACGCAGGGAGGAGAATCAGACCAGGATCATGATACAATCCAGGGATTTTACTAGCCTTTTATCTCAAAAATTGTTGTCCTGCCTACTCATCTGCACTAATACTAGTACTAGGAATAAGCCTTCCTAGAACCATGGGATAGCAAACACTATCTGACCTATGTAAGGTCGCAAAATGAGACGCCTGCTCAACACAGGGAACTATGAAGAAGCTCAAAGGGAGGGAGGGAGGGAGGGAGGAGAAAAGACAGAAAGAGGGGAAGGGAAGGAAGGAAAGAGGAGCGAGTGCATCTGTGTTCAAGATTCTATAAGACCAAAAAGTCAACTTGAGATTCCAGAGTTGAAATGTAATCCACAGCCAAGTTATCTTGAGCTATTTTTAGTCCTTTGAAAGATGTCCATTGTCCACCCATGTCTGATCTCAGGTCCTTGTGACTATCAGGACTTTAAAAAACACATTCTTAGCAGACCTCTAGCTTCACTAGTGGAAAAATTTAAATTGTCATCAGACAGTACCTGACACCTACAGCAACAAAGTTCTCCCTACTTTGCTATAAACCACCTACCTGTGGCGCCAAGGAACATATTTGGTAAGTAATTTGATGTATGTCCTTCTTTATTTAATCTCATATAACCACTTCCACAGCAAACACAGTATTTGAGCAATCTGTATTCCTGGCTTATGGTGACTCCTATTTGGTTATTTCTTAATCCCTTTGAGGGAAGATGTTTTGCATCAACATTTGCTAGCCAGAGATGATATGTATGACCAATCTCTAATATGTTTATCCACTGTCTTAGTATGCTTCTCTCTTCCTGTGATAAAACATTTTAACCAAAGCAACTTGGAAAGGAAAGGGTTTATTTGACTTACAAGTTACAGTTCATTATCAAGGGAAGCCAAAACAGAAACTGAAATAAAGACCACAGAGGAACACTGCTTACTGGCTTGTTCTCCACAGCTTGCCGAGTTTGCTTTCTTATACAAATCAAGACCACTGACCAGGGGTGGTACTGCCCATGGTGAGCCCAGCCCTAATAACCATCAATCAAGAAAATGCCGCTCAGACACGCCCACTGGCCAATCTAATGGAGGCAATTCCTCAGCTGCGGTTCCCTCTTCCTGGGTGAACCTACCTTGTCTCAAATGACAAAAACTAACCAGTGTATCTACCATCTTCTCAGATGCTGGCATTCTGAATAAAGTACAACTTAAAGACCCAATTCTGGTCTCTGTTCACTGGAATTTATGGAGATTAGCAGCATGAACTCTGGTATTCCAGTTACAACCCTACATTAAAATGTCAATTGAAAAAAGTATAATACAAAATTGTATAATCCAAATCCTTGTCGTGATAAAGTAACAAGGCAAGCGTGCCTTCCTGCTGATGACAATTATAAACAACTCTTTCAAGTCACTAGAGGGAACCAAGGAAAAGCAAACAAGAGAGGAGAAAACTTTCCAGAGAAGAGCATCTACTACTTGAGAGACACATCTCCCTGGCTCTTCCCCTTGAGTACACGCCTGGCCACTGGGGCTTAAGAAGGAACTAATCATTTCCCTGGGTTAAAAAGGCATTTGGAGATTGGAGCACAGTTTGGGTGGATATTCAGGAAAGGCACCGCGGAAACGGAAGAATCCAAACTCTGTATGCATACTTCCCCTAAGCCATGCTGACAACACTGTGCACAGCAAAAGAATACAAAGATCCCAGCGGCCATTAAAGGAGTCAAGTACTGGGTTGGGGATTTAGCCCAGTGGTAGAGCGCTTGCCTAGCAAGCAGAAGGCCCTAGGTTCGATCCTCAGCTCAAAAAAGAAAAAGAAAAGAGAGAAAAAAAAAGGGGGAGTAAGTACTTGTGAAGAGTGCTATTCTAGGCAGATGTGCAGTGCTTAAAATTTAAGCCTCTAAATTAAAACAGCTTGTGAAACACCTTAAGCTTTCCATTGAAACCACAAGAGCCACATTTTAGGAGTAAGGAACACATCCCCAGGAATCAGAACAATCCCTAGTATAGAACTGCCCGAACAAAACCTATAACCAAGGTCAACATGACAAATGTGATCAGAATATTCACAAGAATAAAACCCCAACCTCCACAATGCATAATCAAAAAAGTATTCCAGTAGGAAGAGAAAAAAAAATGTGATTCTTGTGGGTCAAGAAGAGAAAAAGGTCACTGAAAGGAATTCTATAGGAAATTAAATGTAGAGAGCTGGCTCAGCTGTTAAGAGCACTGGTTGCTCTTCCAGAGGACCCAGGTTCAATTCCCAGCACCCACATGGCAGCTCACAACTGTCTGTAACTCCAGTTCCAGAGGATCTGACACCCTCAATGCACATAAAATAAATGTAAATAAATTATTTTTTAAAAGGAAATTAAATGTAGAATCAGAAAATAAGAACTTTACCATTAAACTGGACAGTGGTGATACACGCCTTTAATCCCAGGGTTCGGGAGGCAGAGGCAGGCTATGTGAGTTCAAGGCCAGCCTGATCTACAAACAGAGTTCTAGGTCAGGCTCCAAAGCTACACAGAGAAACCCTGTCTCAACCCCTCCCCCCCCAAAAAAAAACTTTATCATTAACTTAAGTCCCTCAAAAGAAGTTCTACCTACATTAAATGATCTACAAGGCTGACTGACTAGAACTTCAATGATTATGCAGAGGCTTGAAGAAAATGAATCTTTTCCTCCCTAAACTGCTTTTGATCGTGGTATTTATCAAAACAGCAGAAAGGGAAGGTAGAATGCCCAAAGATGTCACCAGATAGCAGCTGAAGCCGGGAGCAGAGGTCTCACCACTTTGCTGTAACTTTGCTGTACGTGTATTTCCACCATGTAATTGAAAAGTATCTCAATTTGTGACTTTCTTTGGTCTATCACTATCAAACTTCCTAAAGCTCTACCACATTGAACACATGATTTGGCATAACCTAAACCTATGGTCCTAGGCCATGGCCACTCATATTTGGCTTCAGAACAAGCTCATGCCCCTTTAAGGTGCGGGCTGTTGGTGTTGGTTTTGGTTTTGGTTTGTCTTTCTTTTGTTGCTGTTGTTGTTTTATTCCATCCGTTATGGGAATAAAAGGCAATACTAGGTTAACCGCATCCCCATCCAGACCAGGTACCAGCATGGGCCTCCTGTGTCCAACCATCTGGTGATGCACACTGACAAGTTAATTCTGGGGAGCCTAGGCTTCCTGAACTCTGGTTGATGGTTTACTCTGATCCTATCTGTTGAATACCTTTTGGTCTGCTTTCATAGCATTTGGTTTAAGGTATTCATTTTGTTTCCTTTGAAAGCATTTTGGTTTCTCACTCTTCAGTTTGTGTTTGTGTTTGCACTCAAACATCTGAAAATGCTCCCAGGTGCTTTAGTCTTGCCCTGAGCACCTTTCTTTCTATTTTAAATAAACGCCAACTCGGTTTCATGCTGACTCATCCTGAAATTCTTCATGTAGAAGCCAAGGATTCAGTTTTAATTGAGGTGAGGTCCTAAAACACTAAGGGAACTCCTTAGGCTGCTGAGGATGACTGGACGTATGCTCCATCCCTGTTACTACTAACAGCAGAGGAGGTTAAAGAGAAATCGGCATGACGCACAGAAAGGAAATAAGCCAAGTGAGAACCTCACAATGCCCCACAAAAGTAGCCTGAACAGCTAGGAACTGGTACCCACATACATCATTCCACCAGGCCAAGATTTGCAGTAGTTACAAGCACACTGGTGTGGACAAGGAGCAGTCACCAAGGAGATCCAAGTCCCTCCTGGACATGTGTGTTACGGGAACAGAAAGCTGGAGAGAGAGAACAGGCTGTGGATAACCACCAACTGGATGTACTATATACCGAAGACTGGAACAGCTCCCACTGTACAGCTTGTAAAGGAAGTGTGGCACAGCAGACACTCTGAATCAGAAATTCCCCATGAGAGCATGGACCAGCTAGTCCAAATACAAGAGAGCAGCAACATGGGAATATGAGAAGTGTGGGAACCTAGCAAGGGCTCACCAATGGATGCAGCAAGTAATCATAGGCAAGAACTATGGAACATCAGAAAAACAAAACTAACAGAACAAAAACCACACACACACACAAAAAGAATAAAACAGCTGGAATCAGGCAAGAGGAGAAAAGCCAGCGAAAAGTTAAACAAAAGCACCAGTGTGACTTCCACACCCCCTCAGTGTTTTGCTCTAAAACACCAAATGCCAAGTACAGTAATGCTCAACACACCAGAGAAAATGCTCTAACAAGCATGTGGACGGTCTCAAACTGAGAAACTCCTCCATAAAACTGAGTCCTAATACAAGGAAAAGGTGGAGGGGAGCAGCAAGATCACTCAGCAGGTTAGGATAACTGCCATCGAGTCTAACACTCAGAGTCTGATTCCAGAATCCACATAGTGGGAGGACAGAACCGAGTCCAAGATCGATCGATCGATCGATCTATCTATCTCTCTCTCTCTCTCTCTCTCTCTCTCTCTCTCTCTCTCTCTCTCTCACACACACACACACACACACACACACACACACACACGAATAAACAAGTGTAACAACAAAAAAGTCTGAATTTTAAATAGAAACTTCACTATCAGTGACTACAAATATCTAATTCCTTTTCATTTCAGAGCCTAGCAGCCTTCACTCTGCTTGCTTATGGGTTGGCAAAATCAATACTGAAAAAAATGGTTACATTTCCTAAAGTGATCTACAAATTCACTGCAATCTTTCATCAAAAGTCCAATGATGTTCTTCATAAAATTAGAACAAAAATCCTAAAATTAATTTGGAAGCATAAAAGACCCCAAATAGCTAAAGCAATCCTCAGCAGAACAAGGTTAGCATTATCACAGAGCTAATCTCAAATTATACTACAGAAAAACAGTAAAAGAAACCGTACAATACTGAACAAACAGAGAAAGGCAGACCAATAGTAGAGAACAGAGAACCTAGACATGGGAGCACACAGTTACCATCGTCGTCTAATTTATAAGGTATCAGCAACATGCATTTAAAAAAAAAAAACAAAAAAACAACAGACAGCCTCTTCAATGGTACTAGGAAACCTGGATAGTTACATGCAGGGGAATGAAGCTAGATCCACCTCTTCCACCTGCACAAAATCCTACTCAAAACTGTCAGACCTTCAAGTATAGCCTGAAACTTTGAAGCTATGAAAAGAAAACAGAGGAAATTACTTCAAGTGATAGGCATAGGCATGGACTTTCTGAAAAGGATCCAAATAGCATAGAGAATAACCCACGAATTGACAAGTGGGATTATATGAAATTTAGAAACTTGGGCAAAGCAAAGGTAACGGGCAGCGGTGGCACATGCCTTTAATCCAGCACTTGGGAGGCAGAGACAGGCAGATCTCTGTGAGTTCGAGGCCAGCCTAGTCTCCAAAGCAAGTTCCAGGACAGGCACCAAAACTACACGGAGAAACCCTATCTCGAAAAACAAAACAAAACAAAGTGTGTACCACATACATGTCTGACTAAGTTCTAGCTTCCTATAAAAGAATAAATTCTGCTATTAAAAAAAGAAGAAGAAGCAAAGGTAGCAACTACAGAGTGAATAGAGGACACAGAATTGGGCAGAGAGGGGATCCTGGCTTCTACAAATCAGTCCTGGTCTCTGGGACGGTTCGAATGAGAAACGTCCCCCATAGGCTCAGGTATTCATTTAAGTACGTGATTCCTAGCTGGTGGTGATTTGGAGGTTACTTTAGGTGTACAGCCTTGCCAGAGGAATTATGTCACTGGATTTTTTTTGGTTTTTTTTCAGAGCTGAGGACCAAACCCAGGGCCTCATGCACTTGGCACTCTACCACTGAGCTAAATCCCCAACCCTAAATACGAGTTTTTAACTTATCAAATACTATAAAACTTGTGTTTAATCTTCCCACCTTGTAAGACTTTAATGCAAATGTTTTAGCACACACCCCCAAATGCAGCAAAACCTTTTTATACAAAGGCTCTGCTATTTTCTAGGATTAAAGTGGCTGGCTCCTTTCCCCTTCCTTTTCTGTGTGCCCACTCTTATGTGAGGCTGGACCCTAGTTGGGGGAGGGGAGGTCACACACAGTCACCACCACCTGCATTAGGATGAAGAGTCAAGCGCACTTGCTGCCCCGTGTACTTCTTCTGCTGTGACAGTCAGTGCACACCCTTATCAAGAGTAAAAGAGACATTCCACTGCAGCAGTGGTCTCTCTCTTTGTGACCCCCAAACTTCTAACAACGAACCACAAAAATTAAATACAAAAAAGCTTTACAGAAGGGCAGTGGTGGCGTATACGCCTTTAATCCAGCACTCGGGAGGCAGAGCCAGGCAGATCTCTGTGAGTTCAAGGACAGCCTGGTCTACAGAGTGAGTTCCAGGACAGGCACCAAACTACACAGAGAAACCCTGTCTCGAAAAAAACCAAAAAAAAAAAAAAAAAAGCTTTTAAATCAATAAATAGGTCAAGGAACTAAACATAGTTCTCAAAAAGAAAATAAATAGCCAATAAACACTTCCAGAAATTCAAATTAAACTGCTTTCAGATTCCATCTCCACCCAGTCAAAATGGCTGCCATTAAAAATAAATAAATAAATAAATAAATAAATAAATAAATAAGGAAATAAGGAAATAAGGAAATAAGGAAATAAATAAATGGAAAAAAGAAAAAAAAATGCCAGTAATGATCTGGGGGATGAGGAACCCTCATATACTGCTGCAGAATGTAAACTGAGACAGCACTGAGGAAATCAACATGGAGTTCCCTCAGAAATACTACAACATAACTACCATGTGGCCCAACAATGCCACTCTCACATTATATCCCAAAGGTCTCTAAGCCAACAGACCAGAGAGACAACTGCATGTCCGTGGTTATTCCTACACCTATTCCTACATAGACAGGCAAAGGAACCTGGCAAGGCATCCGTTAACAGATGGACAAATAAAGATGTGTTAAATACACACAGACATATATTGTGACAACGCATTACAATAAAAATACTTCCTACATTCTACGACTGGAACTTTTACTGAATTAATAATACACCTTGGGGTCATTTAAGCCTTAAGACTGCTACCCAAATGTGTACTTGACCTGTGTGTTTAATCTGCTTTTAACAGAATAATGTAACAACCAAGCTTACTTGCCTTGGATTTCCTGTGTGATCAACTTTTACAACCTAAGCTAACCACAGCTGTAATCGTAAATCAGTATTTTTCCAAACCCGACTCAGAACAATGCCTGTGTATCATTTGCTGAAAGCAGCAAATACAGAAGATGAAAGCAATCTTCTAAACCGAACAGCCACCATAAATGTTCAGCACAGCATCTGGATACTGGTTGATGACATAATACTGTTTGTTATCTGGGTACGTTGAAGCCAGTGACTTTATCCCTTGTAAAATTCTGTTAAAGATCTCTGTAAACTATTCCATTCCTTCCTCATGTGATGCTTCCTGTGCAGCTCAATAAACAGAGCAGAAAAAGCATTCTTTGTTAGGAGGACGGAGACACAGGGAAGATAAGATGGAGCATTCAAACCTGACCACACTGTGGGATAATGAATCCATGGGAAAATGCTCTTGTTTCTTTTCTTAATGTGACAATGGGGCAATACTGGAGACTCATTAGGTGACTCATTAGGTAACTCAGAGTTACCAATGCATTTAATCCATGCAATGTATGAGGAATTTTCTTCAGGCACAAAGAAATATGAAACAACATTTCAAGGAAAAGGGATGGAACGAGAAATCGTTAAGTGAATAAGCCAAACTCAGAAAAATACCATATTTTCTCTTGTATGAATAATCTGGGGAAGGGGGGGGGTGTTGAACTGAGAAATGAATGACCTGAGACAGGAGGAAGAAATCCTAAGGTGAGGTGCAGGAATGAAAAGAAAAGGGCAGTGGAATCAACCGTGGGACCTGACTAGAGGGGAGAATGGCGTGAAGGGGCAGGGTGATGGGAGAGCTCGGTAGGGAAGGGTGAGTAAGAATGAAGGTACATTGACACACATCGTGAAACTGGCGTCACGAAGCCATGACCGTGTGCGACAACTTAACAAGGAAAACCCCGTCACTGTTCTTGCACAACAGTATAAAATATTCAACACCAACTAATGCATTAATACAGACACACACAATTGAGAAATCAGTAAGCTCTTACAAGGGAAGACTAAGAACACTATTTTTACTTAGAAGACATTATAGGAATACAAAGAAATTAGCTAGCTTGTTTTAAGAAATATTCTAATAAGCCAAAGCAGTGCTCAGAATTGGGAACATCCCACTATAGCATGACAGGGAAAAACAGAGATGTTATGAATGTTCCTGTACCAGTACAGCTGGGAAGGCAGGGATAGTTACATTTAAACACGCTGTTTAGTCAACCTATTAAAATTTCTGTGTGTGTGTGTGTGTGTGTGTGTGTGTGTGTGTTTGTGTGCGCGCGCACACACAAAAGATCTATTTATTACATGTGCCCTACTGTGCTAATCCGGTAAGTACATTTTCTTACAAGAAAGCTGCACTCTGCATACTCCTGGAGTTCCTAAAGAAGAAATGGGTTTAGAAAGGCTAACAGGTATGATCTGAATAAGGTGGTTACTATCCCAATTTGTAAACCAAATCCAAGCATACTATTTCTAATAGTTGAGCAAGAGAAAATGACAAGCTGTGCTGACTCAGCAGCACTACTATCCTAGAGTACAGCACAAGATATATAGAATAAAAGTAACTTTTCTTTAATATTAAGGAGATTGCATTATAGGTCAGCTAGTGCACTTGCATGAACACAGTCCTGAATTCTATTCCTAGCATCACAAAAACTACTATCATTAACACAGATGTATAACACAACTTCCATGCCTAATGTATAGGAAATACCTCAAAAGGGAGGGTGGAAAGACTCTAAGAGCCGGAGGGCCTGGGTGTGGGCTTCGAGACAGTGTCTTGTTGTATACGTGACAGGGAAACTACATCCATGACATCTCAACAACCTGGTTGCCTAAGTAAAACCAGTACAATGACACCAGCAGCTGACATGCCAGTGTGAACAGAAAACCTCACAAGGCCCTATACCTCCCTGAAGAGCTCCAGGCAATTGACTGCCACTGAACGTGAATCAGTCTCCTCCAGGAAGAGCCCCCGAAAGGTTATCTAATCCCAAGTAGTCAACCCTAAACACACACACACATACACACACACACACACACACACACACACACACACACACACCACTAAACTGGACTCAGCATGTTGTATTTATATATACATCCATATACAAAAATATACACACACATATATATAATATATATTACACATATATAATTATATATATATATATATAATTAAAGAAGAAGAGGTCATAAATTTGAGAGGAAGTGGAGGGGGACATGGAAGAGTTGAAGGGGAGAGGTAGGGAAAGAAATGATATACAGTACATTGTGTAAAATTATCAAAAATTAATAATAAAAAGGAGTATTACAAAACCAGTTCTGATGCTTCCACTCCTGATTTCTTGGCATCTCGGGCCTCTTCCTGAGAGGTTACCAGTCTCTCGTGAATCCTTCTAGAGGAGATGTACAAATCTAAGTACATGTGTGTGCTGGACTCCTTTGTGTATCTAACAATAGCAGCCAATTGTTCTGCACTATGCTGCTTCTTGCTTACTGAGTCTCCTCAAAGGACTGTCTCATGTTATATTCATTATCTACCTCACTCTATGATATAATGTTCTGTTCTGTGCTGTAGTGTATGCTTCTCTTTATTTAGATACTACCCTTTGCTGCTACTACAATGAACTGTACTGTAACAAATACCAATGCCTCCACATCTTACAAAGCGGGAACCTTTTGCTATATCTAAGTAAATTTTACCTAATAACTCAACTACCTACTAAACTACTTATCACAAATTCTAATCACAATTCATTACTGATTAAAAACTGAAAGCCACGTTCTCACTAGCATTTTTTAAACGTGTAAGTGGCAGTGCTCTATAGCACAGTTCAGAAAATGCCATGTGTGGTCCATCACTCACAGAAGATACACATGCTCAGGTGTGCGCAGGTAATAAATTTTATCAGGAAGTGACACTGAGTGTCCTACTGTTTTATCCATATTATCTAATCTAACACAGGGACAAGTATTTTCTTTGGCACAAAATGTAATCTAAGAGGACAGTGCAGATTTGTTCAGCCTGGTACTCACGTGTTAGCCCTACTTTGGTACTTCTAATCTCATGCATACCTTTGCAGCCTGAGATCAATAAAGAAATCATTCATTTCCCAGCAGCTTACTTTCTCCAGATACAGAGTTCTGCCTCCCTGTTGGAGGGCAAGGCTCCTGCTGACATGATTTTTGTTGTTTTGTTTTGTTTTTTTGAGACAGGGTTTCTCTGTGTAGCTTTGCACCTTTCCTGGAACTCACTTGGTAGACCAGGCTGGCCTCGAACTCACAGAGATCCGCCTGGCTCTGCCTCCCGAGTGCTGGGATTAAAGGCGTGCACCACCACCTACTACGGTTTAACCCTCCAGGGCTCAAATCCAGAGTTTACGGGTAGCACAGCATCCTTTTGTTAGCTCTAGTCCTTGGGAATCTCTTCCCCTGACCATGTTTAAAATCTGCCTCTCTAGTCCACTCCAGCTCCTGACGAGTTTCTTTTCATCGAATAGAGAACAGATGTTTGAATACACTCATCCCCCATGATCCAATGATTATGTAATAGGCTAATATCAGGGAAGCCAGGTTTCCCTAACTCACAGCATGACAAAGTCATTTCCAGAACATTTATAGGTAATGCATAAACTATAAAGGAACTGGGGAAATTCAGATGTATTTTGTTATTGTTGGCACATGAAAAGACAAAAGTTGTTTTGGAAACTCAATGGGATATGAAAATATTGATTTTCTTGGGTCCCTTACAAATCAGACTATAACTTCGAGCAAAATATCATACAAGTATGATGCAGTGAAAATGAAGAATGAGTCATAGAAACTGCATGTTACAGACATGATGAAGTAATAAGGAAAGACACAATAAAACTGTATTTTGTTGTTGTGGGAACTAAATCAGATTTATTTGGGTCCTGTTCCAAAAACTAGTCATTGAGAAGTTGCTGGTTTTATCAAATCCAGGGAAAGAAAATGAAAGAGAAGCCAGAGAAGGGAAACATCTTAAAATAGACCTTATTGTGGCAGGGAGGGGAGGGGACACCAAGGAAATAGAAGAAAGTCTACCAATAATACACTTTTCATTTATTCCCCAAATGAACTAAGTTTTAGTAAAATGCCGTATATTTTAAAGAAAGTGTGACAGACACCAGGCATTGTGGACCAAAGCTAAGTCAGTCAATATACTTGTACTTTAAATTTGAGTACAGTTGGGACACGTGCATGTAACAGAATGAACTCTGTAGTGTCAGAAAAGTGCTGTGGAAGGAAAAGCTCCCCAGCCCGCAAATAAAGCAAAGAGGGTGGAAGACTTGGCAAAGCAAAGTCTGTGAACATAAATGGTCTGGCTACAAAGCTGCAAAGAACTGTCTATCACTTAGACCTAAGGAATCCCCCATGCAAGGCAAGGAGGACAGAGAGGAGGTGAAGCCAGAGAGGAGGCTGTGGGGCCATCTGTGTTACCAGCAGAGATTCCCAAGTGCTTCCATGAGTCTTAAACTAAGGTCACTGGGTAGATGCTATGATCAGCAGGAAAGAAATCAGGATATGAATCTGCATAGGTGTTTGGAAACAGTGGCCTCTCTTTATGGGGAGGTAGGAAAGGAACATATCCCAAGAGCCTTGGTAAGTGAATAAAACTACAGTCCAGTAATGTAGAATCATATACACCTTTTCTATCTTTTTTGTTTGTTTTTTGAGACAGGGTTTCTCTGTGTAGCTTTGATTCTTTCCTGGAATTCACTTTGTAGACCAGGCTGACCTCAAATTCACAGAGATCCGCCTGCCTCTGGCTCCCAAGTGCTGGGACTAAAGGCGTGTGCCACCACCGCCCAGCTCACACCTTTTCTATCTTAATCATGTATTATGACTATAACTTTTGTAGTTTGCAATAAAAGTATTACATTTCATTTTCTTTTCTCACAATTTCATAGAAAAAAGATTTTTTTCTTCCAATATATATCTCTACAATCCTAGCATATAATTTGATGTTCTCCCCTTATAGTGTAGTCTACCTTTTCACTTAAAGGAAACACTTTACAGACTCTCCTTGGCATATCCAAAATGTACATGTCACTGTGTTTTATTTTATTTTTATGTGTAGTGGTGTGTTTTCTGCAAGCACATCTGTGCACCATGTGTCTGCCTGTACCCACTGAGGTTAGAAGAGAATACTAGATACACTGGAAGTGGACTTACAGGTGGTTGTGAGCCACGTGGGTGCTCAGAAAGGAACCTAGGTCCTCTTAAAGAGGCACCACTGATATTAACCACTGACATCTCTCCCAGATCAGTACTGTTAACTTTTGCACTTGGGGATTAGTAAATAACTCAGAGTTACTTGACTGCAACCATCAATACTTTGACAGTCAATGTAATAACACAATGTAATAACACAAAGCTCTACTAAGTATCACAGACCATCTAACAAAAACCCAATACCAGGCATATGAGGCACTCTTTGAATTATTGGTCAGGGTTGTCTAAGAGACTCCCAGACATTACAGGCTATTTTCTATTGTCCTTGGTTGCTCCCCAAAGGTGGAAGGTAAGTCCCTATTGCTCAAGACACCATACACTTCTAACACAGGCCCAGGACACCCGAGCTGATCTCACATGAAAGCCTCCTCCTTGAGAACTAATTTTCATAGTACCAGGAGGTACTATGCAAGTTTCCAAAAGAGAAAAGCAACCCAAAGTCCTACCCAATTATGATGCTAAAAACCACGACAATGCCCAGCATGAAGAGATAACTCCAAGGGTACAGTAGCGGCATGCACGCGTTGGCAGTAATCAACAGCTCTCTAATTGGATTTAAGACCCGATCAACAAGAAGGAAATCATTCCTGGTACTGGAAATCTAGCATCTACCCAGGACTAGTGAGGTCATGGATCTTGGTGGATCTTAAAGAACCTACAATCACCACTTTACTAAATCAACATTAACCCTAACAACACTCTGTAAATATGTCTCCTTATACACACAGATAAGTGGAATCCTCACCCCTCATCAAGGAAACTTCCCTTTGCAACAGATGAAGACTCTGACAGGAAATCACAACCAATCAAAATGTAGAGTTGTGGAGCCCAGCCCCAAATGAGAAATCTACTACAAAACTCCTACACTTAAGGCTCAGGGATCATTGTGGGAAAGGGGGCAGAAAGATTGAGACAGAGGAACAGGGAGTTTGCTTTGAGATTGTGTCTCCTAGAAATTTACACACATCAAGTCTCACCAACATGACTGCTTGAACATGAGCTGAACAAGGATGACACCAATAACCCTGCTAACATGAAGGCGAATCTTAACATGAGGCCTCAACCTTACACAAACCACTACAAACTACAGGCAACTAGGAATGCTGAGTAGGAGAAATGGTCTTCCCCAGGGACGAGATCACCAATTTGTTACCTGATACCAAACGGTCAGCCCTGAAAACATACACATGCAAGTAACATTAGACAGCTGAGCAGGGTATATATTTTATGTGTATTTCATGTATATAAGATGTATATGTATATACATACACACACATATAACAACAATTAAAGAAAAAAAGAATCCATGGACTTGAAAGAGAGCACGGTGGGTGGGAATATGTGAGGGTTCAGAAGGGAAAAAAGAAAGGAGAGGTCAGGCAGTGGTGGCGCACGATTCCAGCACTCAGCACTCGGGAGGCAGAGCCAGGTGGATCTCTGGGAGTTCAAGGTCAGCAGCAGACACCAAAACTACACAGAGAAGCCCTGTCTGGGGGGGGGGGGGGGGAGGAGAAATGATGTGATTATAATCTAAAAAAAAAAAAAAGAAAGAAAGAAAGAATAGCTTTGAAAGGATTCTTGCATAAGAGAAACACAAATTCACTTTTGTTTTAAAAGGTTTAGTCTGGAAGCTGTTCAAAACACAGCAAGTAGAAACAATCCTTGGTCAGTCTTAAATATATATACATATGGGCAATACTAATTGGACTCTACAGGTTGTATGTGTGTGTGTGTACAATAAGTATAAAGATCATTAATTTGAGAAGAGGCTGTTGGGGAATGACACTATAGATTTGCAACAGGAAGCTGGCGCGGTAAACATGATACACAGTACATTCATGTATGACGTTCTCAACCAGAGAAAAGAGAGCAGTATATAAGATCTGTAGAAAATCCCAACTGAAATAATGATCAGCAGAAAGAAAACCACATGCAAGAAATGGGGGAATCAGAGCACTGAGCCATGGGGAACTTACTTACATACTGAAGAATTCAGAAACAACTCCAAGAGTCAGGGACAGCTCAAGAGAGGACAGGAGAGCAGCCCAGTGTGACAGCGCCACTCCTACTCATTTCCACACCCCGCTTTCCAGCAGCAGTGGCAGTTACGTGGCTTCTGACAACCTGCACGGCTCACAAACCTGACAACAGTTGCTCTTTGGCCCCTTAACAGAAAGAACTGTCACATCTTGATCTGAAAGAAAAAGAGGGCAAGGGAACTAGCCAGTGTTGTACTGGTTAGTTTTTGTCAACATACACTAGATAGAGTCACCAAGGAAGAGGGAACCTCCACTGAAGAACTGCCTCCAACAGACTGGCCTGTGCGCATGCACATCTGGGAGTCACTTTCTTAATTACTGATTGATAAAGGAGGGTCCAGCCCCACTGTGAGTGGTGCCACTCATGCGCAGGTGGTCCCGAGTTATGTAAGAAAGCCTGATGAGCAGGACGTGGGAACGAAGACAGTACTTGATGTCTCCACTTCAGTTCCTGCCTCCAGGTTCTTGTCTTGACCTGCCTTTGCTTCCCTGGATGAAGGACTGGAAAGTTAAAATGAAATCACTCCTTTCCTCAAGTTGCTTTAGGTCAATGTTCTATCACAGCGTCAGTGTGAGGAAAATTGGTCATGGACTAAAACCTCCTCCAAAACTATGAGTCAAAGCAGACTTTTTCTTGTCACAGGTAGTTCTGTATAACAGAAAGGTGATGGATGGCTTACTTTTCTCCTTGCTGAAATAAAATACCTAGCAAAGGCAGCTTAAGGGCGGGTTATTTAGGCTCACAGTTTCAGTGTCAGTCATGACAGGGAAGTCCTGGTGCCAGGACGTCTAAGGCAGCTGGTCACACTGTTAGGTGCAGTTATAAAGCAGAAAGAGATCAACGCTGGCACTTACTTTATACTTACTTTCTCCTTTATACTGAGTACGGCCCCCAGCCCATGGGATGGTGCCCTAAACATTCAGGATGTTCCTTGTTCAGTTAAATCTTTCTGCAAACACCCTCATAAACATGTGATGATTATAATCCCATCATGTGATAATAAAAATTAGTTATCATAGGTGACCAAAAAATAATTTAAGGTCAAAAAGTTTTAGTGACTCTGTTGGTGTGATTTTCCTCCATCTGGCACAACAGTGGATCCTAGAGGCAGTTTGGTGTTCTTTTTTTTTTTTTTTTTAATGATTTGATTTATTTGTTTATTGTGTACACAGTGTTCTGCCTGCATACATGCCTGCACACCAGAAGAGGGGACCAGATCTCATCTCTATAGATGGTTGTGAGCCACCATGTGGTTGTTGGGACTTGAACTCAGGTCCTCTGGAAGACCAGCCAGTGCTCTTAACCTCTGAGCCATCTCTCTAGCCCCAGTTAGGTGTTCTTAAGTGTGGAGTTTTACCAGGAAAGAATTATGAAGCAGGAGGAGCCCAGATGTGCAAGAAAAGGGTTATAAATGGCTATAATAATGGACTCAGAGTGGGACTGAAGGGAAATAGAAAGCAAGGAGAAGTAATAGAGTACATCCAAGAAGTGAGGGATTTGGGGTAGTTGAGGAAGTAAACAAGCAAGGTAGGAGGTACAGTCGGAGCGAAGTGCCTGAGACTGAGATCATTAGTTCTGGGCAATGACAACGTCAAGGCACCACGCATTAGCAAGAGTGGCTACAGAAGCACAAAAACAGAAAGAATACTGAAGGAGAGGAGGGCAAATACTGTACAGACAACGTCTGAAAGGGCAGTTGAAACAGACCCTGTACCAGCCGGAATGTCAACAGGCCTACTGCTGCAAAGTTCTAGGGAGCTAACTCACGAAGCGCTGAGGGAGGCAGGGATGCAGGGATGACTACAAACGAGAGCTTAGTGTCCAGTTCAGCAGCTTGAGTGAGTGGAACTACAAAGGGGAAAAGTACAGCAATGAGGAGTATAGTGGTTAACGCCTCACGTTCATGTTCTAGAGCCTAACAAAGGCAGGAAGCTTTGAAACACAGCTCCCCTACATCTCCTCTGGGAAATTTTCAAACAACAACAAAAGTTCAGTCAGCAGAGGTGGTAGAAATGGGACTGGAGTTGACAAAGAGTAAGTAGAGGCCCAGGTACACAAGGACCCACACAATGCAGCAAAGGTAGAAAATGAGCAGGGCCTGACCCAGAGTAGGACACCCAGGTAAGGAGGATCAGCAAAAATACAGTGGCAGAGGTTTCAGAAGAAAGGAGAAGGCTGTAGCTGCCTCAAGGAAGGACATCCAGGTATGTGAGGACCTACAATGCATGTAAGAAGTAAGAAGCAGACAGGATGTGCCCAGGGTAGGGTACCCCAGCAAGCAGGGACTCGGAACATGCAGAGAAGGTGGTGGAAGTGGGAAGCAAGTTAGAGCTGACCTAGAGTAGGGCACCCAGACATGGAAAGCCACAGCATGCAGCAACAGAAGCAGAGCACAGCCAAGGGTATGCTGACACTGGAGAGTGACTATTACTGCTAACTCTCAGGAAAACCAGGGACAGCGCCCATAGCTCTGAGTGCCAATGCCACAGCAGAAGAAAAAAGTGGGGGAGGGGATAATCTAAACTACAAAAGGGGAAGTCAAGAAAAGAAGAAGGAAGGAAGAAAGGAAGGAAGGGAGGGAGGGATGGATGGAGGGAGAGAGGGAGGAAGAAAGGAAGGGAAAGAGGAAGGAAGGAAGGAAGGAAATGTTCAAAAACTCAGACATGGGGCTGGTGAGGTGGCTCAGAGGTTAAGAGCAGTGGCTGCTCTTCCAGAGGTCCTGAGTTCAATTCCCAGCAACCACATGGTGGCTCACAACCATCTATAATGAGATCTGGTGCCCTCTTCTGGCCTGCAGGCAATATGCAGGAGGAATATTGTATAGATAATAAATAAATCAATCTTAAAAAAAAAACCTCAGACATGAGTGCACCCCAAGAAAATAAAAACAATAAAATGAGGAAATTAATTCAAGACATGAAAACAGACTCAATAAAGAGAAAACTGATGAGGAAAAGCCAAACAGAAATGATGCTGAAAAGAAAAAGAAAAAACAATGCAATAAGACAAATGAAAAGCCCAGTGGCAGACTTCATCAGCAGTGCAGGCAATGCGGATAAAGAGTATCAGAGCTTGAAGACAATGGAAAGGAACTGGATCATTCAGCAAGTCAACGGGGAAAAGGAACAAGAGAGCTTTGGGCCACCATGAAAAGACCAAACCTATGAATTATGGAGATAGAAGAATTCCCAAATAAAGCATTTACAAGATAATTTCCCATTCCAGAGCCATCAGTATTCATCCAGATATATAAGAGGTCTACCAGAATGCCAAATGGAAAAGACCAGAAAAGAAACTCTCCGTGCACATTACAGTTAAAAGCGCAAAAATAGAATAAAGAGTGTTTTTCTTAGTTAACTTCAGCTGTCGACTAGTGTCATCTGAGGGAGTCCCATGTCTGTGACTGATTAAATATTGTCTTGAGAGGCCCCTAAGAGGGACGTTCATGGATCGCCCTAGGAAGGAGAAAGAGATAAGATCTCCTGGGAAACTGGGGGGAGGGGGGATGAGAACATGAAGGAACTGGATGGCCGACTGGGAAGGGACAGAAGGAGAGCAAGGAAAGAGGTATTTTGATAGAAGAAGCCATTATGGGGTTAGGGAGAAAACTGGTGCCAGGGAAATTCCCAAGAATCCACAAGGATGACCCCAGCTAAGACTCCAAGCAATAGTGGAGAGGGTGCCTGAACTGGCCATCTCCTGGAATTCGATTGCTGACTACCCTAACTGTCATGATCAAACCTTCATCCAGTAACTGATGGAAGTAGATTCAGAGATTCACAGCCAAGCACTGGGCTGAGCTCCTCCAGTACAGTTGAAGAGAGGGAAGAGGGATTACATGAACAATGGGGCTCAAGATCATGACGGGGGAACCCACAGAGACAGCTGACCCAAGCTAGTGGGAGCTCACAGACCCTGGACTGACAGCTGGGGAACCTGCACTGGACTGAACTAAGCCCTCTGAATGTGGGTGACAGTTGTGTGGCTTGGGCAGTTTGTGGGGCCCCCGGCATCGGGACCAGGATTTATCCCTAGTGTGTGAACTGGCTTTGTGGAGCCTATTCCCTATGGAGGAACACCTTGCTCAACCTCGATGCAGGGGGGAGGGGCTTGGTCCTGCCTCAACTTGAAATGCCAGACTTTGTTGACTCTCCAGGGGAGGGAGGCCTTACCCTCTCTGAGAAGTGGATGGGGGGGGGGGGGGGCGATGTGGGGAGTGAACAGGAATGGGGAGAGAACTGTGGTTGATATGTAAAATGAAAAAAAATTTTAATTAAAAAAAGTATTGTCTTGATTGATGACTAATGTGGGGGGCCCAGCCCACTGTGGGTAGTACCTTGCCCTAGGTAGGTGGTTCTGGCCTGTATAAGAAAACTAGCTGAGCATGAACCAATGAGCAAATCTAAATGTGAGCCAGCAAACAGTGTTCCTACAGGTTCCCACCCTGACTTGCTTCAATGATGCACTGTGACTTGCAAGTGTAAGCCAACTAAATCCATTCCTCCCCCAAGTTCCTTTTGGTCAGCATGCTTAATTACAGCAACCATGTAAACCAAGCCTAACAGTGGGTGATTTGATACACAAATTTTAAGTGGCTTATATTTATATCCTGAATTCTGAAAGACAAAAAATTGTAAGTCCATAGTTTTATACTCAGTAAACTGCCTATCCTAATTGAAGAAAAGATTAAAAATTTACAGGATTACAACAAACTAATGGAATTTATGACCAATCAGTCAAATAAAAGGAGGATAACGGGAAGAATACTGCAGAGAACATATCTAAAAGGTCACAGGGAAAAATAAAATACCACACCAACAAATCAAGAGATTCAGAAAAACAGTACAAAAGTAAACAAAATGATAGCAACCAATACACACCTTTCAATAGGAACTATAAAGAGTAGTGGTCTCCTTCCCCAACAAAAGACATAGACTAGCAAACTGAATTTTAGAAAACCAGATCCATCTTTTTGTTTTCTCTCGCTGGATTTCTTACACATCTCAGAACCTCCAGCCAGGGATGGCACTGCCAACAGTGGGTTGGGTCTTCTCGCATCATCGAACAATCAAGACAATCCTCACAGACATGGCCACAGACCAATCTGATCTAGGCAGTCTACCCATTGAGACTGCACAGATGACTCTGAACTACAAGTTGACGGCTTAAACTAAATAAGCCACCTGTGAGGAATGTTTCTCATCTATACATTCAGTACTACCTTAGTAACACTATCCCTCAATAAAACATCTTTCTATTTGAATTTTCAAAATTATTCAAGCAATTCTTGCTAATATACATGCAATCACACAAACATATCACTGCACATGTTCATCTGTCTATGAAGAAACAATTGTAGGGAACTCACAAAATATTTAAGTATCGATGAATAGATTCTACACTTATTTCACAATGTATCACCACTTTCTATATATAACTAACTAGAAGAAGGTTTTCTCATAGTCTCCATAAATATGGCCAACACAACGGGTAAAATAAACTGGGAATCCTAGTTCTTGTTTTTTTTTTCTTTTGTTTTTTGTTGTTGTTGTTGTTTTGTTTTGTTTTTCAAGCCAGGTTCCTCTGTGTAGCAGTTCTGGCTGCCCTGGAATTCAATTTGTAGACCAGGCTAGCCTCAAACTCACTGAGATCCTCCTACCTCTTTCTCCCAAGTGCTGGGATTAAAAGAGTGCACCATCACCACCCGGCTTTTGTTTCTTGAGATAATGTCTCTCTACCTAATCCAGGCCAGTCTTGAAGTCACTATGTAGGTAGGCTAACCTTGAATTTATGATCCTCCTGCCTCATCCTCACACACACTCCATGGCCCCATCCCACCCCAAGTGCTTATTGGTATGTATCACCATAAACTTAATCTGGGTTCCTTATCATTAGCATATATAATTTGTATAAAATAATGGTTTTCAATATGACATTTCGAACTTGTGCACAATATTCGTTGATGCTATTTACTAGCCCCCCTTTTCAGCCTCCCTTGACCCTCTATTGGTCCTTCTGCCCCCAAAACAGAGAAATAGGGAATAGTCTCCCAATCTGCATTTCAGTTTCAGCCTATGTTCTGCTGAAGCTAAAACCTGACCTGATAATTAAGAGGAGGAAGTACAGAAGTCGGAGGAGATACCTTCCTTTCTCCTACCTCATCTTCGGTGAGCCCTTAGCCTTACGACACTGGAGAGGCTGGAGAGCCCACCATACTTACACTTCCCAGATTCAATCAACTAAATGAAAACCAATGTAAAAAACAGCCAGTAACACTATGACCGTTGCTCCTCAAGAGAACATGCATCCTCACAGCAGAAGTTCACCTACAAATGCTATTTCTACTAATTGCAAATAATAATTCCTATGTTTTCAGCTTTCTATGAAAGTATATGAGCCATAATATAAACCTCTTCCTACATGAAGAATAAACAGACTTACAATATGGTAAAGCTCCATTTTCGTGTAGACACCAAATAATTCACCCCCAGTAGACATCATGGCAAATATGGTGATAGATGAGAATGCAGTAGTGTGTCCAATGTATAATGTTTCCAGAAAAAAAGACCTTGTGTTAATGAGCAGACATCTAACAAGACATCAAGGTTTCATCATGCTGAAGAATTAGATGGCACTGGTAAATCACTAAAGGGTGATACTTTTCATGCAAGGGTGCTTTTACTGGATGGCCATAGCTAAAGAATCAACTTCACATGGAAATTGTAGCATTTACCTATTTTGTATTATTTTTATTTTAGGCTATTGAAGTTCTACAACTAAAATAAAGCACAGAGAAATAATAAGAGCCACTAGTTTCAGGTAAGTAGAAGTTATTTGGGGAATGTTTATTGAAGTAATATTGCTTGTGATTAAGAATCCTGCGAAAATACCACCAATGGCAAAACATTTAATAGTTAATTAAGATGATTATTTTCACTAATATTGGATAAGGGCAAACGTGGAGTTTTCTTAAAGTAGCAACTGGATGCAGCTGTTAGGGAAGTAGAAATAGAGAAGCCATTCTACCCCATGCAGCATCTGGGAGACTCCATGAACAGTCCCTAAAACGATGGGAACAAAGGTAAGATTACAAGAGATTGGTATTATGAAAACAGGATGACCATCCGGAAAACCACGACTCACTATCCAGCATCAAGTAAGATAAGTTATGCAAAAGTTATTGGAAACGCACAAAACATAGGATCCGTCATGCGTTCTTTTAATTACAAGGAAAGGGAAAAAGCAAAACAGAACCGCCAAACAAATACCGTAAAACTGCAAGTTTTGGAAAAGCTAGGGAAGCCGACTTCCCGGTTAGCAGCCATGTACGTGTACACAACTGCCCAAAACTAGGCGGATTACAAGGCCTGCTCAAAAAAAAAAAAACAAAAACAAAAACAAAAAAAAACCGTTACAAAGTGATAAACACCTGGATTTAATGTATACCCCTCACGTCGGCCAGGAGCGGGAAGCCTGGCCGAGCTAAGTTCCCCCAACATCCAGTCGCTCAGCAGAGCTCTTCAGCCCTCGCCCTGGGGCAGCAGGAAGCCCATTCTCCACGCCACGCGGGAGTCCCGAAACCGCACGGTCACAATCCCGCTGGCCCAGAGGCGACCGGGCAGGGCAGAGCAGGGCGGGGCGGGGCGGGGGACTCAGAGAGTTCCGCCGGGAGCGGGGAACACACAAGGGCGCGGGCTCACCAGCTGCCGCACCTCGTCCAAAGAGGCCATAGCCCCGGTGAGATGTCGCGGAACGGTGGTCTCAGGCCGGACCCAAACGCACGTCCCGGGCGGCTGCGGAGAGAGACCCGCTGGGCGTAACAAGCGGGGGCACGGGGCGGGCCGGGCGGGCCGCAGCCGTTAATGGGCGGGGCGGCCTCTGCCGAGAGGCTGGGGCGGGGCCAGGGCCGGTGGCTGCGGGAACGTGCCAGGGACGGCGCGGAGTTTCCCCGCGCTCCGGGCGAGCCTCTCCCGGCTGTGCTCCCCGGGACGTTTTAGACGAAAAGCTAGGGAGCAGGGACGTGGGAGGTGACCAAGAAGCATGGGACGTAAAGAAAACGTTAAGCACCGCAACGCCCCGCTCAGGCGGAAACAGTGATTGCAGGCCCGCGCGGAGCCCGGAAGTGGGCGTGGCCTCGGGCCGCAGACTGCCGCAGAGATTGAGGTCCCAACGGAAGTGGGCGTGGTGGGGCGTGTCGACAGGGACACTGCCCCAGCGAGGCGGTGTCTGCGCTCGCGGGAGTCAGAGTCTATGAAACTGGCATCGCGTGCGTCCTGTGGCTCGCCAGGTGCTCCGGGCGCGCGGCTATGGTGTCGGGCTGAGCCGTCCCGGGGGCAGAGGAGCCGAGCTGCGGGATGGAGGGGCCGCTAGAGCCGAGCTCCGAGACGATCCTGCGCTTTCTCGCCGAGCGCGGGGGCCGGGCCCGGCACTCGGAATTGGTGCAACACTTCAGGGACGCCCTGGGCGGCCAGCGCGAGCAGCGCACCCGCGCCCGCGAACACTTCAAAGAACTGGTCAACGCGGTGGCCACCGTGCGCACCGACCCGGCGGATGGCACCAAGTATGTGCATCTCAAGAAGAGGTTCTGGACGGCGGGGTCCCCTCCGCTGGAGGCCTCGCTGCCCCGGGACCCACCGCGTATCGAGGTGACTGAGGAGCCTCAAGTCCCGGACCTTCCAGCCGAGCCCTGCCAGGGCAGCCAGCTCCAGGACCGGGCAGATCCACCGTTGTCTCTCGGGCTGGGTGGCGAAGTGAGCGACGACCAGGAGCCTCTGACCCCTGCTCCAAGTGGGGCCCAGGGTAAGAACTCGCCGCAGGAGGGCCAGGCCGAGTCCTGGGCTTCAGTCCCCGGCCCCAGCGAGAACCTGAAACTCCCAGCACAGGGCGGTGAGGAGGTTGAAGGGGCCAGCTCCCCTGGTGGGCCCAATACGCCGAGATCGGCTCGTCAGAACTTTCGGGACCTGGTGATGGGCAGCTCCCCTCAACTCAAGAGGAGCGTGGGCCCTGGGGACGGTAGCTCTGGGAGCATCTCCGGAGGGGGTCGCGGCCGAGGAGGGGGCGACTCGGATAGCGCGTCCTTGGCTTCGTCCTCCGCCGAAGAGGAGAGCAGCGGTGGGGGCGCGGTTACGCTGGATCCCCTGGAGCACGCCTGGATGCTCTCAGCTTCCGAGGGCAAGTGGGACAGCCTGGAAGGGCTGCTCACTTGTGAGCCTGGCCTGCTATCGAAGCGAGACTTCATCACCGGCTTCACCTGCCTCCACTGGGCCGCCAAGCACGGCAGGCAGGAGGTCCTGGCTATGTTGGTCAACTTCGCCAGCAAACACCAGCTGCCGGTGAACATCAATGCCAGGTCGAGCGGAGGCTACACCGCCCTGCATTTGGCGGCCATGCATGGGCATGTAGAGGTGGTGAAGTTACTAGTGGGGGCCTACGACGCCGATGTGGACATCAGGGACTACAGCGGGAGAAAGGCCTCCCAGTACCTGAGTGAGAGCATCGCAGAGGAGATCAAGAACCTGGTGGGAGCCATGGACGAAGATGACGGGGACAGTACCACCGGCCGCGGGAGCGGGCGCTGGAGACTTTCGAAGGTGCTCCCGTCACACCTCATCACTTACAAACTCTCGCAGGGCATGGAAGATGGAACCGAGCATCACCATCACCATCACGTCGCTGAAGGGTGGCCAGGAAGCAAAGCAAAAGATTCAGGTCGCAAAGCCTTGGGCAGCTCCAGTGGACGGATAAAACCACGACTCAACAAAATCCGATTCCGAACCCAGATCATTCACACCACGCCCTCATTCAAGGATACCGAACAGCCCCTGGAGGAAGGGGAAGAGGAAGAAGAGGAAAGGTCTCTTAAAGGCTACTCATCTTCCTTCAAACTGAGACCGAAGTCCAATGTATTTGGGTAAAAAAATAATCCGTGCTAGAAATGCTAAGGTTTAGTTGTCTTCGAGGTAGAATAATACTGGCAGTGGATAAGAAAGTGGAACCGGAAAAGACAGGATAAAATTACGAATTTTAGCTTGTAGGCTTGGGGTGGATCCGTAGTAATACTTTCAGGATAGCCATTCTGGGGCAAGAGAATGTCTGAAATGATTCATAATACATTGATTTGTACCTCTTCCCCCACCCCACCCTTGTCACGGGGAACGTGTGAGAACTGGAATTGATTGATGACTAAGAGCTGCTTTGCTTTAACCATTCCTAGATACCATGCACAGTGAGGACTGTCACCCTTTCAAGTCTGTTTTTCCAAGTCACACTTAGGACGTTAGAAAATGCAAACTATATGCGAATGTAAACTGAACCTGGTAATAATGTTTGTAAGTGAAAAACCCCAGGCTGCCCTGATTCTTTACTTGCACTTGCCCCTTAAGGTGCTAAAGAAGGTCCAGGTCAGAGTTGAAATATGAAACTACAAATGAGGATTATGTGGGAATCCTGTTGGTATCTTACTTATATTGTAAGCAGCAGTTCCCATTTTTCAAAAGCAATTTCAGTTTTAATCACTGAGCTAAAGAAATAAGCAGCATTTGCATTTGAGTTACTGTACTCTGGTTTGTGCCTGTATAGCACTATGCAGTGTACGGTCCATTATTAACCACAGATTGTTATTTAAATAGAACACTTAGCAGCCTATGGTACTGTTTCTAATGTGTGTCTTGTTGATCACTACCTTGTTTTGCTACTCTGAAATTCCCACCTTTCTGGGTTTGTACTCTGGTGATTCTTTCTGATGAAACTTACGGTACTTAGACTGATTTACATGTTACTTAACAAATCTTTTCTTGTTTAGAAAATAGCAGAAATCAGTATAAGTATTAATAAGCCTATGCTTCTGTGAAGTAGTTATTAAATCAACGTAATATTAAATCAACGTAATATGGTTCTCATATAAGAGATACTTAATTTTATTAATACATCCACAGTCTGTATGCTTCATAGCAACATTTTACAAATGTTCAAAATCTTTCACTTTTCTTACATTTCTTCATATCTACTCAAAGAGCTGTCTGTGGTGTAGTTACTGAAAAGCTAGATGGTTTGCCCATTTAAAATGGGCAGATTTATTATACTTTATAAAAGGAAAGAGAAGTGGAACCATTTCTGTATTTCAATGCTGCTAGCTATTGCATTTCCTTATATATAAATGGAAAAATACTGTTCCTTCAAATTAAAGACTTTTATAACTGTGATCCTTAATTACATTCCATTCATTTGTGTTAGAGTGAATGGCTGTATAATCACTTTAAAATTTAACTCACAAACGTGTTAAATCTTGTAACAGGATTAGAAACTTCTGTAGGAGACTGATCTGATTTGACCAAATCCTCTCTTTGTCTTTTTGGTCTGATTGCTGAAACCTAAGTTGTTAGAGCCTACAAGATAGAGGTGGGATTGAACAGCCAAGGCCCACGGATTGAGGAGACTCTGTTGTACAGAACTACAACATTTTGTTAACTTTCCCAAGTGATAGAAGTTTCTACAGATTTGTCACATCTCTCTCAAGATAGCAGTTAAAATTGTTTAAATATATGAAATACATTAGCTGTGACTAAGGGGATGATGACTTGGTGGGTATGAGCACTTGTTCTGTAAGCACGAGGACCTGTGTTTGAATCCCCAGCACCCATATAAAAGGCTAAGCATCGTTGAGGATGCCTGTCACCCAGCATTGGGAGGTGAAACAGGCAGATCTCCAGAGCCCAGGGGCCAGCCAGTCTATTTGAAACTGTGACTTCTAGTTCAGGGAGAGACTGTCTCAAGGCTAGAAGGAAGGCATAGAGGAAATCACCTGACATTCTACTCAGGCCTCAGAATAAGCACACACGGGTGCTCCCAAACATTCTCGTGCCTGCACTACACACACGCGCACACACACACACACACACACACACACACACACACACACACACACACACACATACACATAAGTTGTTATCCACTTATGTGCCTTTATCTTTCTTTTAGGATTTAAGAAGTAGATTGTGTACATTGATAAGCACTTTTTCTGTATATGAGTGAAAAGCCAGTGTAAAAAACAATCATGTGTTCCATGTATAGACATTAACTATATCTAGTGCAGAATAAGCTTACAATTCCCATCAAGGACTTAAATTCCATTTAAGATAAGGCAACTATACAAGTAGATGTTTCAGAACCACATAAAGGTTCTAGTAAACAGTCATTTTTAACCCTTATGTTAGTAATTAATTGACTAAAATCTATAATTTTCTAGATTTGTAGATACCGAGTAAATACATCATTTAACTTTCTCTTTACACTAAAGGTTTAAAACTCTGATGAAACATTTAAATTGAGTCATTCCTGGGCTGACCAGACAGCTAGGCAGATAAAAGTGATTGTCTTAGAAGCCTGAAGAACTGAGTTTGACCCTAGAACCCACAGTGGAAGGGGAGAGCTAACTCCTGAGAGTTGTCCTGTGACCTCCATATGTGTGCTGTGGCATATGCATTCCCATACTCACATGCATATACACACAAATGCAAAATTAATAAATTCAAATTTTAAAAACAAAAAAGAGGAAGTTCTAGCATTCCTTGTCATAATGCACTTTGTACAGTAAGTGTAACATTTCAAGCTACTTAACTCCATTCCTCTTATTTTTCAATTTCCAAATCAAGAGTAGAAGAAATGATTTGTATAATTTGATAATCATGAGGTTGTAGCTCCCAATAGTGGCAATACATGAAATGCAGGCATCAGTTAACAAGAGACTGTAGTTTAAATACGAGTTTGTTCACGTGTTCTCCAGGTACGTACGTTGTAACTATGAATGTCAGTTTGCCTTTATGGCATGTAAAATGCAGCTACTGTGGTACTGGTTTATTCACACCTGAAATATTGGAATATTATGTTTGTCTCTTGCTTTTTAAGTAAGTCAAAGTTTGTGAATTTAAGAATCGGTAAATTTTGTCAAAATAAAATGTTCATGGTAGAAATCGAATTGTCTTACGTTTCTGTAGTCATTTAGCTACTTTACATGTGCATTGTTTTATGGTTTGCAAAATGCTTTTCAAAGTTTCAATTTTTTCATTCTTTTCCTACTCGCTGAGGATATGGGCTACAGTGTCCTTAATTATAAGTAGAAAATGAAGGTTCAGGGCCTCGAGTGTCTTCCTTGCTGAAACTTTGTCTTTCCTGTACATGAAATTGTCACTTTTTTTTTTTTTTTTTTTTTTGAAAAACTGCTATAGTTTGGCAGCAGTGATGAATGAGTCTCTTTGAACAAAGAACAGGACCTCTACCTCTTCCTTAAAAAAAGAAGAAACCTAGAGGCTCAGAAATGGCTCCATCAGCACAGTGCATGTGCAGGCATAGATAGAGGCTATCCTAATCAAGGTAATCCCTCACAGGCATGCCGCACTGCTTGTGTCCTGGGTGGGTCTAGATCCTGTCAAGTGAATTAATGTTAAAGATCATGAGGTGAATCTCAAAATTAAATACTTTAGTAATTTGCTGGAAACCAGGGTTCTTTTAAATTATGCCAATTGTAGGAAATGTATAAAACCAGAGATCATGTTAATCTAAATAAGATATACTTCTTGAGAAGTGTTTCATGTTTTCACTTATGCAGAATCTAAATTATGTATATATATACAGTTATGTGCATATATGTGTGTATATATATTTCTAATATATATATACACATGCCCATGGAAGCAGAAGGGAAATTATTAGAAGAAAGGGAACTAAGGAAGGGAGAGGGAACAAGAGAGGGTCATGGGTGAATATAAGCCAAGTGTACATTAACACTTGCAAAAATGTCATAATGGCACCTGTTAGTTTATGTGTTCATTAAAAAAAATAAGAAGGGGCTTTGGACCAAGAGATGGTGTAGCAGTGAAGAGTGCTTGCTGCTCTTCCAGAGGACTCCTTAAGTTCAGTTCCCAACACATCTGGCAGCTCACAGCTGTCTATAACTCCAGCTACCAGGGGATCCACCGCCCTGTACTGGCCTCTCAGTGTACCCATACACACACATGTGCACATACACTTTTTAAAAGGAATGGAAACAACCACAAAGCAGTCCTTGGTGACAAATCGTTATAAGATACCTGATGTTGGTGGGTTGGATGAAGATTCCACATGAACTTGTTTTTCAAGATACAGTGGTGGGATTGTTTCTACGCCGTTTCATCTTTCATGCTGCCATACACTTTTCCCTGGATCATCTGTCTAAATGTCATTTCCATCTCAAGCAGGGGCTTTCCTCTTCTGTTTATCAGTTTCCTACTTTTCCACGTTAATGTAGTGTTGAGGAATGCGTGGCAAGGACCTCACACTAGCTTAGTGCCTTTCACGTAAAGTAAGTTGTGCTTCATGCTGTGTAAGTAGCTCTTTAAATGGAAGCATTTACCACTTCACAGCATTAACCGCATGGTTATTCAATAACAGACATGCTAAGAGAAGAAGTATTTTTTCATGCAATACAGCTCTTAAATGCCAGCCAACCACCTCATCTGCTGCCCAACCAAAAGAACAGTCATTTATTCCAACCCTGGAGGTAAAAACAGCTTTATTAGGATTTTTCTATGTGAGCAATTTAAAAGATTCAACGACTAAGTTCAATTATTAAAAAAAAAAAAAAAAATGTGCCTTATAGGATGACTCAGTTGCATACTCTTGGCACAATAGGCTAGTTAGCCTTTTTTATTACTCTTAAGTACAGTTGAGTGTGGAAATAGCTACTGATGATGTGGGAACCCACCCCCCAAAAATGGGATAGGAAAATGAAGCTTAGTGTATCATAGAGAACTTTGGGGAAGAGGGCATTTTTTGTTTATTTTTTCACAATACGTACATATATTTCATATATACATACAAACATACATATCCGTATGTGTCTTTGATTACATTGCTTCTCATAGTAAAATTTCTAATAGTCATTTTAAACATGGCAATGGGTTACCTCAAGACACAACACTCACATCTTCGAAGATAACAAGCCAGGGACTAGAGAGATGGCTCAGCAGTTAAGAGCACTTGCTGCTCTTCCGGGGGACCCAGCTTCAATTCCCGGCACCCACATGGTGACTCACAACCACCTGTATGTTGAGTGCCAGAAGATCCAGTGCCCTCCTCTGACCTCTGTGGGTACCAGTCACACATACATACATGCAAGTAAATACTCACACACATAAAAATAAGCAAATCTTAAAAAAAGAAAAGAAAAGAAAAGAACAAGCCAGAGCCCTGAAAAGTAACAATCATTTTATTTGTCTGATTGTTTGGTTTTGGTTTTTCGAGACATGGTTTCTCTGTGTAACAACAGTCCTGGCTATCCTGGACCTCACTTTGTAGCCCAGGCTGGCCACGAACTCCAGAGATCACCTCCCTCTGCCCCGAGTGCTGGGATTAAAGGTGTGTACCAACACCGCCTGGCAAAATTAATCATTTAAAGCATGCTTTTCTTGACTTTTTTATTTTCTAGTCAAGAAACAATAAATCATCCTAACCAAAGCTTTAACCAAAGGTAACCTGATAGACAGTGACACTAACCAGTTCTTCAAAAACTGGGTAAAGAAGGACAATATAAATTCATTTTTTGGGTTTTTTTTTTTTTTTTTAACCAACTTGATGTTCTAATCAAAACCTGGAAGTCCTCATTAGAATACCTTTCCAGGAGCTGCGAATGCAGCTCAGTAAAAATCATACTCAGCATGTTCAAATGTCTGATGCCCAGTGTGGAACAACCACCACTACAACAACAAGCTTCTCTAGGTCTCTTAGCTTATTATCTAGTAAATAAAACTAAGCATTCTTGACAGTGGTCTGGAAATTTCCCATACTGGTAACTGATCTAGTTTGCCTCTAAGAGGAAAAAAAAAATTTCCCTGGTGATGTATCCAGCCTCCTGACATTAACAGTAGTTCACACCAAAGAACTGCACAATTGAATAACTAAAAACAAAAACACGAAAAGAATGTTCAATATTTTAATTAAAGTTACGATTTTGTATTAGGTTGAACTACTGTTGGCTCTACCTGCCTGCATATCTGCAACTTCTACACATGGATGTATATGTTTTCTACAGTTCTCTAGCTAGAGTGAGCGCATATGTATAATACATTTGAAATTTGTGTGGACATTATGATTACTTGTAAACGCAAAGCCTTTGTAGCTGAGAAGCTTCCCCTGTGCTAGCCACTCAGCCTCAACAATCCAGAGCCACACACCTCTGCTATGACTCAGCCATCCTGAGAGGCAATATACCACGGCTTTCATCTTTCCTGGGTCAGGTACTGGGCAGCCAAGGATAACTCGACAGGTAAAGCCAGCAGCATTATTTATAGTAGCTCTTCTAATCTGTCTATATTTTCTTAATGAAGAAGCCTCAGCAACAGTTCTGCCATTGCTTACCTCTCTTGAGTACTCTCTGAATGGCTGGTTCATGGGGGCGTGGCTTAAGCTACCAGAACTGTTAAGAGGGGTACAGATTTAAATGTGAAGGCAATTATATTGCCAAACTTATTCTTTATACAATTCTCTGGTTCTTCTGACCCTATCCATCATGGCTTTGGGGAGAGAGGGAATGAATATAGTTAACGTAGCTGTCCTGGTAAGGATGAAGGTATTCTAAAGAGACACTTGTATCCCTCCATTTGGCTGTAAAGCCTGTTGGTACAACAACCTCAAGAAACTGAAATTTCCCTAAGAATCGGTATGCTAGGTGAAGGAAAAGGAAGGAATCTGGTACCAACCAGAGCAGGGAGCTTGTCTTTGATTTCATACGGTGCTGACTTGGCAGACCACCTAAGAGAAGAATCTGGAATTCTCGATAAATAATGCCCAGGGCCACACTATGGAAAGGACTGTGTAGCTGTGCACAGCTCTTGCTATTAACACCTCCTGAAGATGGAATGCAGATGGTCCCTGAACTTCTTTGTTTCTCTTCTCAATGAAGCCTTTCTCTGTCACTTCTTTGTAATCGGCCTGTTGAGGATGAGTCGCAGAGTCTAGTTGTTGGGGCTGCCAGAGACCAGGCTGTAACTAACAACTCCAAGTAACAAGACTACTTCTTCAGCGTGAACCCTGAGGCTCAGAGCAAGACCTTGTCAACAATAACAACCAGAGCAAAAACAAAGAAACAAAAGGCAATCTGAGAACTTTGAGCCCTGAATCCACCTCCTTTCCTTGTCTTCAGAAACATCATGTTCCACACTGGTAAGGTCATTCACCAGTTATCGCCTAATGGACCTTACCTGAGCAATTACTTGCCCTGTGAGGAAATAGCCAGGATTTCTTTCAAACTCTGAGTCAGATCCATGCAACCGAGGTCTGTTTCCAGAGGAGACAGCTTATACACTGGCTAAATGAATATCTCGGAGAACCTAAAAGGAAATAAAATAATGGAATTAACTGTATCTGTTGATACAGATACCAATGACCAAGATTTGGGTGTCACATGCTGCCTTGAAGAGCTGCACAGAGCTATAATGATTGGTTGGTTGACTGAAACCTGAGCCCAGCATTTGAGAAAGTAGGCTGTCAAAATGTCCCTGGTATAACCAAAAGGGAGGAATTCAAAAGATTTAATATGAGAAAGTCGAAAGCAATTTATCTTTTGTGTATCTCCTGCCTGTCACCTGGTTGTATCTTTCAGGAAGACCCTAGAGACACCCTCCACCAAGGCTGTGAGGAAAAAATAATGTTGGGAGTAGGAGGGTCCAGTAGCCTCCAAAAGCACTGTGTGAAAGACAATGTCCCATTGTCCCCAAAGGATACTTTCTGATTCCGTGAGAAAGATGGGCTCCAGAGTGGTGGTGTTCAGCCATCAGTGCTCACCTAGCAGGCAAGGTGGGTGCAATCACTATGCCATTCAAAGAATAAAGACTGTGCAGGTATGAACCACATGGATCACAGTTACCTTTGGAATAAAGCCAATGGCACTCCGCCCCAGCCCCCCAAAGCACAACTTAACCTGTGGACACAGGAAAGGGGTAGGTCTAGACACAGAAACGTAATGGCCACACTGTTGCTTTCAACCTCTGGTCATTACCAGATCACAGTGGCAACAACCCCCCGGTAACCATGGCGACCAGACTTCCTTAGGAAGGAATGTCTCTACTGTCAGATATGCGGTAGTTTATCATTCTCTGCCCAAGCCATCTTTTTTGTGTTCCAGGTTGGCCCTAAATTCTTTTTTTGTTTTGTTTTGTTTTGTTGTTTGTTTGTTTTTTGGAGCTGAGGATCGAACCCAGGGCCTTCAAATGCTCTACCGCTAAGCTAAATCCCCAACCCCCAAGCCATCTTTTAAGGGGCCTGAGGCTGTGTGGGGGAAAGGTAAACACTGGGATTTGGGGGCTGACAGTGGGAGCACAAAGTAAATGCAAATGCCCAGAAAGCCAAACAGGGCTCATCTACAGGTCAAAGCAGATCCAGAGAATGCTCTGTGTGTTGCAGGGACTCCCTTTGTCCGGGGTGTTTGGGAAGAACTTTCTGAGAGGAAATTAGCCAACTGTTCAGCTGGATTGAGTAGGATAAATTAGATTGGGAAGTCACTTTCACCCCAGAAGCTGTGCCCCAGGGTGCAACAGCTGTCCCACAAAATGTCCAATTAATTACCTGGGACCCTTTCCATAAAGAGGAAAGAGGGGTTTTTTGTTTTGTTTTGTTTTTGTTTTTGTTTTGTTGTTTTGTTTTTTGTTTTTTTCTGGAGCTGCCGACCAAACCCCGGGTAGGCAAGCGCTCTATCACTGAGCTAAATCCCCAACCTGAGGAAAGAGTTTTGAATGCCTCTCAGAATAGGAAAATCGTTCTGGTATCTTTAAAAGGAAAGGACGGGCCCCTGTGGCTGACGGTGAGAGGGCCATATAGTCTTCCCAGCCAAGCCCTACAAGATTCCAGTCAGGGCAGAACAGCCTGTGGGCTGTGGCAGCCACCGGTGTGGGCAGAAGAGGGGCAGCCCCTCCCAACTTCTTTACCCTTGCTGAGACCCCAGGCACCCAGGGAGCTTTGCCACCTGGTGAGTCCAGGGCCCCACCTCAGAGTGGCCAGGGGTATGTGCCAGTTTTTCTGTGTGGGAAGTTCCTTAGCTGCACATGTTGGGCAGGAGACTCAAAGAGAAGCTACGTGTGGTCCTTTCTTCCAGTTCTCCAAGCCTGCTTCCTCCAACGGAGACAGGATAGTCCTTCTGTTCTCAGAACTCCCTTGCCTATGCACACAGGGTCTGCCTGAGTTCTGCACCACCTGGGTACCCTTGCTTTCTTTCTACTTTTCAGTTATATAGACAAAGTGTCGGGGTGGGGGACCTGTTGTCACACTTTCTGGGTGCCTTAGATGTCTGTATTTTTATGGTTTCTGTTTTATATTGATGGTCTCTGTGTTACAGATAATTATAAGATTAAAAGGGGCCAAAAGAGGAAAATATATATTAGAAGTTTGACTAACGGGTTGGAGAGATGGCTCAAAGGTTAAGAGCACTGACTGCTCTTCCAGAGGTCCTGAGTTCAATTCCCGGCAACCACATGGTGGCTCACAACCATCTGAAATGAGATCTGGTGCCCTCTTCTAGCCTGCAGACATACATGCAGGCAGAACACTGTATACATAATAAATAAATTTTAAAAGGGGGGGGTTGGGGATTTAGCTCAGTGGTAGAGCGCTTGCCTAGCAAGCACAAGGCCCTGGGTTCAATCCTCAGCTAAAAAAAAAAAAGTTTGATTAACAAAGGAGTCAAGATCTCCCTCTTCATCGTAATATCCTGCAACTTTATAAGAAGAATATTTATCAAGCTTTTCAGATTGTAGGCACATAAACTGGTTATGGACATGTAGATTACTTGGTCAGTCTTCCAGAGAAACAAATACTTTTTGGGTAAGAATAATATTGGAAAATTGTCATACGAACGATGTTTGAGCTCACTGAAAAGCTGTCTCTGGGGATGGGATTATCCACCTACTTCAGATCCAAAGCATATTTGTCTCAAAGGTTCCTCCAAAGCCCCCACCCTGGATCAAGCTGGCCCCCTGACTCTCTATGACAGGGAGAAGGAGAACGGAATCCCAGGAAAAGGCGTTGTGTGCTTGAGAGCAGCTAAGAGTTAAACTATTATTTTATTTGCTTTTATTTATCTCTTGGTATAAAGGTGTCTATGATGAAACCAGCTAACAGTGTGCTTATACACAAAAAGGATAAAAGGAACCCTCGGAATAAACTCTCTCAATACTAACCCAGTCTCATAGTCAACTGAATTCTGTTAGATGCTATAAACATCAACTTAATGATGATTATAATAAGTAACTCTACACCCTGCATAAGTCATAAAGGCTGTCTTATGTTTTCTTGGAAACTTACAAGGCCTAATGATTTAACAATATGTACACAGGTAATACTAAGGTTTTTTTTTTTTTTTTAATTTTATTTTTTTTTAGGTTTTGTTGAGACCTCTACATAGGTCTCTCTACATAGCCATGGTTGTCCTGGAAGTCACTATGTAGACCAGTTTGGCCCAGAACTCACAGAGATCCCCCCTGCCTCTGCCTCCCCAGTGCTTGGCTTAAAGGCTTGTGCCACCATGCCCAGCCGATGACACTCACTATTTATTACCTTACTCTGTGTGTAATTTGGATTCAACCATCTACTAGGATGATGTTTCACGGTATCTTCTAAACTGAACAGTTGCCATCTTCATAACTCCCACTGTGTCTGCTAAAAACAATCACACCTGAGGTTAAAAGCAGAAGCCAGACTAAGCAGTGGTGGCACACGCCTTTAATCCCAGCACTCAGGAGTCAGAGGCAGGTGGATCTCTGTGAGTTCAAGGCCAACCTGGTCTACAGAGTGATCCAGGACAGCCAGGACTAAAAACCTGAGAAACTCTGTCTCAAATAAATAAACAAACAAATAAATAAATATTAAAGCAGAGGCTATTTTGATATACTTGCTAACCCGGTTATGTTCTGGCTCACCCTTTTTGAAGATAAGTAAATACATTTCCTTGCTGAACATTTTCCCTTTCTTCTTGTGTTCTTTTAAGTGGCAGGTGTGACACGGAGATTATTCCCTTCTACAGGCCTTCAAGCCTGTGGTCATCCTGGAATCCAGAATGACAGGGTTGCCCAAACACACACTGAGCAGTGACTGAACCTCGCCTCCAGCATCCGTGAGTTAGAGAAGGCACCTGCATGTGAAGAAGTTATCCACAACATCTATGGCCACACCCTGGAGCCAGAGCAATCATCTCGTGGAGTCCAGGTCGTCTCTCAAGGCAGGATTCCTGGGAGCCACTTTGTAAAGCCAGAGCAAAGAGAACCTTACGTTGAACGAGTCCAAGCAAGCACACATCTTGCTTCCTTCCCCAGTCCTTCCTCTATTAAATCGAAAACTCTCGTTAGCGCCCCCCCCATAAGACCTGGGGCTACTGATCCCATTTATCTATTCCTCCTCCCAGTATGCCACATTAATTGAGTCTCCTTTTCCTACTTCTCACCATTACTCACTCTCAATTGATGTTTCAAGATGATTGGCAGAATGGAGGCATTTTCCTTAAAACTCTAATAACTTTTATTTAGTATATATTTTTACATTTATTTGTTGGTTTTTAACATTGCAGTTAAAAATTTACTCATCTGGATGACTGTTTTTTTTTTGTTTTTTGTTTTTTTTTTAAAAAAACCTTCCCATATTTTGACCTGGGGTGAGTGCTTCCCTTGGCAGTCTTAAAGCTAGAATCGGCGGGGAGGTCGTGGCACACGCATTTAATCCCAGCACTCAGGAGGCAGAGGCAAGTGGATCTCTGTGAGTTCAAGGCCAGCCTGGTCTGTGGAGTGAGTTCCAGGACAGGCTCCAAAGCTACACAGAGAAAGCCTGTCTCCAAAATAAAAATAAAAGTAAAAAAAATAAAGTAAAATCACTTCTGAGGTGATCAGATATGAATGTGTCAGTCAACGTGGGGCCCAGAAATATAACCAACCGAGAGAACATACCCAGGGAAGAGCGCACAGGGATCGCCTCAGGAAGGGACAGGAAGGGGCTTAGGTTTGCCAGCGCCCTGAAGGCTTTTCTCATGTCAGATTTTTAGTTTCCTTTTGAGGCAGATTGGGAACAGGATGGAGTTGAAAGTTTCTGAGGTCCATGAAAGAAAGCCCTTAGCCTATTCAAACTAGGGGACAGGCTTGAGAAAGTCTTCACTATAGGAACTTGAGAGTAGAAGATATTATGTGACCATATCAGGTCACATAGGCCCTGTCTCTGTCCTTTTTGCCCCAAGCAAGGCCACAAGTGAAATGGGTACACTTCCAAACTCTTCTATTTTTTATTTAACAAACTCTCTCTTTTCCTGTGACTATCATTGTGGCTCTGTATAATTCATTGTAGAAGGCAGTAAGAACTTAGAAACTCCAGCATCTACCATCCAGACACAAATACATGCTCTAACCCTTGGACTTCCCATCCCTTTGTCTCTCCTTTGTGTCTTAGTGAATTTTTGTTTTTGTGGGGTTGAGAATATAACTCATGTCCTTATGCACACTAGGTAAGTTCTCCACTACACTCCCAGCCTCCGGTCTTGAAAGCCTTACAACCATTCCTGAATGTGCTGGCAAGAAAGTGTTTGGTCTGTTTCTCAAGCAGAGTTCTCAAAGTGGAAATGCACAGTTCTGGGAGCTAACGTGCAGGAGACAGTTATTCTAAGAAACATCAAGTATGATTCTTTTCCATCAAATACTATAAAACGTGTATTTATAACAAGGAATTCAATTTTTTGTCTTCCCCACCTTGTAAGACTTTTATTCAAATGTTTTAATCCCTCCCCATATGCCCAGTAAAAACTTTGTTTACACAAAGACCCTTCCGCTGCATTTCAGAAATTTGATGTTCTAAAGCAGTGACCTCGTCCCCGTCCCTTCTTCATTTCCTGTCACCAATTCTTTTAAGACTAACTAATCGAAAAAGACTATGAGATCGGACCTCAGCCAATTGGGGGAAAGGCATTCACCACCCTCATTAAAATCAAGTACACTTCCTGCCCCTGCTCTGGCAAACAGCAGTAATTCCATTAGATAGAGAGACATGTCTCAGGCAGAAATGATGCATTTCAGGCCTTGCTCACTCCTCGGGTATCAGCTCCATGTAGCTACAACTCCGTGCCTATTCAGTAAAGCTACCAAGTCGCTTTTAGTCACTAAATTGATGAAGGTTGGCTACATTTATTATACCACTGCTTCAAGCCTCTGCCTCCAGTGTGTCAGTAAACTCATTACAATGTAGCATTAACCTTAGACTCTGTTGAGAAACCAGTTCCCCAGAGGGGGGTCCAGTGAGAGAAGATGGTACCTGTGATGGCTAGTCTCCTTTGTCAACTTAACTACATCTGAAATGAACTAAAACCCAAGTGGCTGGGTACATCTGTGCGGGATTTTTAATTAATTAAATCATTTGATGTGGGGAGACCCACCATTAATCCAGACCCTTGGAGGTAGGAAAATGCACCTTAAATCCAGATCCTTTAAGGTGGGAAGAAGATCCACCTTTAATCTGGACCACATCACCTGCTGGCAGCCTATATAAAGGACATAGAAGAAGGAAGCTTGCTCTCTGCCTGCTGGCTCTCACTCTTGTTAACAAGTCCATTCCTTCACTGACCTTAGGGCCTCCTCCTTCAGGATACCGAAGACCAGCTGAGACATTCAGCCTCGTGGACTGAACAACTACTGGGGAAACTTGGACCTTCTGTTTGTAGACAGCCATTGTTGAACTAGCTGAACCACAGCCTGTAAGCCATTCTAATAAATCCCCTTTCTTTATTATATAAACAGACAGACAGACAGAAATTCATCCTATAAGTCCTGTTATCTAGAAAACCCTGACTAATACAGCACCCTAGAAATAAGAATACTGTGGAATTTTGTCCAGGAACTGAAGAGTAATCTCGCTCTTGGAATGCACAGGGACGTTTAGAATCCTGCTGGTCTGTGAATCCCAGCATTGTCCTTTGATGTCACACGGTCTGGGAGCCTAACAAAAGCTGCTCAGAGTTTGCACTCCAATGCTTATTCCTGGCGCTGGAAGCTCCAGGAACAACCCAGCTACGGGGAAGTTCCTAAATGTGATACCGCTTGACCTGTCTGGTTTTGTTGACTCCCTCTCCTGATGGTTTTAAGTGATAGGACTTGGGGCTTGCGACAAGCGCAGCTGGGCTGTGAGACATGGGAAGTGGGGATCCTCTCTTGGGGTTCTTGGTCTCCTTGATCCCAGAATTTAAGACCAGACTCAAATGGAAGCTTAAGGACAATTTTATTAGAGTTTAAAAGAAAAGCTTCCAGGGGCAGGTAAGCTGTCAGTCTCAGCAGCCTCCTAGAGGAGGAGAATGGAGGAGACAAGGGAAAAAGGCCATTTAAGCTAGCATGGAGGTCAGACGTGATAGCTAAGGAGCCACATGGCACGAGGGGAGGCTTTTAAAAAAGATCAAAGAAGTCTCAAACCTTGGGGAAGTCCAAAGCAAAGCATGCTTAGAAAAGAGAAAGAAGTGAATGGGAAGTTAGGCTTTTCTGAATAATCCCCCAAAGTGGTAAGACTTGCAAAGCCGCAGGCCATGCCCCAGTAAGCGACTATGTTAGCGGCAGGGAAGACATAGTATCTTATTGAGGGACTAGTTATTCCACCTACCTATTTGGTAGGGCTAAAGGTGAGCCAGGAGGTGTTTCCCTGGCCAGGTGATCTACTGAACCCAACTGGAATTTCAGGTCTCCACCGGAGGCAGAGCATCTACTCTCTTGACCAGAATTTTTCTCTCTTTTTTTAGGGGTGGTGGGCGAGGGGGGATTTGAGACAGGGTTTCTCTGTGTAGCTTTGGAGCCTATCCCAGAACTCACTCTGTAGACCAGGCTGGCCTTGAACTGCCAGAGATCCGCCTACCTCTGCCTTCTGAGTGCTGGGATTAAAGTTTTAAGATTCCTGTTACAGTGCGCCACCACCTTCAGGCTCAGAATTTTTCTCTTAGTGGGCTACTATTGCTCCCCTAACAGCTGAAAGCACATTCATATCTAGGCGACAACTCTAGTCTTAGGAAAGCTGAATGGAAGCCAGAGGGATGGGGGTGATAGTGAGTGACTGAATTAGGTAATGGCCCTGGCAGGGAAGGGGCTGGAGTTTCAACACAGGGGTGGGGGATTTTAGCAAGCATTAGGGGAACAGAAAGTTCCTTTGTCAGGGTCTGGCAGAGTTTATTCTGAAATGACTGAGGTAACATCATCTTGTTCTGACTCCATTTTGTGTTAATTAGACCATTCTCAGCCCTCTATCCCCTCCCTGTGATCTGCCTTGGCAACACATTTGTGTTTTCCATGGCCTGGATCATGGTCCAATTGTAGTAACCAAAATAATAAAAGTAAACTAATATAACTTAAAAAAAAATAGAAGTAAAAAATAATTGACGTTATGTCTAAAATAATTATCATGCTCTGCCAGGAATGAATAGTTCAAGATTACTTTGACCCTCATCTAACTTTGATATAAATGATGGTCTTGATGATTTTTGCATTTAAAAACTCTGTACCCCTGAGCTTGGGCACCAGGAAATTTTTCAGAGGCACAAACCGGTTCTTGGTCTGGCCATCAATAAAAATGACTTAAAGCTTTTAATTGCCTTGATCAACACGGTGGTCAATGACTCTCTTGTGTGGATCCTTTGCATTCAAGGTTTATTCCAACACGCCTGAATCCTGCTGAGGAGTTCTTTTCAGGGACCTCTACTCAGGTGAAGGACGCCACTACTGAAGAGACAGAAAGACATGCAAACTATCATTAGGGGTGAGAGGGAAAAGAGCAGTGGAAGCTTCAGGTACCATCAGGCATTCGCTGAAAAGAGGTTGTAATTGCTAAGATTAGTACCATTGATAAGAGGCCTCTTCTCCCTAAGGGTGCTCTCTCCCAGTACCAGAAGGAGCTTTGCAATGTGCTAAGGGGGAAAAGCAATCGATAGTTCCGCCTGGCTGCAATGCCTATGAACCACAATAATAATAGAATGGCAGGATATCCTGAATAATTCAATAGTGACACTTAGAGAGATGGAGAGGGGTTGGGGGATTTAGCTCAGTGGTAGAGTGCTTGCCTAGCAAGCGCAAGGCCCTGGGTTCGATCCTCAGCTCTGAAAAAAAAAAAAAGAGAGATGGAGAGAGACAGAAGGATGTAAATACAGTATTCATATATGAAATTCTCAAAAAAAAAAATGACTTAGAAAAGAAGAAAGATGAGGCCTCCTGCTCTGTACTGGAACCTTGGAAAGAATACCCTCAGGCCAAGAACCCACAGAGCTGACCTTCCCATGTGTGAAGGGAGAAAAGCCCAAGGGACTGCTTGCTTCTAGAACACACAGAAATTGCTTCAAAAGTGGTTCAAGGAGGGAAGAGCCCATTCCAAGCTGGCAGCCGAACTCGGAAGTGCCATCATGTGGTACTGGGTTTGGAAGCCTCAAAGCAAGAGTGAGGACTTTAGGGAATCTTCCTCTTCATTTTCAGAGAGCTGCTGAGGCCAGACAACACGAGAGAGGGGGTTCCCTGTGAGGTCCCCAGGGGCCATTGCCTGAAACTGTGAAAGGGAAGCCAGGGTCCTAGCTGAGAGGCCACAGCTGTGAGACCTCTGCCAAGGACAGCTGCATACTGGGAGTAGAACCAACCAGAAGAGGGAGGGGAAGGGGAGAGAGAGAGACAGAGACAGAGACAGAGACAGAGAGAGAGACAGAAAGAGAGACAGAGAGAGAGACAGAGACAGAGACAGAGAGAGATTGATTACAGGAAGCAAAGTTGGAGGGGTGGAGCTATCTGAAGTCCCAGACACTGTACATGGAGCAACAATTGGTGTTTGCCCAGTTGGCTTCTGTCTTTGGGTCCAGTATTTCCTTATTATGTCTCCAACCCTTCCTTTCGGAATGGGAGTGAATATTCTGTGCCATTGGATGCTTAAGGTATGATGTTTCCCTTTTGATTTTGCAGGGGGCTATTGCTAAGAGATTGTCTTGAGCCTCAGAAGAAGCTGGAGTTTTGAACAATTTTGAGGGAGTGAGATGTAGTGGTTTGAATGAGCAATGCCCCTGGAATCCAGGCTCCGGTACACTTGAACCCTTGCTCCCCAGTGGGTGCGTGGTTATACCCCGTTTAGTAGATGCGACCTAGCTGGAGGAAATACGTCGCTGGAGGCAAGCTTTGAGAGCTCATCGTCTTCCCCCATTTCCAGTTTGTTTTCTTTACTTCCTGTGTGTTGACGGAAATGTGATCAGCGAGTTTCCATGTCTTCACAACCACTGTAGACTCTCTCTCTCTCTCTCTCTCTGGAATGTAAGCCCACGGAATAAACTGTCTTCTATAGAATGCGTTTGTTCATGGTGTTGTCTCACAACAACAGAAGGTAACTAGTACACACATCAGACACCAAAGGGAAGCACTCTTCCTTCCCCTCTCTCCTCCCTTCATTTTTAAATTTGTCTCTCCATTCTGTCTTGGGATATAAATTGATTTTCACTTTTTTCACTCGATAATTTTTTTTTTCTCCATAGGCACAAATCAGAATCCCCGTGTCCTTTCATGAACTGAAATTCCCAGAGGAAAGGCAGCCCCGCGTTAAATATTCTACAAGGTTGATTAAATAATTTGTAGCCTATGGAGAGTTGGAATGGCACAGATTCAGAGCCAAATTATCATTGGGTATTTTTAGTTCCACGAATAGTTACTCGTTTGTCCACCTCTCTAATTGATTGACAGTAGGTCTAAATGATTCCTTGCAGTCACCCACCACCTCCAGCTCTTACAACCTTTCTGTCCTTTCTACCTTCATATGCAGGAGTATGACAACAGTAAATCATCTATTAACTACTGCCATGCTGATGAAGGGCATAGTCCCTACCTAAAAAGGACCACAGGCCTCTTTCCTTATTTATCTGTTGGCTGGAGAGACCAGATGTTGGCATCTCCGTAAGAGGATTTGTTTGGAATCCCTGAATTATATGGAGTTTAGTTGGAAATCGTTATATATCCTAAAAGTAAGTCACAGTTTGATAGGATTAAAATACAAGGTTGAAGCTAGATCATCATCCCTCTGGTGTCCCCAAGGATTTCTGGGAAGGAGGTTGGATTGTGGTAGGACAGAGCCTGGAGTAAGCTACGTCCAAGATTACATATTAAAGACGCCAATGACAGAGAAAGATTGCAAGCCCTTCCCTATCTGAGCTTCACAACAGTGTATTCTCAAGAAAAGGCCCAAATGCATACACATGAGTAGGATGGGTCCTATGCAAATGTCCTATAGAAGGTCACGTGGCTTATAGCCACATGATTTGGGGGCAGGGGTGTTTACCTCAATTCACCAGTCTACTTCCATTGTAAGGAGTGTTTTCCTTTTCTTAACACACTGTCTTTCTCTTTCTAACCCTGTGTCCTTGATCTAATACTTTGCTGTGGCACTCGAGAGCCTAGATGCTCTAGCAGGTGACCTGGGATTCAGCTCCATGTCTGTGACAATGTCCCATCATACAGCCATGCAACCCCCTTATTAGGGGATAAGATCTGGAGCACAAAATGGGATTCAGGTTAACCAACAGTGGAACTATGTAATGCTACTGGCTGCCACCGTGTGGAAGTTGGACTTTGAGGGGAAATTTGAGGACTCGGGCAGGTGGGAGGAACAGGAGCAGTGGGCATGTACTAGAACAAGTTGGCACAGATACCTGAACCTACAGGAAGGATAGCTGAGGGATTGCAAGGGAGACAAGGTGGTTGGGGAACATGTAAACACTGACTCATGAATCTGTCACATGGAAGGCTGGTAGGATTTGTGACATTGCCCTTGCTCCACCCAACTATGCAATGGTGACCTGAGTCATGAGCTAAGAGCTGGCATAGTTACCAAATACAGAATAAACAGTGCTGCCAGTACTTTGACCAAGTTACTTTGGGTTTTTGTTGTTGTTTTGTTTTGTTTTGTTTTTGTTTTTGAGACAGGGTCTTTTTATTATGTAGCTCTGGCTGTCCAAAAACTCACTATGTAGACCAGGCTGGCCATGAACTGTCAGAGATTCACCTGCCTCTGCCTCCAGAGTGCTGGGATTAAAGGCATGGGCCACCGTGAGTGACATGGTGAAGATGTTATTTTTAAGACTAGTGGGTTGGGGGTGTACCTCAGTTTATAGAATGCTTGCCTAGCATCCATGAAGTCCTGGATGTAAATCCACATGAACACTGGAGACATCAATGTTACCCAACAAGCACATGTCAACCTCATGGCATTGTCCTGCCTTCTTCATGTGCATGATGTTACCTAGTCAATGCCAGTGTGTCCACAGAGTAGCCCTAATTCTGAGGAGCACATTCATCTCTGGCTCTGTGAGTTTGTACACAGGTCTCTCCTGTGGCTTCCTGACAGTGTTCTTTCACAACTTTGTCTTCCAAAGTTTCTTAAGGCAGGGATTTTAAGGATGATACAATGATCCAGATAACATGAAAAAAAGTGCTGAGGGGTGAGAACCCTGCTAAGAAAGGAGGTAGGCAAAAGGAAAATAAAATTGCAGTGCTATTAGTTAGGGCTATCTATTCCCTGCAAGAAAACTACTCTGAATTTGATGCTGTGGCGCTACCTGGGCAGTGTGTGGTAGGTACTGGGTCTTGTCTTTAGGGACTACGGGGCCCTGCAGAACTATACAAGTCTTGTGACTACATCAGGAAAGCTCTTCCCTCAGTCCAGGTCTTGGCAGTCTAGCTGGAAACACCTGCTGGGTCAATTCAGTGCCTATTCCTGCAGGAGTCTCTGCCCTCTTACTAATCTGAGCTTTGGGAAGATTCTGGAATGGCTCCTTCCTCTCCAGGCATCAGCAACCGATTAACCAGCTCTTCCCTCAGCAGTGAGGCTTGTGCAAGGCCCTGGCTGGACAGTCTGCTATGTGATGAAAATGGCTTTCATTTTATCTTCTCCTTCAGAATGGATCCAAGATTATTTTCTCTTTCTCGGTGTCACGCCTGTATCTTTCTTTTCAGGCTAATACTTCATAGAACTCGGGAAGGAAGGCAGCTAAGGGACAGGGAGACGGGCTTTTAGAAAACCCAGTGTAAAGCCAGGCGGTGGTGGTGCTCGCCTTTAATCCCAGCACTCAGGAGGCAGAGGCAGGCGGATCTCTGTGAGTTCGAGACCAGCCTGAGCTACAGAATGAGTTCCAGGGAAGCACAGAAGCTGCACAGAGAAACCCTGTCTCAAAAAAAAAAAAAAGAAAGAAAGAAAGAAAGAAAAGAAAAGAGAAAGAGAGAGAGAGGAAGGAAGAAAGGAAGGGAGGAAGGAAAGAAAGAAAGAAAGAAAGAAAGAAAGAAAGAAAAGAAAGAAGAGAGAAAGGAAGGAAGGCAAGCAAAAAAGAAAGAAAGAAGGAAGGAAGGAAGGAAGGAAGGAAAGAAAGAAAGAAAGAAAGAAAGAAAGAAAGAAAGAAAGAAAGAGAGAGAAAGAGAGAGAGAGAAAGAAAGAAAGAAGAGAAACCCAGTCCAGAGGGTGTGGGCAGCAGAAGGACAGCAAGTTTGTAGATGAACTGTGGACATGTTAGGGTTGGGACAACTGGACAAGTCATAGGCCTCTGAAAAGAAGCTAGCAGACTATATTCTAACATCCACTTCCAACTCTATTTAGGACAATACACAGCAGAACTGAAATTTGAACCAGGTGCCTTCGTCTTGCAGTCCGTGGGCAGGATCAACAGGCATAGAGAAGCGAAACTGTCTTCAGAAAACAATTGAGACAGTTTTTACTGGCTGTAGCCTATGCCCAGTATCTGCTTCTCATTAGCAATGGCAAATGCAGCCCTGTCTTAGACTTGGCAAAATCACATTTCTATCTATTGGTGTGTGTTTTATTATTTATTAAAATTTTTTTTCATAAGGTATGTTTTGTTCAGCTCTCCTCCCCCAACTCCTCCTAGATCCTACCCACCAAGCTTTATGCTTTCTCTCTCTCCCTATCTCTCTCTCAAAAAAAAGAAGCAAACACAAGAAACTAAAAAAAAAAAAAAAAAAAAAAAAAACAAAATCAAAACAAACAGGCAAAAGACTAATAAGATTAACAACAAGCCGGGCAGTGGTGGCGCATGCCTGTAATCCCAGCACTTGGGAGGCAGAGCCAGGTGGATCTTTGTGAGTTTGAGGCCAGCCTGGTCTACCGAGCGAGTTCCAGGAAAGGTGCAAAGCTGCACAGAGAAACCCTGTCTCGAAAAACCAAAACCAAACCAAAACAAAACAAAACAAAAGATTAACAACAGCAAAAAAGCAAAACTAAACAAAAAAGGTGAAAGTAAAGTTTGTTTTGTGTTGGCCAACTATTCCAGGCATGGGGCTTGCTCTGGTGTGTGGTTGATATCCCAGTGACTTTTCATTGGAGAAAACGGATTCTCCCTTTGCCAGCAAACATCTATTGCAGATAGCTTCTTGGTTAGGGGTGGGGTCCTCTCAGTGCTGGGACCTCTCTGACTTGAACCTGTGCAGCCCTTTGTTACAGGATATATTTGATCACTCCGTGAACCCCGAGATTGCATTATTTACTGGAAAACCTGTTTCTAGTTGTGGTGTGGCTCAGCCCAAGCACACGCCTTTAATCCAGGATCTTTCTGCTTGAATATTGTAAACAGGATTAAATAAAGTCATGTGTCTTTGTGGTTTGATTGAGCATTCCTTGGATATATGCCCAAGAGTGGTATGGCTGGGTCTTGAGGTAGATTGATTCCCAATTTTCTGAGAAACAACCATACTGATTTCCACAGTGGTTGTACAAGTTTGCATTCCCACCAACAGTGGAGGAGTGTTCCCTTTGCATCCTCCGCATCCTCTCCAACATAGACTGTCATTAGTGTTTTTGATCATAGCCACATAGCCATTTCTAGCTCCATACATTTATTGAACATTTTCTTTTTCTTTTCTTTCTTTATTTCTTTCTTTTTTTTTGAGACAGGGTGTTTCTATGTAGCCTTGGCTGTTCTGGAACTCCCTCTGTAGACCAGGTTGGCCTTGAACTCACAGAGATCCACCTGCCTCTGCCTCCCCAGTGCTGAGATCAAAGGTGTGCATCACCACCACCCGATTTCATTTCATTTTTCTTAACAGCTGAATAATATTCCATTGTGTAAATGTACCACATTTTCATTATCCATTTATCAGTTGATGGACATCTATGCTGTTTCCAATTTCTGGCTATTATGACTAGAGAAGCCATGAACATGGTTGAACAAATATCTCTATAGTAGGGTGTAGAGTTCTTTGGGAATACACCCAAGAATGGTACAGCTGAAACTTGAGAGAGATCTATTTTCAGCTTTTTGAAGAACATCACACTGATTTCCATAGTGGCTGTACCAGTGTGCACTCCCACCAGCAATGGAGAAGCATTTCCCTTTCCTCACATTCTCACCAAAATGTGCTGTGATTTGTATTGTTGATCTAGGCCATTCTGACTGTAGTAAGATGAAATCTCAAAACAATTTGAATTTGCATTTCCCTGATGACTGAAGATGTTGAGCCTAAATCATTAAGTGTTTTCAGCCATTTGTGTCTCATCTTCTGAGAACTCTCTTCTACATTTTAAAAATTGGGTTGTTTTCTTGATGTCCAGGGTAGTTTATTTATTTTTTTTGTTTTGTTTTGTTTTTAGTTTTTTGTGCATTTTAGATACTAATCCTCTATCAGATATATACTTAGTAAGGATATTTTCCATTCTGTAGTCTATCACCTGACCTAAATGTTGGTGTCCTTTTCATTACAGAAGCTTTTCAGTTTCATGAGGTCCCATTTATTTAATTTATTTGCTTATTTATTTGTTTGCTTGTTTATTGGTTTTTTTTTTTTTTCAAGATGGTGTAGTATGAATCTTAAAGGTTCTTATTAATAAAATCAAACCTGAGGCCAGTTATTGGGGTGAATGATGGAAGATCAGAGAAGCAGAACAGGCCACAGCTACCTCACCTCACCAGTTCCTCAGCTGGTCTTGTTTCCTCAGAATGGATGCCTCTGAGTCCTCATCCAGAATGGATCTCAGCTGAACTGTGCTGCTCCAAAGCCTAAAAGCTTAACCAGCCAAATGCTTCTAGTTTCTGGTCTTCATGCCTTATATATCTTTCTACTTTCTGCCGTCACTCCCTGGGATTAAAGGCTGGATTTCTGAGATTAAAGGCATGTGTCACCGTGCATAGCTATTTCTAAAGTGGCCTTGAACTCAGAGATCCGGCTAGCTCTGCCTCCCAAGTGTTGGGATTAAAGACGTGCACCACCACAGCCCAATTTCTGCTATGGCTTGCTCTGATCCATTTTCTAGCCACCATTTTTGGCTTTGTTCTAGTGGCTGTCTGTTCTCTGACCCCAGATAAATTTATTAGGGTGCATAATATTGTGGGGAACACAACACCACAACAGCATTTCTCTGTGTAGTTTTGGTGCCTGTCCTAGATCTCACTCTGTAGACCAGGTGGGCCTTGAACTCATAGAGATCCACCTGGCTCTGCCTCTCGATTGCTGGGATTAAAGGCGTGAGCCACCACCGCCCGGAGGAGGTCCCATTTATTAGTTGTTGGTCTTAGTGCCTGTGCTATCACTGTCCTGTAAAGAAAGTTCTCCTGTGCCGGTGAGTTCAAGCCTTTTCCCCACTTTCTCTTCTGTCACTACAAGTGGAAATCCGGCATGATGATACCTCCAGCAGTTCTTTTATTATTTGGGATGTTTTAACTATCCTGGTTTTTTGGTGTGTTTCTATATAAAGTTCAAGATTGTTTTTTTTTTAACTTCTATGAAGAATTGGAGATTTCATTGAATATATTGATTGCTTTCGCTGAAACGGCCTTTTTCACAATCTTAATCTTACTGACCCATGAGCATGAGAGATCTTTCTATCTTCTGGTGTCTTCGGTGTTTTTCTTCAGTATCTCCAAGTTTTTATTATACAAGTCTTTCACTTGCTAGGTTAGATTTATCCCAGTATATTTTTGAGACTATTGTGAATGGTGTTGCTCACCTGATTTATTTCTCAGTCTATTTGTCATTTGTATATAGGAGGGCTACTGATTTTTTTTGTGTGTGTTAATTTTGTATCCTGATTCTTTGCTGAAAGTGTTTACCAACTGTAGAAGTTTCCTGGTGGAGCTTTTAGGGTCTTTACGTATAAAATTGTATTATTTGCAGGTAAAGATACTTTTACTTCCTCTTTTTGTATTTATAGCCCCTTGATCCCCTTGAGTTGCCTTATTGCTCTAGCTAAGACTTCAAATACTTTATTGAATAGGAATGACGAGGGTGGACAACCTTGTCTTGTTCCTTGATTTTAGTGGAAATGCTTTGAGTTTTTCTGCATTTAGGCTGATGTTGAATGTAGACGTGCTGTAACTTGCCTTTGTTATATTGATGTATGTCCCTTGTATCCCTAATCTCTCCAAGACTTTTATAATGAAGGGGTCAAATGCCTTTTCTGTATCTAGTGAGATGATCATGTGGCGTTCATCCTTCCACTTATTTATGTGGTGAATCACATGTATTGATTTATGTATGTTGAGGCATTCCTACATCTCTGGGATGAAGTCAACGTGATCATGGTAGATAATATTTTTGATGTGCTCTTGTGTGGAGGCCCACAAAGGTTTTCTAGTGAGAGCTGAGCTTACTTTACCCAGCAGAGCTGCATTAGAGGATTGCTTGACCACATGTGTGGTTACCAGGTGATTGGAAAGGGAGAAGTCTTTTGTTCCACGCCTTGGCATTCCTATAAAAGGCCTTTTAGAAGAGATAGAAGGGGCTGGTGGATAATGATTCAGGCCCTCCCGAGGCTATTCTATGTTTCCTATCTGTTTCTCTCCCCTCTATCCTTCTATCTAAATATTTCTCACTCCACCCTCCTCAAGAGTACCCTGGGTAAAAAGTGAAAGGGGGTCTCCCACACACAAGTGAGCAAAGATCCCACATTCTTGCATGTGGTTTGCAAGTATTTTATTGAGAATTTTTGTATCTGTATTCATAAAGGATATTGGGCTATAGTTTTCTTTTTCTGTTGGGTCTTTGTGTGATTTTGGTATCACGGTAATGGTGGCTTCATTAAAAATAATTAGGAGATGTCCCTTCTGTTCCTTCTGTTCAAATTGTGAAATAATTTGAGGCGTGTTGGTGTTAGAGTCTCCTTTGAAGGTCTTGTCGAGTTCTGTGTTGAACCCAACTAGCTCTGGCCTTTTTTAGTTGGGAAAATTTTAATTACTTCTTATATTTCACTAAGGGTTATGGGTCTACTTAAAGTGCTTATCTGATCTTAATTTAATTTTGGTAGGTCATATATATCAAGAAATTACACCAAGAGGTGGAAACCTCCAGGGAATGGAGGTAAGTGGGAGGAGGGGCAAGACTTCCTCCATTTTGGTTCAGTAAACTTTTTTTTTTTTTTCTGTTTTGTTTTTCAAGACAAGGTTTCTCTGTAGCTTTGGAGCCTGTCCTGGACTAGCTCTGCAGACCAGGCTGGCCTCGAACTTACAGAGATCCACCTGCCTCTGCCTCCCGAATGCTGGGATTACAGGTGTGCGCCGCCGCCGCCGCCGCCGCCGCCGCCGCCGCCGCCGCCGCCACCGCCGCCACCACCACCACCACCACCACCACCACCACCGCCGCCTGGCCTAAACTTAATTTTTTGCCAAGTACTCTCTTCCCCACTACTTCTCACCTCTCTGTTTCTAATTCAAACGCTTAATGGTGCATTATATCTGAAGAGGACAGAGGGCTGTGTAGGCAAGTTTGTGTTTAGAGAATGTGGTGCTTACATGTATATCAGGTATGAGACATTTACTAAATCATGGCTGACGCCTGACATCCAGGGACATGAGTCATCTAATAATGGTTGACACCAGGTGTCTGGGAAACTGTAAAAGTTAGCAGTGATATAATCTTTTTTATAACCATTCCTGGCAAACTGCCGCTTTTGTGAGTGATAGCTTTTTTTTTTTTTTAATAAATATAGACTTGGACTCAGAGGGCAGTGCCTTTGTCTTTCGGCTTTTCGGGCACCTGTGTAGACCTGTTTGTGCCTACCTGTGGCTCCTGTGACAGCACCCACCTGTGTGCAGCCTCTAGGCCTGAGCGTGTGCCAGAATCTGCCTACCAAGTGACCTGTGTACTGGTAAACACAGTGTTCTTTATCTGCCAGAGACTGCCCACGCTCTTCTTAATCTCTTGGCCTCCTATGACCTCCCTCCATTCCTGACATCAGAGCTTGGACTTCACGACGCTTATATGGTGTGGACTGTTCCCTTATGAATTATCCCATTACTAAGTGTCTCTGAACAATGACGAAGTATTTTCCAAGAAAAAGTGACGACATCCAAAATCAATACCTACATATGCTCACTTTCTCTCGTACACCTAAAATTTGATTCAATGTAACTGACATCTGTGCAACCAGTCTGATGGAGATGAGTATGGAATCGGGACCATGTGGCGGTGGTCTACAGGTAAAGGTTGTGAGCTCTGTTCTCTGGAAGTGACTTGTCTACCGAGGGAAACAGAGATAGCAAGTGGGCTCAGTAGTAGCATGTTGGTCTAGGACAGATGATGCTCTGTTTTGATCCCCAGCACCAATGAAACCGGTAACATGGACAATACTATATCCTCCCTCCCTCCCTCCCTTCTTCCCTTCTTTCCTTTTCCCTCTCCTCCCTTCTTCTCACCCCTTCCTTTTCCTTCTTTTCATTTCCACTTCCTCCTCTTCCTCCTCTCTCCCTCTCCCCTCCCCCCTCCTCTTCTGTGCTAAGGATAGAACCTTGGGTCTACATACATGCTGGGTGCTAAGCAGTCTACCTTTCTGCCATACCCCAGGCCTAAGATGGCGCTATTAACTTCCACCCTAGCATGTGCTTAGCACTTGTGGTAAAGGAAGCTTCCAGGTGCAGAGAAATCTTAGAGACCCTGAGGGTGAGTAATGAGCTCAGTTTCAAATACCCGGAGGGATGGGGCTCTGCTTGCTCACCACCAATGGATCACTCCGGTGGCCAGGAGAGCCATTTGGAGGGGTGGGGGAAGAATTTTTGGCAACCTACTCTTCCCTGATCTCACTTGCTCTCTTTGTGCTTGCAGACTCCGTAACCAGGAAGTCCTGAAGCTCACCCCATCATTATCTGTCCTTAGAAGAGCATGGGTTTTAGTCTCTTATCTCAGCTGTGGGTTCCTTGCCAATCAGGCAGAAGGAGGCTCTGTAGGCTTTTCATTGTTCCACTTTAGACATCAAAGCAACCAGTGAGGCCCCTCTGCAGTGAAAGCCAAGATGCTAGATCTCTCCCAGCCCTGAAGACCTGGGGTGAAACGTATGTATAGGAATGATGGGAAATGTTACATGATAACACCGGTATGTTATTGAATGGTCTGAGTTTCAAGTCACAGAGCCAGTCACGGTCAGCTGTGAATTACTGAGGAGGAACTTTCTCTTAAATTAACAATTTTTTAGTGGATTGTATGTTAACAGTCCAAACCTGGAGACGTGGTGCAGAGAGGCAGTGCGACCCAATGATTCATCAGTGTGGCTGGGCTAGGCTCAGCTGAGTGGCTTCTGAGATTAGGGTGTGGTCAGCTGGTCTTGACTCACACAGGCTCTTTGCAAGGCTCAGGGATCTTGCGTGCTCCTGACCCATAGCAGAGCCAGCTGACGCTTGGCTGGAGCTGCTTATCATCTGGTCCCAGTCTAGTCCAGTAAGGAGTTCAGAAGTTGCCTTGCAAATCCTGCCACCTTCAAGAAATGGGACAAACGCTGCTAACTCCAGTACGCTCTTGGGTCTTGAATTCTGTTCCCTTCTTGTCATTTCCTTTGCTCTCCGGTTGGGTGTCAGTACAGAGATGAGGATAGATGAGCAGCTGCAAGGAAAATCCACATAGGAAAATGGAAATCGGAATGAGGGGCCCGCTACACAGCCGTTTCTGTGTCTTACTCTAAACATCCCAGGAACTGGTGACTGGTCTTCAGATCCACTGTCAAAATACAAATCCACCCCCTGTGTTGTGTTTGTGTTTTGGGTCAGGTGTGGACGAAATATGACAGCAGAAACAGGACCCTACATCCTATGATTCCATTCCTAACCTTTGTACAGAGAGAGACAATGAGTCCGTCTAGAGAGAAAGAGGGTCATCGATTCCCTCCCTATCTATCTTTTTTTTTTTTTTTTTGGAGCTGAAGACCAAACCCAGGGCCTTTTGCTTGCTAGGCAAGCGCTCTACCACTGAGCTAAATCCCCAACCCCCTATCTTTTAATATAGCCCAATTAAACAGCAACAACAACTGGAGTCCACTTTCTTTTTATAATAATCAGGTAGGAACTGACTTCCCTCTACATTTCCAACTCCTCCCTGGGGCCAGTACAGTAACTAACAGCAGGACAACGCCGGACGTTTCAGCTTTGTATCAAGCTTAACTTCTGGCTGCCTGCTCATCTTTGCGCATAGGCATGTTAATCATTTAAGGAGTGCCCAGAAGCTTGGTGATAACCAGGGGTTCATCCTTCTGCAAAGCTAAAGGAGCAGAGATAAGAGGAACGGAAGCTGTCAGCGTTCACAGTGCCCTCTTCTAGGCCAGCCAACTTGAATTTATCTTGCATTCCAAGAACAGTAAATTCTTCGAGGAGAGATGCCTCCCTTCAGGACGGAGGGCATTTCTGGGATGTGAGGTTACACCCTGAAGCAGTCCTAATCCTTGTATAGGAATCATATTGCTCCCCACACGCAATGCAGTCTTAAGACCACCTGGTAGAACCAGAATGAGATGAGCAGCTGGGCCACGGCCTAATGAAGCTGCTGGATAGTGTACGCCTCGTGCTCTGTCTGCTTCTCTTCTTGTTGAGACTGGAAGTCTGGACTGGAGGGGTGTAGCTCAGTTGGTGGAGAGCTTGTCTAGCATGCATGAAGCCCCGTGTTTGACCCCAGTGCTACATAAACCAGGTTTAGTGATGCACACCTATGGTTCCAGTGATCAGTCAATGAAGGCAGGAGGATCAGGAGTTCAAGGCCATCCTTGCTCGCAGAGTAAATATGAGTTTCCGGTCAGCCTGGGCTGCATAAGAAAGGAAAACCTCACAACAACTCTAAAGGTCACGCCAGTGCCGTGCCCTTAAATATAAACATCAGACAAACAGGAAACTTTCCTACAGAACTCCTTCTACGCCTGCACATTCATCTGTCCAATTTCTAATCTGCAATGGCCTCTGGCATTTCAAGGAGAAAACATTATGGAAAGTATGCACAGGCTCTAGCCAGTATCCCAAAGAAAGAGATAAAAAGAATGGAAAAAAGGAAAAATTTACACTTCTCTGGGTAATTCAGAAAGGCAGGCAGGCGTAGCAAGGGACATGGTAACAGCTGTGTACTGATTACAGTGTGAGTGTGTGTGCTCGCACACTCACACGCTCCTCGGGGTTGAGGGGCAGGGATGGTGTATGTGCTGAGAAAGGTTAAGTTTACTATCCTTTTGTCTTCCTGAGGGGTGGGGTCCTGAGGGGTGGCCAGGTAATTTACAGGCTGACCTAGATTAACCCCTAATGGAAAAGACGATAATATGCAATGTTCTAATCTTTGGAGTAGGTCAAGAAATCCTATCTCCATCCAGGGCCACCTTATACTTTTATCTTTATATCAAACCTTAAGGGATGGCAAAGATGACGGCTACCTTTCAGAGTTACCATGGAAACAGGTAGTGATGCCTGAAGCCTCCAGTGCTACTGTAACCTCAAGACTGCTGGACCAGCTTCACTTAGGACCTTTCTGACTCTCACTAGGTTCCTCTCAAAGTTTAGGTTAAGCCCTGTCTTTAACATGTAATTTTCCCCCTGTTTTTCCTGAGTATACTCAGATTTAATATAATTGGGTTATGTAGGGTTTTTAAAAATTTCTTCTTATGCTATGTTCCTAAGAATTATTGATTTTTGGGGGTTGGGGATTTAGCTCAGTGGTAGAGCGCTTGCCCAGCAAGCACAAGGCCCTGGGTTCGTCCTCAGCTCTGAAAAAAAAAAAAAGACAAAAAAAGGGGGGGCAGGAAAGGGGAGAAAGAAAGAAAAGGAAATTAATAAATTCTATAAATAGGTGGTGGAGAAATAGTTCAGTGGCTAAGAGAATCCGTTGCTTTCAGTTCCCAGCATCTACTTTGGGTAGTTTATAAAGGCCTATAACTCTAGGTCAAGGATCTCACACCTTCTGGCCTCTGCAGCACCTACACACACACACACACACACACACACACACACACACACACACGCACGCACACACACACACACACACCCCTCTACAAAAATCCTGTCAATAAAAAAGACACTACATTCTAAATCTTACTGTTAGACCCACCAGTAGTGTGGCTACCACCCGTCTCCAAAGACTCTTCTCTTCACAGCAAATGGAGAGCATCACAGAAAACCACAACTGGACACAACACAGAGATCAGTGGACCACGGGACTCCAGCCCCATCTACATCACAGCTCCCATATCTACGGCTCAGGGAACATGGCGGAAGAGGAGGCTGAAAGACTTCCTGTAAGGGCCAGACTACTAGGAACTTTGCTGTGAAGCCGTCTCTCCTAGAAAAGGCTGTGCAAACAAGAGGAACTAGAGCAGCACTCATGGATGTATTACCATGAAAGGGGGGAAATTTCACAGGGTCCCACCCCTAGACAGAGAGCAGACAACTACTGGCCGCTGGGGTGAGAATTAGCCTTTCCCAGGGGTGCGTCCTCTCATTGGTTGTCCAATGCAGAGTGATCAGCCTTGAAGCCAGATAGACACCGTCAGCAAAAACAGACTCAGAAGAGAGAGAGAGAGAGAGAGAGAGAGAGAGAGAGAGAGAGAAGAGAGAGAGAGAGAGAGAATCAATGAAAAAGGTTATCAGTGTGAGAGGGGAGAGGTATTTGAGAGGTTAGAGGGAGGGGCTAAAATGAAGAAGGGAGGAAGATATTTCAATAAACAACATTAAAACACAGCCTGAGGGGCTGGAGAGGTGGCTCAGTGGTTAAGAGCACTGTCTGCTCTTCTAGAAGTCCTGAGTTCAATCCCCAGCAACCACATGGTGGCTCACAACCATCTGTAATGAGATCTGGTGCCCTCTTCTGGCCTGAAGTCATGCATTGCTGAATACATAATAAATAAATTTTTTTTTGAGCTGAGGATCCAACCCAGGGCAAGCAAGCGCTCTACCACTGAGCTAAATCCCCAACCCATAAATAAATCTTTAAACATCCCCCCCCCACACACACACACAGCCTGCAGTGGTGGCGCACACCTTTAATCCCAGCTCCCAGGAGGCAGAGGCAGGCGGATCTCTGTGAGTCCAAGGCCAGCCCGGTCTACAGAGTGAGTTCAAGGACAGTCAGGACTGTCATACAGAGAAACCCTGTCTCCAAAAACAAAACAAACAAAAAGGGCAATATCAAATATACAAAATAAATATAGAAAGTTATAGGTGTAAGATTTTTTCCGGTTAATAATAAAGGCTAAGAGGAGTGCAGCAAGACCGGATGAAAGAAATGCACTTCCTGAGTAACCAAATGAGCCTGCATCTGTCACCGTTCTCTAGCCAGACCAACCGTCTTTTCCCTATCTGTCTGTGCTTACATGGACTTCAGAAAATAAATTGTTTGTCCTGTCCAGTTTTTAAATTAGTTCATTGTTCATCAAGTTTAATTGTTCCTTTCACTGATTTTCTTGTGTAATTTTGATTTAACAGGGAGGCATTTAGCTCTCATTTTAGAAAAGATGTGTCCCCCAATGGCTAGGCTGCTATTGATTTGTGGATTTAAAATTTTTATTTGATCTAGGATTTGTAAGATAAAGTAATACCTTCTTGCCCCCTCAAAAATGTGTTTATTGTTATATTGTGTGTGTGGTGGGGTGTGAACATGTGCCCACAAAGGTCAGAAGATGACGTTGTGGAATCAGTTCTCTCTACCTTTATGTGGCTTTGGGGGCATTGAACTCAGATCCTTGGGCTTGGATTATCATGAGGAGCGATAGTTCGCTTGCTGAACCATAGGGCCAGCCCTTATTTCTGGATTTTAAGTAAATCTGTTCTATTTCCTTAGTGTTGTACCAAATTCATATATAGGAAGATAAAGTTGTATTTTAGGAAAAATCAGACAATGGACTTCACTTTGGACACCTTCACAGCAAAATCTTTACCTTCCCCATATATCAACCATTATTTATTGTTAAAGACTAAAGGCCAGGGCTGGAGAGATGGCTCAGCTGTTAAGAGCACTGGCTGCTCTTCCAAAGGTCCTGAGTTCAATTCCCAGCAACCACATGGTGGCCCACAACCATCTATAATGAGATCTGGTGCCCTCTTCTGGCCTGCAGGGACACATGTAGGCAGAACACTGTATACATAATAAATAAATCTTAAAAAAAAAAAAAAAAAGACTAAAGGCCTGACTTGAGACAAGTCAGGATCCCGCTGTTGTTGTGGGCAATACCAGCCCCTATCTTTTTGTTTGCAATCAGAAATGGAAGTGAAATTGGTTTTGGAGTGCTACCCATTTGTTTCCAATGGACATGGCGTGGATATCGCCTGTGAATTTTCCTGTCCCTGTTATCTGTACTAGGGGCTCTTTTGTGGTGGTGTTTAGTCTAGGGATGTGGCAGTTAATGCACAGTGACTCCTGTTACATTTGTTGTTTATTATCCTCCCTAATTTTGGTCATTTGCTGTAGTCTCATTCTGCTTTGCATTTAGAAGCGTTGGCAACTGTCCCATCGCTGAGTCTGATTCCATTTGCATTAATATGGTAAACGATCCCTTTTGAGATGCAAGCTCTTCCCTAAATTTGGTCTAGGGAGCAGTTTGTAAGGTATGTCGGGTGTAATTTATCTCATCAATTAGGTCAGAGCCTTCTTTGGAGAAGACCTCTCTACCTTCTTCTCCTTGAACCAGCACTCTTACCTTAAATCCTATTTGGGGAAGTGAATCTCTTGGACCAGCACTCTTACCTTAAATCCTACTTGTAGAAGTGAATCTTGTGCTAAGAAATGTCTCTCTTCATTTGCTACCAATTTGATTTGTTCCTTCAGCATTGCCCAGCATTTGGTTTGTACTTCAGTTCTCTTCTGGTCTGATTGGTAGTCCAGTATTAGGAAATTCATCATGAATGTTGATGCCATTCAGGATGAGACGCCTTTAGCACAATTTGGCTAGGAAGTATGAACTCAGACCTCTGGATGAACCGATTTGGGTTTAATATAATGGAGGGTGACAACCAGGTAGGCTGAAATCTGGGTTTGCCATGAGAGTCTAGAGGTGTTTGTACCCATTATGTTAAAAGTCCACCAAATTACCCACATGAATTGAATTTAGTTATTGAGGATTCAACAACCCGTCTACAGCTGTGAGGTAAGAGACAATGCCTAACACTGCAGTGGACACAGGTTTTGCTAAACCTCAGGAGATACATTTAGAGGTTTCCTTCACTATGGTATTGATCATGGAAATAGTCTACTTGTTGGGCTCCATTTATCATTTTTGTTGCGCCTATAGTAGGAGGAAGTTTTGGGGTTTTATCTTGGCTGATGGAGAAACTATATTTCAGCAAATATGGCTCTAGTAACTGGACCTCCTAACTTCAAATAGAGGAATCTTGAAAATTAACTTTTTTATGAAGATCAGTAGTGGGTCCCTCCAACTCTAAAGTTTTGGGATATATTAAAACCTAATTTAAATAGAATAATAAGGGAATTACTTCCTTTGAGGGGCAAGAAAAGCCCTCTATCCTCATATTTCTGGACATCTCATTCCAAAGAAACGAGCTTCCTCCACCTGGACATGGGTAAGAAAGCTAGGCTGTTGAGCATTAGGTATGAAAGAAATTTCAATGTAGAATGGTTGACATGAAAGGATCCCAAGATTGGGCCAATAAATATGATCAATGGCAAATGGAGCTATCATTATCCCCTGGGCAGGCATAAGGCCTGGAAGTTCCAACCCCCATTGAGGCTTCGGTAATGGCCACGCCCACAAGGCGGGGCTGAGAGAGGGCGCTGAAGACCCAGGATCAAAAGGAAAGGCTTCTCTTGGTTCCAGGACCCTGGACACTGGAGGTAGACGAACAGAGTTCTCCAGAGAACACCGCCGGACTGCGCCATACCTTTCCCAGACCCTGCAACCTACCTATCCCTTCATTTGTAAGTTACCCCACAAAATAAACCTCCCTTTTAACTACTAATAATTTCACCCATACATGAGGATTATTCCTTCCCAACAAAAGTTGTGAAGGAATAGGACAAGAGGAGCCAATCAGAGCCCCCAGAGTAAGCCAGCAGGAACTCAGGGCCTTCCCAGTCACTTATCCATCCTGTCCTTTCTCTTCTGTTGCTGTGATAAACACCTTGACCAAAAGTAACTTCGGGGAGGAAATGATCTATTTGGCTTATACTTCCTGGTCAAAGTCCATCATTGAGGGTAGTCAGGGTAGGAATTCAAGTAGGCACATGAATCAGAATCCATGGAGAAAGACTGCCTACTGACTCAGTCCACAAGGCTGGATGTCTCAGAGTCCCTGCCTGGTGCAGAAGGCAGCCTGGAGGATTCCCAGAGAGCTGCTGGTCTTCAGTTTACACCGGAGAAACCGGTTCAGCTATCAGCTGTTGAGGCTAAAACCACAGCTCCCATCTTACAGGGAATAAAAGATAAGATTTTCCCGAAGCCATTTTGAATGACTATGGCCCAGGAACATAGGCTTGGGTAAAACCAAACTCCATGTTCCCATGCGGAAGCAGTTTCATAAAGTTTTATAGTTTTCCAGAACAAAGAAAGTCATAAATCAAAGCAAGCTTAAAAATACATTGGTGGGTCCATCAGAGAGGCAGACATAGCAAGATGGGGGAAGCTTTTCTATAGGCCCAGGATGCTATCTGACTGAAGGGTCCAGGAATACAGAAATATAAAATTATAAGCTTAAGAGATGAAAACTGACAGTCTTCAGCTCTAAAGATTAACTGCTAACAGTAGCTGTCTGTTTTACAGCCAGCTCCTCTGTCAACAGCCCGGGCTTAACTTTTAACCTCTTTCCCCCTGATAGCCAACAACTGCCTGGACCAAAGTTAACTTTTAATAGATGTTTCTACATGACTTCTGCATGCAGCCCAGGCCTGATGTTTCTATGTGACTTCTAGCATGCATCCCAGGCCTGATGTTTCTATGTGACTTTTGCATGCATCCCAGGCCTGATGTTTCTACGTGACTTCTAGCATGCATCCCAGGCCTGATGTTTCTATGTGACTTCTAGCATGCATCCCAGGCCTGATGTTTCTACGTGACTTCTAGCATGCATCCCAGGCCTGATGTTTCTATGTGACTTCTAGCATGCACTCTGTGCCTATTGCCTTCACCCTTACTATAATAAGGATCTCATAACCCCCCTCCAACTGCCACAGCCTTAAAATCCAACTCTGGCTGTGATCTCAGCCAACTGATAAGCTTTGTGCCCTCCAGTGATTTACTTTATTTTTTATTTGTTTGTTTGTTTTTTTCTGGAGTAAAGTTTGCTTTTTGTTTAATAGAATTTGGTGGTCTGTCCCCATTATTGCAAGACCCCGGACCCAATATGATGTCATTCTTAGCTTTTAGGTTGGTAAAAGCTAACCATCTGTTAAGTTAATAGATTCCAGAAGGTTTTTTGTTTATTGGTCTCAGGATGTTAGTTCTGACACAGACATGGGCAAGCAATGGCTGTTTCTTAAGAGTAGAACTAGCCCAAGATAAGGTAATTAGCCTCTGGACCTGTAACATTCCAGTCTCTCCACAGTACCAAAGGTCTAGTCAGCCAATTCGTCTCTGCAGATGCGGCTTCTTTTCAGTTTCCGTTCACACAGCAAAGGGATGCAGCATTGACAAGATAGATGAAATTGCTAGGAAGAGCTAAGGCAAAAAGCAAGTTTATTTCTCCCATGCCCTTTTCTATGGACTGTTACCAGAAAGTGCTGGCCACATCTTGGGTGGGTCTTTAAATAATCTGATCAAGGAAGTCCCTCCCAGGAGGTTTTGGTTGTGTTTTAGTTGAGTCCAGATCTAGTCAAGCTGACAACCAAGATTAGCAGTCTTACATCTGTTCTAAGATGTCTTCACTGCCTAAGCCTCCTGCTGGAGACCTGAGTCTTATCACAAGATACTGTCCAGCAAAGTGGTGGTGGTGCACACCTTTAATCCCAGCACTGTGGAAGCAGAGTCAGGCAGATCTCTGTGAGTTCGAGGCCAGCCTGGGCTACAGAATGAGTTCCAGGAAAGGTGCAAAGTTACACAGAGAAACCCTGTCTCGAAAAACCAAAAAAAAAAAAAAAAAAAAAAAAAAAGGTGCTGTCCGGGTGTGGAGAATATTTCTTGACTCTAACATCATGGATCCATGACTTGAGTCCTGCAATCTTAGAGGCCATGAATGTAGAAAGCGTTGTATGGAATTTCCCATGGTGCCTTTCGGGCGGGGAAGAGGGGTGGGATGATGTGTGTGTGTGTGATCTTATAAGCATCAACTCTCCATGTTCAAATAAGAGAGTGCCTGGCTGTCAGGTTTGGGCCTCAGAAAGCTTTTTGATAGTGATTTGGGACTCAATGGTGTTACGTGCTCAAAAAGGGCCAAGGCCTCTGAGTCCAGCAAGAAGTCACTGGTAAGACAAGGCCTTCATCTTAACACTTTAGAAGGACTTAAACATATGCTACCCGTAGGTTCCTGATCCTTTTTAGGGTGATGAGGAGTATAAGTATACCTCTTCCTAAATTTATGATCTTTTTATACATATGTAGGTATGCACATATGTATATAATCTATGGACTCCATTTAGCTTTGCTTGTATATACATGTGTCCACTTAGAATTTGACAACCGGTGTGGGAGCTTGTCCCTGGAGGAGACAGACCTTCCCTCTGTCCTCAGGTATCTGAACATCTGAAACTCTTCTTGGGATGTTACATGTGGAATTTCCCTGCTTCACATTGGCATATCAACTGGTGTTACCATTATGCTGGTCTTATCCTGGCAACCGTATTGTTGGGAGTTTATGGTGCAGCTTCCCTGTCACATACAGAAGACAGTATATATCAGCAAACATCTTGGTCTTCTGGCACTTGAAATCTTTCTGGCTCCTCTTCCATGATTTTCCCTGAGCAGTGGCATTTCATATGTTATCAGTTGGGGATGTGAATCCCACAGTCTTAGGATATTGGTGTAGGTCTTGTGATGACTGAGTTATGTTTTAAGTTTAAATTACTGTGCTTAAGAGATTTATAAAACAAAAATGTGTCTAACCTGTAAGCCACTCTTGTCCAAGGACAGATAACTTCCTGGAATGCTGGGGCTGTTGTTCATGTGAGATAACAAACTATGTGTTTTCACATCTGTAAACAAGCTTGGTTGCCCCATCTACACAGGATGTGTGCTTGATCAAACCTGAGCAGGTGGTAAGTAGTAGGCAGGAAGTAAGTCAGGATGTATGCTTCATCCTGATTGGATGAAGGCAGGAAGTATGCAGCCTGTGGGTTTTGCCTTTATAAGCCCCTGACTAATGTAATTCAGAGCCATGCTCTGGGAATTGTGCATATGGACCTGGCCTGTATCCAGTATTCATGGTCCTGGCCAGTATTTAATAAAACCTGCTTCAAATTTGGCTCAAAACTTGTGGTAGTGGTCTTATTCTTGCCCAGTGGGATTAACAGTCTCACCCCTTATTAATGAAGTTTGTTTTTGCAACAGATGGAAACAGCAGATACCATAACAGGCTGCTCAGTCTTCTCTCAGAGAAATAGGCCTTGGTCCCTGCTTTATGGACCCTAGTAGGCAGTTTCTGAGGAAGAGCCACAAAGAAAGGGCAATTAATCACTGGTACCCCTCACAATAGACACAAGAGAGATAGGATGCATCAAGCCTGGGCTACTGAGCCAGCCCCTACAGTCAGTACATGCTAGTCTACATGTACTAAGCCTCTACCGCAGCTCAGTACAAAGCCAGGAACTTCTCCAGGCCTGACCCAAAATGGAAAACTGTACCCTGACTAGCCTCTAACTAGCCCTGGCCAATTAGAATGTACTGATATGAATGCCACTTGCTTGAGCCAATCATATCTAAAATGACCTAACTGCCTTAGGACCTCCCCTTGCCTATGCTTAAAAGGAGCTCACACATCTCGCTCATGGTCTTTACCATCTTGCTTTTGTGTGGGAGGGTAGGCCCTGGGATGCTGGAATAATAAATGCTCCTGTTGATTGCATACGTGGATGGTGGTCTGCTATGGGATGTTCTGTATGTTACATGTGTTGTTCTGATTGGGTAATAAATAAAACACTAATTGGCCAGTAGCCAGGCAGGAAGTACAGGTGGGACAAAGAGAAGAAAATTAGGGGAAGTGGAAGGCTGAGGCAGAGAGATACTGCCAGCCACCGCCATGACAAGCGAGATGTAAGGTACCGGTAAGCCACAAACCACGTGGCAACTTATAGACTAATAGAAATGGGTTAATTTAAGATAGAAGAAGTAGATAACAAGAAGCCTGCCATGGCCAAACAGTTTATAAGTAATATAAGTGTTTGGGTGATTATTTTATACGTGGGTTGTGGGACTGCGGGTGTTAGTTATTATGGCACTCTTACCCCGCGAGGAACACGTCCCAAACATGACAAATCCACAGAAGAGCTGTTTATTAATATAGGATAGGAAGAGACGTGACAGGCCTGTATGAAGCACACACGTGAGTGAGGAGAGGAGAGAGGAGGAGAGGAGAGAGAGAAGAAGAGGAGAGAGGAGAGGAGAGAAGAGAAGAAGAGGAGAGAGGAGAGAGACCTGTGCAAAATGGCGCCGGCTTTTTAAAGAGTGAGCCGCGCATGCATACAGGACCGCATGTGGTTACTCCACGCATGCGTGCAGATTACATGGCCGTGCGCACTTTACGCAACCATGTAAAGCCACGGAGTCCTAGCCACTCAAGATGTTCTGACCTGGAAATGGCTATTTTGAACCGGAAATAATTAGGCGGTCCACCCGGCAAGCCCAACCGTGTGGACATGTTGTGATTTCCTATCAGCGGGGGCTTGGTGGGACCTGGAGAGAAGCTCTCCAGCTACAGTGGTCTTTTGTAGGACTTCTCCAGGACTCTGACAGAACCTACTATTGAGATCCCAACTGGTCATGGTCTCTTTTTGATGTCCTTTAATAGGGATCATTGCTACCTCTTGAGGTAAGAAAACTAAGAACAATAGTCCATCTATTCCTTGTCATAGCAGTGAGGAATTGTCTTTCCTTCTAAAACCAACCAACCAAACAAACAAACAAACAAACAAACAAACAAAAAACTACTGCATGTACATGTAGAAGCACAAAGGAATATCTAAGCCTATTTTTCTTTACCTAATTCTGGTTAGTGCAATTAGTTCCATGAGGTGGACATTTGTGTTGGAGGGGAAAGGCTTACACTCAACAGTCTCATTTAAGGTAACTATTGCATAGCCTGGTCTCCCAAACTCATGTTGTATGAATAAACTCCTGCCCACAAACAGAGTCCAATCTGGGTTTTCTAGAACTGTCTCTAAGATCTTCCCTAGTTTCACATCTGAGTTGTTATCTGTTCACATTAGCAGTCCTTTTGCTCAGTCTCTTTATACAGGAATGTAACAGGACTCAGAGTAGAACATGCTATAAGCTATATGGCCTGTCTCTAACAACATAGCCTGATATCTTCAAAGATGATTGTGTCTGAGACAAAGATTCATTTTAGGAGATAATAGTCAGACTACATTGAGGTTAAATTGCTTCCCAGTGTGAGTTTTATGGCCTCAGGAATGAAGAGGCCACAGTGGCCTGAGGCAGGCTAACACCCCTTGGTGACTAAATCTAATTGTTTGCTTAGAAACATGAGAGTTCCTAGATAGGTGCTCTGGGTTGTGTGACTACCCCGAGAGCTAGCTATTCTTTCAGTTAACTATAAATTGAATTTCTTTCTTGCAGGCAGGGTCAAGACTAGTGCCTCTAATAAAGCCGGTTTAAGCCGCTTAAAGGCCAGCTTGTATTCAGATTCTTAGCTCAGGGACTTAACTTCTGGAACTTTGGGGTTTTTCATTAATTGATATGGAGTCTTGACAATCTCTCTCTCCATCACTGGATAGCCACTAGCCATGGATTTGGGATACCTCAAATTCCCTAAGCTGCCTGAGAATCCCTGTGTAAAGGATAAGACAGAGTAGGTCCAGTTGTTAGCGCTCCTGATTTTCCAGACCCACCAACCTGGACTAGAACTGAACATTTAGCAGGAAGTTGCAGACTTGGGTTTAAATTTTGAGGATTTTGTGGTCCCTGGTGATGAGGAAGTGGAGAAAAGCCTGGGTTCTACTCAGTGAGCTTTTTAGAGTCGTGGTATGTGACAGCTCATCTTGAGTGTTAGCATGACACACCTGGGAAGAGGAAACTCAAAATGAGGAATTACCTCCATCAGATTGCAAGCCAGGGCATAGCAAAACCGTTAAACTGGACCACTCCATGGTATAGAAAGAAATATAAGGTTTATTGTAAATATGCTGTGTGGCTGTGTCTCCAGCATAGAGAAGAACCAGAGGCATTTGTGGGAGTCCCAAGCTGCCATGGCGACCTCTCGGGAGCAGAGAGAGAAGTGAAGAGCAGGGAAGAAGCCTTGTAAGTTGTTTGTTTGTTTGGCTGGTTGTTTGTTTGTTTGTTTTGTTTTGATTTTTTTAACTTTATGTGCACTGGTGTTTTGCCTGCATTTACATCTGTGTGTGGGGTGTCAGATCCCCAGGAACAGGAGTTACAAACAGTTATGAGCTGTCATGTGGGTGCTGGGAATTGAACTCAGGTCCTCTGGAAGAGCAGACCAGTGCTCTTACCCACTGAGCCATCTCTCCAGCCCGCCTTGTAAGTTTTAAAGAGAACAACATAGCTAAGGAAGGGGAGGGAATGCAAGCTGGAACAGTCAGTAAGTTTAGGGCCAGAGGAGACCAGTGACTTTGATATGCACCACAGGTGTGTGTTGATAGGGACTGAGGGATCCCAGAGGTTAGTGTGGGCTTTGAGATGCACTACAGGTATAAGCCAATAGAGAACCAATGCCCCATTTGTCTGAGGGGAGGGGAGGTAAGGGATGTAGCTCTTCCTGGCAGGGAGAAATCCATTGTGTTTTATCCCGCATTTGCTATGTACAAGATGCCAAAACATGGATGCTTCAGGATGAAGTTCTTATCCTCAGATTTCCCCCATAGATGGACCTGCTGCCAGTGCCACTATGGCCTGTGAGGTCATCATCCGGTCACTTGCGTCCTAGAACAATTCTGTGAGAGGAGGAATTTTGTGTCCCAATCCTTTCTGGCCAGAGCTCAGAGCACAAAAGTTTTCCGCCGTCCTTGGAACTTAGTCTGCAAACAGCTTGAAGGAGACAGGCCCAGGGGCTCAGCATGGGCTTGGATGTTGAAGAACATGGTGAGGGTGACCCTATAGCAGACAGGGGACAGTGGCATCTGCAAAGTCAAGGATTTTATATTTTTCCACTCCTTTGATTAGTTTTTTTAATTTTAATTTGTAGCCTTACATATATAGCTATATATGTTATAAGATGTATAAGTATAAAAATAAAGCCATTTGAGTGAATTAAGATTTAAAAAAAAAAAAAAAAACAGGGTCTCACTGTGTCATTCTAGTTGTCCTGAAACTCACTCTGTAAACCAGGCTGGCCTTGAAGTCAGAGAGCCACCTGCCTCTGCCTGCTGAGTGCTATGATTAAAGGTGTATGCCACCCCACCTGGCCAAGTTGAATTAAGATACTTTTAATTGTTTAAAATAATATATCACAACACTCATTTTCTTTTTAAAATTTTAATCTATCTGGACTGTATGTATGTGTATATATAAGATTTATTTTAATTTTATGTGTATACATGTTTTGCCTGCATGTATGTCTATGTACCACATGCATGTCTGGTGCCCTTGGAGGTTGGAAGAGGTGTTGGATTGCCTGGAACTGGAGTTACAGATGGTTGTGAGCTGCTATGTGGGTGCTGGGAACCTAATCTAGATTTTCTGTAAGAAGTGCTCTTAGCTGTTGAGCCATCTCTCTAGCCCCCAATTTTCTTAATAGGTTTTACTAATTTGTTTCATTATGTAAGGTTAAATCCTAGGGACTGGAGATATGGCTCAAAGATTAAAAATGCATACTACTCTTTTTTTAAAAAAATAAATGGACTATTTTTATTTTTATTCCTCTCTCATATATTACAACCCGACTGCAGATTCCCCTCTCTCCCCTCCACCATTCTCTCCCCCCCACCACCCCCTCTCCCTAAGACCCATCCACCCTCCACCTCCCCTCAGAAAAGATCAGGCCTCCCAAGGACATCAACAACATGACATAAGAAGCTACAGAGAGACCAGGAACATGCCATCCCATCAAAGCTGGACAAGGCAACCCAGTAGGAGGAAAAGGGTCCTACAGGCAAGCAAGAAAGTCAGAGACACCCCAACCCCCAACACCCCACCCCTGCTCCCACTGTTAGGAATCCCACAAGAACACCAAGCAACTCATAACATACATGCAGAAGACCTAGGTCAGACCCCTACAGGCTCCCTGAGCTCTGTGAGCCCCTGTGAGTCCCAGACAGTTGATTCTGTGGTCGTGTTCTTGTGGTGTCCCTGACCCCTCTGTTTCATCTGGGCCTTCCTCCCCCTCCTCTGCAGGACTCCCCAAGCTCCACCTAATGTTAGGCTGTGGGACTCTGCATCTGCTCCCATGAGTTGCTAGATGAAGTCTCTCTGGTGAGGATTTTGCTAAGTTCTTATTTCAGAACACTTTATAGGCAGGACAGACTGTAGGTCGAAGGTTTTGTGGCTAGATTGGTATCCCAATCCCTCCACTTGGGGCCCCGTATGGTTACAGAGGGTGGCCAGTTCAGGCTCCATGTCCTCTATTACTAGGAGTCTTTGCTAGAGTTACCCTTGTGGATTCCATGGAGTTTCCATTGCACTAGGCTTCCACCTCATCCCTGAAATGCTCCCCAGTTCCAGTCATTTCTCACACTATTTTCTCCCCACTCCACATACACCTGATCCATCCTTTTCCCAATCCCACCTGCCCCCAGTCCACCTACAAAATCTATTCTATCTCCCCTTCCCAGAGAGATCCTTTAGTCCCCCATTAAGCCCTCCTTGTTACTTAGCCTCTCTGGGTCTGTAAATTGCAGGGTGATTATCTTTTAACTTATAGCTAATATCCACTTATGAGTAAGTACATACTATGTTTGTCTTTCTGGGTCTGGGTTACCTCACTCAGGATGATTTTTTTTTCTAGTTCCATCCATTTGCCTGCAGATTTCATGTCATTGTTTTCAGCAGTTGAGTAATACTCCACTGTGTAAATATACCACATTCTCTTTATCCATTGTTCAGCTGAGGGACAACCAGGTTGTTTCTAGTCTCTGGCTATTATCAATAAAGCTGCAATGAACATAGCTGAGCAAGTATCCTTGTGAAGGATCATCCTTTGGGTGTATACCAAGAAGTCATATATCTGGGTCTTTAGGTAGATCAATTCCCAATTTTCTGAGAAACCATCATATTGATTTCCAAAGTAGCTGTACAAGTTTGTGCTCCCACCAGCAGTGGAGGAGTGTTCCCCTTGCTCCACATCCTCACCAGCATGACCTGTCACTGTGTTTTTGATCTTAGTCATTCTGACAACTGTAAGATGGAATCTCAAAGTCATTTTCATTTGCATTTCCCTGATGGCTAAGGGTGTTGAACATTTCATTGTTTCTTGGCCATTTGAGATTCTTCTACTAAGAATTCTGTTTGGATCTGTAGCCCCCATTTTTAAATTTGAGCATTTGGTTTATTCATGTTTAGTTTCTTGAGTTCTTTATATATTTTGAATATTATCCCTCTCTCAAATGTGGAGGTCGTGAAAATCTTTTCCCATTCTATGGACTGCCTTTTTGTCCTATTGATGTGTCCTTTGCCTTATAGAAGCTTTTCAGTTTCATGGGATCCCATTTATTAATTGTAGATCTCAATGTCTGTGCTATTGGTGTTCTGTTTGGGAAGTTGTCTCCTGTGCCAATGTGTTCAAGGCTATTCCCCACTTTCTCTTCTACCAGGTTCAGTGTATCTAGTTTTATGTTGAGATCTTTGAGAATGCATACTACTCTTACAGAGGACCCAAGTTCAGTTCCCAGCATCCACATGATGGCTCACAGCTGTCTGTATCTCTAGTTCCAGGGGATCTAGAGCTCTCTTCTGACTTGTGTGGGCAACTACATTCATGTGTGCACACACCCTTGCATACACACACACACACACACACACACACACACACACACACACTTAAAAAGAATAAAAAAGATTTAATCCTAAACTCATGAAGGGATTACTGTAATTTGGTTCTGACATAAGTACATAAAGGAATTCTGACATATGATAAGCACATATAAAATTTTGAAGCAAGTATATATGTTGGTTTTAAATAATGCAGCACATTTACCATGCGAGAAAAGGTCAGAGGCATGACAAAACCCAGTATCAGAGCTTTATCAGGAGGAAGGAGGGGTACAGAAGACAGTGTGGCCAGGCCAGGGGCAGAGACGCATGCGGGGGGGGGGGGGGGGGGGGAGGGCAGGAAAGAGCAGAAGAGGAGGGAGGAGTCTATGTCCGGCTTTTTAAGGATTCCCCTGCACATGAGCAGGTGGGCTTATGGAGCTATGCCATGCATGCGCTGATTGCATGACCACACTGCACACATTTGCACAATCATACAGCACATTAATGATGTAAGACATAAGACCCCTTACTTAGCTACTGAACTGCGCATGTGTGGTCATATAGCTGGAGTGGCAGAATCCTAACATTCCAAACTTTTTGCTTATTATGAAAAAGTGGGTGAATAGGAATAGGGGTGTCATTTCTCTTGGAAAAACTGCTTCCAGCTGACTTGGTGGGCATTGGTTGACTCTTAGGGGGGTAGGGAATGGGGCTTCTGAGGTGGACAGGCATCCTGGGATGGTGGGCTGTTGTCTGCTGCCTTGGACCTGTCCATCCTCCCTCAGCCTGGGACTCTGGCTGCTTGTGTCTGGGAGATTGATATAGATCTTACTTGTCCAGATGGATTTAAGCTGGTTTCTGGAGCTTAGAAAAAAAATTTTAAACATATTGAGAAGCAGCCATGAGAAAATTAAAATCTTGGGCTGGTGACCACTGTAGGGATTAGTACTCTGCTTATACTGGTTAGTGTCAATGAGTGATAGATAGATAGATAGATAGATAGATAGATAGATAGATAGATGATAGATAGATAGAGATTTAGAACATGTTTTTAATTTTTACCTGAGATAAGCTTTATCAGAGATAGATTATTTTAAGGCACCTATTTCCTTTATTAGTTTAGCATCCAGAAGACACAGGTGATCAATTGTTGAGAGCATTTAACAGTAACAGATGGTTATATTAAAGCCTGTTTTTGCAGAGTCCAGCCCCCTTTTGGTCTGTGGGTGTAAATACCTTTTGATTATTACTGTTCCTTTTCCTTACCACCTGGATATATCTGATGATCCTTGGACTCCAGCTCTATGGTGATCCTGTGAGAATTAGCTGAGTAGTTAATTAGAAGAGGGAACCAGGAAGAGAAAAGCTTGTGGGGAAAGACCTCGTTCTTCTGGAATTGGAGACAAGGCAGTGGATCTTGATGTCCTCTGGAACCCGAGAGAGAGCAAGGCCCTGTCTGTGTCAGTGCGCATAAGGAGGAGAAGCACTTCTTTCAGGTCTGGAGTGAGGCACATGGAGGGAGCAAATGAAATGAAAGCTCCTACCTTAGCTGGAAATTCAAGGTACCCTTGAAAGTACAATTAAATCTGGTGAGGTGGGTAAGGCTGTCCCCCTACCTCGACAATAGGGAAACGAGGAGACATGGGATCCCAAAACTCTCTCAGGACTGAGTAAGTGGCTTGGTGTCCAACAGGAAGGAAATGGATCGCCCCATGATGCATCCTAGGTTCCCTGTGAGCCTGTGGCCAAGCCTAGGAGGTATGCAGGAGGTCTATGTTTGATATCCCCATGCCACCAGGTGCATGAGGGCAGTCAGCTGACCAGTTATCTTTCTAGGTGGCACTTTGAACAAGGCTCACTTGATGGCCTGACAGGGCATGCACTAGCCTGCATGACCTTCTAAAACAGGGACCTGGAAGCCCTTATGTAGCTACTGCTCAAATAGCATATGTCAACATCTGTCAATTGTAGAGAGCTGCGTACAGCCGCGCCTCAAAGATGGCGCCGGCTTCCGCCCTCCACCTTCCCGATGGTGAGCGCTCTCTGTGATAAACAACTCCTTGATTGGCTAAGGCTGAGAATCTGGTTTGCTTCCGCACACCTGGACCTAATGGTAGTGCCCACGTGGCGTATCAGGGTTGGTTACCCAGTGATTACTTAAGGCTGTGAGCGGTTTCCCCGGGGTCAGAAGATTGTTCAAGGTTCCTGAATAAACTGCTGAAAGAAGAGCTTGGTGTTGCGTCTTCCTTGCTGGTCGAGGCGGTCGCGACAGTCAATTCTATTCACGGGCTTTCTCTCCTATGGTACACCTTAAATGCCACAGCTGAAACTTCCACCTATGGGGTCAGGAGTCTCGCTCTCCAGATGCTTAAGTTTAGCCCTGATTTTGGGAAGCTCTGGGAGACAAGAGACAAATTGTATTCCGTGTCTTGAATTTTTTTTCTTTTTTTGAGCTGAGGATCCAACCCAGGGCCTTGCGCTTGCTAGTCAAGCACTCTACCTTTTTTTGTTGTTTTGATAGTTTGATGGTTTGAGGACAGCTTTAGGAAGACTCACCAGGAGGCAGGTTGTAAACTGATCTCTGGCTAGAGAGCCATCCAGATTATTATGATCCCAATGTGGGTTCTGACAGTAAACTTATTTGCATGCATCCTAGCCTGCTTCCAGACCTGTCTGTGCTTTAGTGGCCCACCCAGTACTAGAGAACAGAGTGGAGGTCAGTAGGTGAAGGTTCTTTAGAGTCAGAGATTCCTCACTTGGGAATGTAAATGGGCAGGAGAGAAAGATTCAGAAAGGGAGGGTTCAGAGCCTAGGTAAAAACGTAGGGATAAGGTAATTCTTCTCATTTGCCCATTCGCTTGCAGAAGTTAGATAACTCCTGTGAAATGTAGCTGGAATGGCAGAATCCTAACAATATAACAATATAACCATCAATCCTGGTTGAAATAACTATTTTGATTTTGAATACAATTCAGCATTCATTCAAAATTTAATTAATAAAAGCCAAATTATGATAAATATGCTGAAAATAATGGCAGAATGATATAAAAATATAAAATATAATGATATAGAAATATGGTATAAATTATGTATTATCAACCCTCAAAGACAGCTCTCATCTAAAAGGGGATAAAGTATAGTTGATTCTGAAGACAAACATGAGTGATCAGGGCCTGAGAGCACAGATTTGGGTTACCGAAAATTCCATGTCCCAAGCAGTTTTCTAGTTTTACAGAACAAAGAAGGCCATAAGTAAAGGCACTTTTCAAATAGATTGGCTGAAATATTAAGCAGGGAAAAAAAGAAGAAATATTAAGCAAGTGGTTACCAAAAAGCAGAAAAAGTTCAGCTGTATCTCTCAGATGCTGTCTGATGAATTTGGTTAAATTAATAGGTTCCAAAGATTTTATCTGTTAGTCACAGGATGTTAGTTAGGTCTGACAGAGAGGTGGACAAGGATCGGCTCAGTAGTGAAGCTTAACATAGCCAAATACATATTATAATTAGGCTCCGGACCTGCAACATTCCAACCTCTCCCCGTCACTCAAGGTCAACAGCTTTTTATAGACACAGGATTCTTTTCAGGTTAGCATTTTCTACTTTCTCTATGGAGAAACAGTTGGAAACTATTGGTTATGACAGTGATAGTATCTGGAGCTATTGGATAAAGACCAGTAAAACATAGTTAGAAATATTGACTAATATATTGTTCAAGAGTTTCACACTGAATTCCTCAAGCATTTCATAAGGTTGGCCCCACATGTTCCACTAGTGCCTGAAAATGACTTAAAAGATTCAGTCAGTGATGTTAAATTTAGTCAGAGTAACTTCTATATCATATTCATGGTAGTTATTATTGATAGTTAATAACAAAAATTACCTGTCTTGTTCTAGCGAATATTGTGCCATTTCTCATATCCTTTATGTCATATAGCCTTGTTTGTCACTGTGTATACCAAGCTGGGTGGTTCATGAACTTCTAGATAGTTTCCTGTCTCTGCCTCCCATTTCCTCATAGCAACAGCAAGATTACAGACATGTGCTACACCAACTGCTCTTGGTAATCAGAACTCAGGACCACAAGTGCCTTATCCACCCAGGGTTTTCCTTTTTTGTTTTGTTTGTTTGTTTTTTGGGGTTTTTTGTTTTGTTTTTCTTTTTAACCCTTTATCTTCAAATAATTGTAGGGTTACATGCCCTTGCTAGAAAATAAATTACATCCCAAGAGTGTCTATATAGCTTTGTTCTAGTTTAAATATAAAATGTCTTATATGGACTTAGGGTTTTTGTTTTGTTTTGTTTCCAAGACAGGGTTTCTCTGTATAGTTCTGGCTGTCCTGGAACTCACAGAGATCCACCTGCCCCTGCCTCCCAAGTACTGGGATTAAAGGTGTGTGACACTACCACCTGGCTGGGCTCATGTATTTGAACCCCTGGTCCCAAGCTGGTGTGGCTGTTTCAGGGTGGTTAGCATAGGGTGAGAGGTAGGTAGGGTCCTGGTGGCAGATGGAAGTTGTTGGGACCAGATCTTTGAGGTCAGAGCCCAGCTCTTCTTCTAGTCCTGCTCCTTCTGCTTCCTGTCTGTCTCCATGATGTGACCTTTTGGTTCCTAGTCACTCTGGTGTGGACTGGGCCTCTCCTGCTTTCCCAGTGTTGATGGACTGAAGTCCTCTGAACCCATGAGTGGAAAGAATTCCTCCCTTATGTGCTCCCTGAGAATTTTATTGCAGCAACGAGGGAAGGGACAGGTACAATCCTCTAGGAAAAGCTCCTTCAATGTGAGCATCTGGCATAACTATATCTCGGTATCAAATACCAGAGATTGGTATTTCTCCAGTCCATTTATTTTATTTTATTTTCACCAGTTCTTCAGGAACCTGTTTGGGTCTCTGTGTGTTTGGTTCCATGTAATTTTACCACATGGACAGATGATAGGACACCACTATAGTCAAGATAGGGAACAATTCAATGTGAACATCCCCCGTGCACCTCTCTTGAAGACAAGAGTAGTCCCACATATTTCTTTGAATTTATCCTAATTCTCTTGTGTTGTGGTATTGTATTCCCCAAAATATTGTACACTATAATAAACTTATCTGGGTTCAGAGAACAGAACAGCCACATTATTAAATGTAGAGGTTAGGCAGTGGTAGCACACACCTTTAATCCTAGCATTCCAGAGGCAGAGATCTGCCTGGATCTCTGTGAGTTCGAGGCCACACAGGAAACAGCCAAGCATGGTGACTCATGCCTTTAATCCCTGGAAGTAATGGTAGGAGGCAGAAAGGTATTTAAGGTGTGAGGCTGGTTAAGCTTTTAGGCTTCTAGCAGCAGTTCAGCTGAGATTCATTCTGGATGAGGACTCAGAGGCTTCCAGTCTGAGGAAACAAGATGAGCTGAGGAACTGGCGAGGTGAGGAAGCTGTGGCTTGTTCTGCTTCTCTGATCATTCAGCATTCACCCCAATACCTGGCTCCTGGTTTGTTTTTATTAATAAGACCTTCTAAGATTTGTGCTACACTCTTGAATACAAATGTCATTAAATTTAGACAATTTTGAACATTATTTTCAAGTACTTATTTCATTCTCAATCCTTCTGGAATGCCAACAGTAGGAATTACAGCTCCTTTGCTACTGTCTTCTGGTGTGTACGGTCTGGATAAACCCTGAACACACAGCCAGACACTGACCATTGCCTAACCCAGTCACTCACTATCAACTGCATCCTGATAGCTGGGCAAAACAGTTGCTAAAGATAAAACAGACTTGTCTGGACAAACCACACCAGGAAGTAGAGACTGCCCACAGCCCCTCAAGCAGCATTCAACTTCCTGTTCCCCAAACCTACTGTATAAACTCCAAATACCCCCTTCACTCTCCTCCGGCACCCCTTTTCCTACTGGAGAGTGTCTCTCATTGTTTGAAAACAACAAACCTGTTCTGTAGAGGTCAACAGATCTATTGTAGCCTTCTGTCTCTCTCTGCAGCCTCGGAACTCTAATCCATGGACTCTTTTTGCCTGTTTTCTTTCCTTTGCTCAGGTTTGGTAAGTTCCACTGGTCTGTCTGCAAGTCCAACAATTCCATATAGTCATTTTCACTATGCAATTAAATCCATCTAGTGAGTTTTCAAGTTTTGTGTCTTCTGTATTCAGTTTTATAATTTCCTTCTGTGTTTTCGCTTTTGTTAAGGTCTTTGTTTTTATAGAACAGATTTCTTAACTGATACTGAAGCAGTTCTATGTTGGCTTCATGTATTTTCCTCAGTATTGCAACATTCCAAATTGAAACATCACCCATCCCCCCACCCTCCCACCCCTGCCCCTCTACCCACTTCCACCCCCCACTCCTCCACTCCGCCCCCCCCCCCATCCTGCCCCCAGGTCAAGAAGGGAAGGAGAGGCTTGTGAGCCTCAGTGGGTAAACAAACGGTCACATGTCTGGGAGAACAGAAACTTAGAAGATTCTGGAGAGCTCCTTCTGAGCACTATCAAACAGAAGTAAACAACTGACCTGGAGGAAAAGTTGGCCTGCTGACATGTAGAGAAAAACGAGATGTCGCATGGTGGAGCTGCCTGCCGGGTGTGCAGAGAGCTCCAGGCTCTCTGTTGTAATTTTTGTGCACCTTCACACACATGCGTGGTTGGGGCTTTCTGGTGGTCCAGCTGCTTTGTTAGTAATCCCACTAAAACCACATTGGTTCAACTAAGAGAAACAGGTGTGTACTTGTTACTTTGGTCTGTGCTGGGTTCCCTTTCTGGATAAATAGAAACGTGTGTTGCATCTCCCCGGAAGTCATACAACACTGCTTTAACATTCATATTAGATCATTTCAACATCGGATTAATGTTAGTATTAGCACTACTGATTTTTGTGACTTTCCTTATGTATTGGTATGATGAACAATTTTCAACTATCCCATGTGTATTTTGGATACTGTTGTTAATCCCAAAGATTCAAGGAGAAAGACCATTGATCTAAATCATCATGGCCAAATTAAGGCAAACAATTAATTACAGCAAGCTTCTTCACTTGTGTACATGGGTACCTCACCCTAAGGCAGGGTTCCAGAGGTCAACATTGGAGGTAAAGAAGATAAGGGTTTTATAGCTCAGGGGTAGAGGGTTTCCAAATGGGGGATTTAGCAGCCAAATAGGCAGGGTTACAGGAGCAGAATGTAATAAGTTCATTATAACAACCTCTTGTAAAACAAAGACATGGTTGCAAGATGGTCATAACAACAGGAAGTCATAACAAGGTCATAATGACCTTGTTTCCTGAAACAGACAGTACAGAACAGTTTATTGACTAGTTTTTTTGTTTTGTTTTGTTTTTGTTTTTCAAGATAGGGTTTCTCTGTGTAGCTTTGGCACCTTTCCTGGAACTCACTCTGTAACCTAGGCTAGCCTTAAATTCACAGAGATCCGCCTGCCTCTCCCTCCTGTGTGCTGGGATTAAAAGTGTGCCCACAGAACTGTTTGTAATTAAGATTACAGGTGGGGCATAGCGCAATCCTTGAGAAACACAGGTTTAATCATAAACAGGAACAAGCCCTGCTTGTCTTTTCCATAAGATGGCTTTCAAGCCTAAGATGGAGGCAGATTGGTTCGTCATTGTATTGTGAGACCCTGGATCCTACTGAAACTTTTTGCTTTTAACTAAGATCTTCCTATTGAGTAGTAACGAGTGCAGGGACTTGATGGGCGAATGTTTTCAGCTTCTCGTAGATTCTGCCAAAACTATGTCAGCAAAAGAAGAGCAAACCCGTGTTTCCTGAATGGAGTTGGGAGCTGCGCTCCACTCTAGATCCTACTGACAGCACTTAGTAGTCATCCTGGAGTGCTAGCAGCTTCCTTCAGGTGAGAGATGGATGGAAGAGCAATAAGTTAGCTTCAATCACAGCAAAGCTTAATCTTGCTTTTCAATTTTGTAGGCTCTGGAATCAACCAAGAGACATGCTTCCGGGCTGAAGAGATGGTTCAGCAGTTAGGAACACCCGCTGCTCTTTGAAGGACCTCAGGTGAGTTCCTAGCACTCATGTCAGGTAGATCACAGTTGCCTCTAAGTCCAACTCCAGTGTATCTAACTTTGTTATGTCCTCAATGAACACTTACATATATGTCACACACACACACACACACACACACACACACACACCCCACACACACAGGAAGAGAGAGAAATCAATCGACAGAGTGAGAGAGCGCAAGCTTTGGGGATTTCCTTGGTTAGGTTATTAGGGTGGGGAGTCCCAGTCTAAATTTGGGTGGTACCTACTAGTGACAGCACAGATATAAGGAGACCTAAGGGGAAAGATTAGGTTTTCTGCATGGCTGGCCTTTGTATCTCCCTTGTGAGACCCTCTCTCTGGTTACTGCCGCTGCAGCTGACATCGCTGCTGTGATCTTCAGCTTTCTTCAGAGCCCAGCTTCTTTACCCTTCTGATATGGACAGAGTTATGGATTGCCCAGAGTCCGGGGAAAACACTATGTCCAGCGTAGGATATCTGAAGGGAAAAAAAAAATCTACGCACACTATGCTCTTATGTCTGTTAACTTTATTCCTCTGAGACAAAATTCTGTCTATACAGCTACAGCTCCATCAGGCATTCAGGGCAGGAATAAATCTAGATGCACCAAGCTCCTTGTCCATGTACTTTATTTCTCTGGGATGAAATCCTGACTACATAGCTTCAGTTCCCTCCTGACACTCAGATCCTCTTTGTCCCTTCATTTACTGCCCTCTCATTGTCCTGCTAACAACTAAGCCCTTATGTTTCCATCCTCATCTTCATCCTCTGTTTCTTTGCCCTCCACCTCTTCTTGCTCTCTACTCCTGGCTCTAATAAACTCTACAAGAGTTCTGCCTTACAATCTACTAAACCTCTTTGTTCTTCTCTTCTCCCTGGTCATGCCATTCTGTCTGCCTCTACAGAAAAGGCCTGTTCCTTCTTCCCCTGGCCACAGGGTTCTTTGCCTCCTCAAGAATGTTGCTCCACCCTACCTTCCAACTTGATATATAAAAACCTTTTGTTCTCAGTCAATTGCTCTGGAGAACTACTAGGCCTCAAGGCACGGAGATGGTCTGAGCTTAATTTGCACAAGAAACAAATCTATGTGTCTAGGGGACCAGGCACTTGACCTGGGAGACAGGATGTCTCCCAGAGGACGTTTTACCTTAGTTTGAGGGGACTTCAGTCATCTAGCAGATGGTCTGGTAGCTATCTGTTCCTTGCTTGTCTTTCAAGGCTTTGTTTGGGGTTGGCCCTATCTTAGGAAGTAGTTTAGGAGGATATTTGCAAAAGGCAGATACCCAAAACAAATGTTTAGGAAGGGAGCTGGGAGCTCGGAGGCAGAAGGTTCTGTCTATGTGACTTTATTATCTAAGTACTTTGAGATGGAGGTTCACACATATATAACACATTTTAGGAGAATTATGAGCACAAAAAATTCATAGCAAGGCACAACTGAATATTAAGCTGTGTAACACCAACTAGTCCATGTTAAATGACTTGCCACTTGATGGACCCTTGGTCTGGTCAAGGTATAGCTTTAATACAAAGCTGGACTCCTTTTTAACATATTCTTGTGGCTTGCCACACTGAATGAAGACCAGTGTGTCTCCAGAAACCCTCCAGGCCCTCAGTGTCAGATTGGAGATACCAAGGGATCATGGAGTGAGTAGCCACCAACTCTCAGCTTCTCTGATGTGGAGATAGCCAATGCTGCACTACTCAGACCATATATAAACCAACCTAATCCCACCCTTTTAAGACATTTTATTTTTATTTATGTGTGTGTATACATACACACACACACACACACACACACACACACACACACACGCAAGAGCTGAGATAGTCCCCGTGGAGAACAGAAGATAGTCTCAGATTCCCTAGAATCACAGGCAGTTGTGAGCCACCTGACCATGGGTGCTGGGAACTGAACTTGGGCCTTTGCAAGAGCAGCAAACACTCTTAAGCACTGAGCCGTCTCTCAAACCCCAACCATCTTAACATTTGTTCTTTCTTTTGGTTCTGATCATCTAGAGAATCCTAACACAGCATCAAATCCTCGCTCATCCTTGCACCGCCATTACTAGCTTTGGGACTACTGTGTTTCATGCATGGGCAGAGGGTTATGATGACAGGCAGCTTCAGAGTCTTGATGAAACTGCTAGAGACAGTGTTTTCTGGTGCCTTTCTTCCCCCCACCAGAATATATTAGATTTTACCAAAAAAAGCTTTCTGTATTGAGGCCACGACTTTCCTAGCTGTTTGGGTGGATAAAGTAGGCATCTTTTTGCAGCAAATGATTTTCATTCCTCTTTCTTCCTCTCCATCTTACCTTCTCCTACTCATTTTTATCTCTCTCCTTCCTCCCTTCCTTTCTTCTTTTCTTCCTTCTCCTCTCCTTTTTGCTCCTTTGTTCTACCTGTAACCTTTTATAGGTTTGTTTTGGAGGTTTTAAATAAAGAAAGAAATTCAGGGATGAGTTTCTAGAATTTTACAGCTACCTTGTCCATCTTCTTTTCTCCTACTAGGGCTCTCCTCCACTGTTAGGGTTGGCGTTCAAAACAGAGAGCTTCACTCCAATATCGGGTCACAAATGAAGCTTTACTTTAACACGAGCTCGTGGGACACCAGCGCGAGGAGTAGCTGGTGACCCCGAGTTTGAGGCTCACAGGCCTTTTATGAGGCAGTTCTACCAGGGCAGGGGAGTGGGGTCACCCCGAGTGCAGACACCTGGACGCCAGATGTCTCCACGGTCTTTCTCAGAGTCTGGGTAGGTAAACGAATTCCAAGCTTATCTAGCAAGGGGTTATTTGGCAAGCATTCTTCTCAAGCAATTTATCTTGCGAATGCAACCGCAGGGGTCATCCTGCAAGCATCCTGTTAGCAGAGCATGATGGGCTAACTTTTCTGGTATGGGGCGTGGGGGCAGAGTGCAGTATTTTCCACTGAATCTGCAATTAGCAGAGCTAGTGGGGGGGGCCTTTGTTTCCCTTACAATGGCCCTTTCACCACCCCACTCATTCACCCCCTACCCCCTATCCCATGGTTGTTTGTTGTATTATGCCTAATGCCTTCTAGTTATGAGAGAGAGCCTCTGAGGATAAAGATGCCTCATCTTATGAAAATCTGGACAATAAGTGTATTTTTTATTTATATAACTCCCAGCTTACTGTTTTTAAAGAATGTGAGTTTAACTGGAACATCTAAATTATCCTCCTTCCCGCCAAGGCTCAGGAAACATCATGGAAGAAGAAATAGAAAGAATGATTATAAGCCAGAGTCAGGACAAGAATATCTTCTAGATATGACAGGACCATGGCATTCATTAATGCATAGTGCTTTGGTTGCCTATATCAGACCTGCACATGATCAAGACTTTTAACAGCCTAGAATGGATGGGGGGCATGGTATATAAATCCCAACTCTTAATTGAGCTATTGGCAGTTGATAGCTTCTAGGAAAAGCTGAGTCAATTTTCTTTAGGGGTATGGTCCCTGGTATATTGGATTTCCTTCAGTAGATGCACCCACACCTATGTGTACACAGGCAGTACTTTAGGACTCAATGAGTTATAAAAAAGGTTGGGAGAGTGTGCTGGCTTTTCTTATGTCAACTTGACACACAAATTAGAGTTATCTGGAAGGAGGTAAACTTAATTGAGAAAATGTCTTCATAAGATACAGTTGTAAGGCATTTTCTTAATTAGTTGTTGATGGGGGGAACCCAGCCCATTGTGGGAGATTCCATTCCTTGGCTGGATTCCTGGGTTCTATAATAAAGCATGCCAAGCAAGAAGCTATGAGGAGCAAGCCAGTAATCAGCATGCCTCCATGGTGTCTGCATCAGCTCCTTCCTCCAGGTTCCTGCCCTGTTTGAGTTCCCAACATAACTTCCTTCATTGATGAACAGTAATATGGAACTGTAAACCAAGTAAACCCTTTCCTTCCCAGCTTGCCTTTTGGTTATGGTGTTTCATTGTATCAATAGAAACCCTAAGATGGAGGGGGATATGGGTGGAGTATCTGGGAGGAGTTAGAGATAAGAGTAAATGATGAATATGACTGAAATATATTGTATATATGTATGAAATTCTCAAAGACTAAGTGAAAAACATTAAACAAAAAAGAATACAAGTCTTTCCGGTCTATATACTTGTGCTGGTTAGTTTTTATGTCAACTTGACAAGCTAGAGTTCTTTTAGGAGAGGGAACCTCAGTTGAGAAAATGTTCCCACCAGATTGGCCTGTGAGCAAGCCTGTGGTGTATTTTCTTGGTTGATGATTGGTGTAGGTGGGCCCAGATGGCTGTGCACATTGTCACTCTGGGCTGGTGGTCCTGGGGTGTATAAGAAGGAGCAAGTCATGGGAGCAAGTAGTAAGCAGCACTCCTTCATGGGCTCTGCATCAGTTTCTGCCTCCAGGTTACACCTTGTGTTTCTGTCCTAATTTGTCTGTATGATGGACTCCAAACCACAGGATGAAATAAACCCTTTCGTCCACAAGTTTCTTTTGGTCACACTGGTGTTTTATCACAGCAATAGAAACCCTAAGACAATACTGAAATATAAAACTCCCAGGCATGTGACGCTCAGCCATGCTTTTGCCAGTTTTGAATATATTTTTGCAAAAATGAAAATGATTGCCATGGTAGGATAGTAGGGTTATAGGTAATATTGAATATAGTCTGTTGAGATAATGTAGTGCCCTGGAACTCCCAAGTTGGGTAACTGCCTCCCTGCTTGCCTGACCTTGACCTTGATGTCCTCCCTATGCTGATTCCCTGCCGTCTCCACCCTCCTGAATGCTTAAAGGAAGTTCCTTGTTTGTGTTTCCTGCATTTGGTGTAAACAGCTTAGATATAAGAATGTAGAACATTCGGTAGCGAACTTCTGCCCTCCAGGGGTTCCTCCATTGTGCTGTAAGCCTGTATTTAAGGTTCCCTCCCTTCTTCAATAAACGTCATTCGGCCTCCCCTGGCACGAATGACCCGCTGTCTTTTGTCTCTGTTCAGCCCCTTGCTCGGACATGGTGGTGAATGGGTGGTGGTACCGTGGGCACTACCGCAACAAGATAGTGTTTACCTCCAATAAAGTTCATCCATCTTCAGTGTATAGCTTAGTGAATTTTAACAGACAGTGCAACAGAGGAACCAAAACCATACTAAAATATAGAACACTCACTAACCTAAAGTATTTCTTCCTGTTCCTTTCCAGCCCTCTGTAGAGTCAGTCCTTCAGCCCTTACTTTACTGAACTGCATATAGATGGCCTATGACTTATTACTGTTTGTTGTATGATGACATGACATTAAAAACCATATTTTCAACTTAGGTCTTTTTCTTCCTTGATGGACAGCTTCAGCTGCCAGTCAGTCATGTGGTCATGTGATAGACAAGTGACATTTATACTGCCCTGTGTTGCTAAGCTGCGGCGTTTGATAGGGTAAATGTACTAAGAGTATTTTTTAACTTGTGTTTCCAGCTTACTGGCTTTAGTGTGTGTGTGTGTGTGTGTGTGTATTGGGTTTTCAAGACAGGGTTTCTCTGTGTAGTCTTGGAACTCACTCTGTAGACCAGGCTGGCCTTGAACTCACAGAGATCTGCCTGCCTCTGCCTCCTGAGTGCTGGGATTAAAGGCATGCGCCACCACTGCCTGGCCAAGCATAAGCATATATGTTTTTATACTCTTTTACTCAGCTTAATATTACATTTATATTGTTTCAGCTAATCATCACCCATTTCTTTGTACTGAAGATTCTTGTTACTTGGTTTGAATGTATCTCAGTGGGCTTTCCATTCTCATTTGAGGGCCATTTGGGTTTGATTTGGGGCTCTTCTAAATAATGCTGCTGTAAACACTTCTGTAGAGGTATTTATTGAGTGGTGGGGTATCTTTTAATTTCTCTTGGGTAAATACATAAATGTAAGACTGTTGAAATTGATTATGTATGTACGTATACATAATTTTGTAGAAATAGTTTCCAAACTGGCTTACCATATTGCATTCTCAGTACAGTCTCTGAAATGCCAGTGAATTGTGTGGGCTTTGTTAGGTCTCACAGGCAGTCTGACTATGCAGAGGTGAACTCGAACTGGACTGCAGGATTTCTGGTGGTTAGATAAAAGCCAGCATTCCTCGGGAACTTGTGAAACCAAATCCCATCTGCCAAAAGGAGTCATTTCCCTTAACTCTGGGCAGGAGACCTACAGGCTACCCATGGCACCTAGCATCCTCTCAAAGCACATGCTAGCCTCTCGGCTCCCTCAGTATCATGAGTACATTTCAAAGTCCACACTAGTATCTTAGCCCTTCTTACCACCTCCTCTACCCGAAACAACCTCCAGCTCAGGGGCATCCCTCCCCCCAGCCCCCAGCTACTCACACCCTTATAACCCACTATTCTCACTGTGCTCTGTCTCTCGTTCTCTGTCTCTCGTTCTCTCTCTCTCTCCTCTCTCCCTCTCTCTCTCTCCTCTCCCTCTCTCTCTCTCCTCTATTCTCTATCTCTTGCTATCACTATCTCACTATCTCCGCTATTCTCTCCCGTTCTTCCCTCGCCCCGGTCATGTTCAGTCTACTTTCTTCTCTCTCTGCTCTGGACTCTGGCTATTCTTTCCTTCATATCTACAATAAAAGTCTTAACCATATCATGAAGCAGCCATGGTGGGAGTTTCTTTACTGCATCCCCTCAAATATGAGAGTGGGGTGCTGTTTTATTTATTTATTGTGTTATAACCTGTACCTTTAAAGGAATATGTCTGTTCCATTAAGTGGTTATGTTTATGGACACCATCTGATGCCTTGTTACCGAGTGAATTTCTGTAGGATTTGAAGTGGTATTCCCCTTTCATTACTTGTATTGTTAATTTCTTTTTTCTTCGTTTCCTGATCTGGCTAGAGGATTTCTACACCACTGGCACATTATCAAAAAATTAATGGGTGTTTTTGGTTATTTACAATATACATTTAAACTTACTACAGTTGATCTACACATTATATATATGAACCTTCTAAGTTTAAACTTTCATTTCTTCCCCCATGTCCTTCTGGCCACTCTAATTTATTTTGGTTCTACAATGCTATTTCCAAAGCATGGTGCTATTATTTTTTGCTTTACACATCCAATTATAATGTAAATATAAATGGAAATGGAAATAAAAACTATGGTTCTCATCTCCCCCTTCATATCACTCTTGAGCAGATCTTCTGTGGGCTGGTTGCATAGTCTCACTTAGGGGAATGTAAGGCATTGCTTATGCTCAGCAGACTTTAAATCCTCCCTTTAAGACGTGACTGTTATGGAGACTTTATCCTGTGTCCTGTGTATTAGTATGTGTCTTCATCTGGTGCTTATTCTCTGCCTAGTCCTTTGTGGAATTTCATTCTTTTCTTACACTAGTTAATCCCCAGTGAAAGACTCAGTGCAAGTGGACTCCTCTGCAGACCTACAAAACACTTGACCTTGAAAAGTCCTCTTCTTTTAGTATTACACCCTGGACTTCCTGGCTGTGGTGTTCTCAAATTTTAGTGCTGTTCTTTTATCCCTGTGAGAATCTTTAGATTCTCTTCCCTGTGTCATCCAAACATTGCCTTCTGGAAGTGAGCAAAAGCAATTGGGTGGTGTCTTATGGAGGGTTACTACTGCTGTGGTAAGACCAAAAAGCAACTTGGGGAGAGAATAGTTTATTTCACCTTATGAGTCCATCATCCCAGGAAGCCAGGGCAGGAGCCTTGAAGCAAGAATTGATGCAGAGGCCATGATGGATGCTGCTTACTAGCTTGCTCCCCATAGCTAGCTCAGGTTTTTATAGCAATCAGAAGCTACCTTATGACCCTTCTGAGAAGGGAGACATTGCTGCTGGCTGACCAGTGGTCACACAATAGTAGGACATAATGTACTGGGTTCCAGTTCTCATTAGAAACGAAATCAGTATGTGGAGGAAATACCTGTTAGATGGGAGGTAAAGAAACAAGTGTAGTTTACAATCTGGCAAGTTGGGAGCCTAAAATCCCATGGGAGTATAAGATTAGAAGAACCAAAAAAAGGTATTGTTGAGACAGCTCAACCATACTGTGTTGGGTAGGTTTTTTGGTTTTTGGTTTTTGGTTTTTTTTCTTAGTCAACTTGAAACAATCTAAAGTCATCTGAGAAGAGGAAACCCTTTATTGAGAAAATGCCTCCACTAGATTGGCAAGTCTGTTTCTTGATGAATGATTGATGTGGGAGGGTCCAGCCCACTATAGTTGGTTCTATCCCTGAGCAGGTGGTCCTGGGTTGCATAAGAGAGCAAACCGAGCAAGTCAAGAAGATCAAGTCAGTGAGCAGTGATCCTCCATGGCTTCTGCTTCAGTTTCGGCCTCCAGGTTCCTGACTTGAGTCCCTGCCCTGACTTATCTCCAGAATGACTCCATAATAACCTCACCATGAATTGTAAGCTGAAATAAACCCTTTTCTCTGGCCAGAGAGGTGGCTCAAGGGTTAAGAGCATTGGCTACTCCTCCAGAGGTTCTGAGTTCAATTCCCAGCAACCGCATGGTGGCTCACAACCATCTACAATGAGATTCAGTTCCCTCTTGCGGCGTGCAGGCAGAACACTGTATACTAATAAATAAATAAATCTTAAAAAACAAAAAACAAAACAAAACAAAAAAACAACCCTTTCTCCTCAAGTTGCTTTTGGTCCTAGTGTTTCATAAATAAAAGGCAAACAAGGACAGGTGCTAAGGCTGATGACAACCTAAGTTTGAGCCCCGGAGCCTATATGGTAGAAGAATAAAATGACCTCTACAAGTAGTGTTTTGACTATTGTGTGATCACTGGGGCACATGACCACGAAAACAAACAAACAAATAAAATGCAAATTTAAAAAAAACAACCTAGGGCATCTGTGGTAGTTTGAATGTAATTGGCTCCTGTAAACTCATAAAGAGTGGTACTGTTGGCAGGTGTGGCCTTGTTGGAGGAAGTGTGTCACTGTGGAGGCAGGCTCTGAGGTCTCATATATACTTACGCTACGTCTAGTGTGACAGTCTCTTTCTTTTCTTTCTTTTTTTTTTTTTTTTCAGAGCTGAGGACCGAACCCAGGGCCTTGTGTTTGCTAGGCAAGCGCTCTACCGCTGAGCTAAATCCCCAGCCTTGACAGTCTCTTTCTACTGCCTGCATGCAGATCATGATGTAGAACTCTAAGCTCCTTCTCCAGCACCACGTCTGCCTGCACACCACCACGCCCCACCATGATGATAATGGACTGAAGCTCTGAAACTGTAAGTCAGCCCCAATTAGATGTTTTCCTTTATAAGAGTTTCTGTGGTCATTATGTCTCTTCACAGCAATAGAAACCCAAACTAAGATGGTATCCAAAAGAAGACACAGCAAAACCAACCCAGCCTTAGTTTGGTAATTCATTTAAAAATTACTTCTTTTTAAATGTTTTTGATTGAAATAGAATTACATCAATTTCTCCCTTCTTTCTACCAGGACCTCCCACATACCTTCCATCTGATTCCTCCTATGCCCTCCACTACTCCCAAATAGATAGCCTCCTTTCCTTTATTACTTTATTATACTACTTTTTTTTAAAAATTGTTTTGGTTTTTCAAGACAGGGTTTCTCTGTGTAGTTTTGCACCTTTCCTGGAACTCGCTTTGTAGACCAGGCTGGCCTCGAACTCACAGAGATCCACCTGGCTCTGCCTCCCAAGTGCTGGGATTAAAGGCGTGCGCCACCACTGCCCAGCATACTACTTCATTTTTAACTACTGGTTTACAATTACATTTGGCCCACCTTACAGTTTAGACTGATGTTACCAGTCCTGCTGTTATGAAGACTTTATACAATGGGCTAGAACATGCTCTCTGACACTTGAGTGTACAAAGATGGTCTGGACACAGTCCTGCCTCTCATCACACACGGCATAAAAAAGACAGTGAGCCATATATAAGGAAGAGCCCTGCACTCACACCAAGGAAATTCAGTCTGTAGTATTCTTTCCTTCTTGTTCTAACCTTAGCTTTTCTTGAGTACCTAACTTTGTGTAATATTGCCAGAGCACTTATTAGTAAAATGTTTGGGTTTAGATTTCTCTGGTCTCTGGGAGTCATAGACTGAATTTCATGGCTAGTTCACTTCCTCATAGCTTTCCTTCTTTGGACTATATCTTTTGACTTCTGAGTCACATATTTATTTGTTCATTTATTTATTTATTTATTCATTCATTCATTCATTCAAGTATTTTTTTTTTTTTTGAGACAGGGTTTCTCTGTAGTTTTGGAGCCTGTCCTGAAACTCTCTCTGTAGACCAGGCTGGCCTGGAACTCACAGAGATCCTCCTGCCTCTGCCTCCGAGTGCTAGGATTAAAGGCGTGCGCCACCACCACCCAGCATGGTCACATATTTTAAATTACTATAATGACATAGATACATTGGATTTTCCTTAGTGAAAAACTGAAGTGTGGCAAGCTAGGGCTGTTCTTGTAAGATTTTTTTTTAAATCTTATATGAGTCTATCTCATCAGATTTCTGTTCATACTCCAAATCCCAACCTCAGAATAGTATGCTAATTATATTACAAAAATAGCAAAGACTGTTGGTCAGACTTGGGGTAGAGGTAGGAGTAGAGTGTTTTAAAAGATTTTGCATTCTGAAAAGTAGACATTGGTGAAGATGCTGAAGTTTTGGAGAGCTGAAGTTTTGGTCTGTAGCCTGCGGCATGCTCCAGCAGTGAAAGGAAGTTAGTTATAGGGGGCTTGCTCTTTGTCACCATTTTGATTTTTTTTTCCACTCTGTTTTTTGTTTTTTTTTTATTGTTTTATTGTTTGATTGATTGATTGATTGATTGATTGATTGATTTACTGAAGCTGAGGATCGAACCCAGGGCCTTGCGCTTGCTAGGCAAGCACTCTACCACTGAGCTAGATCCCCATCCCAGGACTTGCTCTTTGGAAGGATATGGGCACCTTGGCCTCTCCTTTTTCCTTATCTTTCCCTTCTGGCCACCTCAAAGTAGGCAGTTTGCTCTGCCTCATGCTACCACCGTGATGTGTGTTGGCTTACCACAGAACCAAGATGAATGAAGCCTGCCCCAGCAGCTCCAATATGCACGTCCGTCATCAAAGCTACTGACACCCGTGCTCAAATAGGGGGTCATGATATGTGTGTGTCATTAAGCAGTCAAGGGAGTTGTTTATCTGAGATACATTGTCACAGTGATGGGAAGCCGACAAACACAGGAAGTGTGGATAATTAATGTGAGCGGTGACAAAAATAATAACTTGAGAGCCAAACCAGCAGGGAACAGAGTTACATACCAAACAAATAGTATTAACTTTAAGAAAGACTCAAATGTTATAGTTTATTAATTTTTTTCTTTCCTTAATTCTTATTAATTTACTCCAATGCATATTTTTTTTCTTTTTCTTTTTTCTTTTTTGCTTGAAAGAATAGGATCTAAATGCATCTCCAGCTCTGGGAAGGGTCATGAATTTCTGAACTGTCAGGAAAATCTTAAGATTACTATCTAGCAGGAAGTGTTAGGACAGAAAGCAAAAACATGCTACTGTTTTCTCCATTAACAATTGACCACCTGGGTGAGAAAACACCTCCTGTGAAGGCTGTCTGCCCCAGAAACTATAAAGATAGTATATGGCCTATCTTAGCTTGCGGGTCTGCACAATGGCCCTTTACCGACTATCCTATCCACTCTCATCCCACAAGTGACTGTTTTCCCTCCATAATGACCTCCCTGACTACTGTCCAGTCTCAACCTGTTTTACATTTCTCTGCAGTGAGTCTTACCTGTCTCCTACACTGTACTTATGAAGATCAAAAGGAATGAAATCCAGGTAACACTCTGGCCCCACACAAAAATCACTCCTACATTTGAATTTGGATCACCAGTCAAAGCCTTGGTGCCCAAGGAGTCTTATGTTTTCCCATGAGCAGAGTCACCATGCTGGCTTGGTGACCTGATATCTATATGACCGAGACCACACCTGACCCTACACCCTTAATCTGCCTTAAACTTTGTTGTGAACATGGGATTGAGATCATTGTTACCAGGAAACTTTTTTCCAAAATTGCACTATACTTAGATGCCTAAAAAATAAACTGCCTGGGATCAGACTCCAGAAGTTGGAACCAGCCCAGCTACATTGTGTCAAACTGGGTTTCATGTCTTGCCTCTCACATGGCATTTGCAGGGACCCCCCACAATTGAGTGCTGTAACTTAGGCCCTGTTCACACCTGGAATTGATACCTCATTCACTTTTATTGTTAGTAGCAGGAGGGTATGGGCCTGAGACAGCTCCGTGCTGCCACCTGTGGCAATTTGTGGAGTCCCGTTCAGAGGTCTATGTTCAGGTGAAGGATTCTTGACTTCACAGAAGAAATGTGTGGATGGATTCCAAATGAATTGAGCAGAACTGAAGTTATTAGGGAGAACAGGTTTAGCATAGGCTTAAGCCTGAATTTTAACAGAGAGGCCTTCAGAGTTAGAACAACATGGATGTAGGCTCCTCATGGGTGACTCATGCTTTGGACACATGAAGTGTCAGCAGTAGCCATAAATACCAGGAGGAAGGATGGTTACGACATAATTCTTATTATATGTGGGATTTCTTGTGAGATTCTTGGAAAAACTCAGGCTTCCTGATAGGAAAAGAGAAAGGCAATATACTTGGGCCATAAGCATGATTCACTGCTGTTTTACATTCTTATTTGAAAAGTCTTTACTGTATTAATTAATTTTTTTGTCATTGTGATAAAATATCGTGACCAAAACCTTAAGGAAGACTCTGATTTTAAGTTCCAGAAGATTGGCTGTCCATAATGGTGGAGAGGAAGGCTTGCATCAGGAAGAGGCTGAGAGATCACATCTCAACTGTATGCACAAGAAAAACAGCAGACTGGAAGTAGAGCCAGCCTATAAACTCCCAAAGCCCATCCTGAGTGACACGCTTCCTCTAGAAGGTTCCATAACTTCCCCCAAACAGTGCCACCTATGGGGTAACAAGTGTCCAAAGCATGAGTTTCATTCAACCACATTTATGTAAATGAAATATTGTCTCTATTGAGTCAACCTTTATAGTAAATACTGTCTATAACTCTTGTCCCTCAGCTGGCAAGTAGCTTCAACTGGCTCTGAGTATTTCCTTTTACTGCCCATGTCCCCCGAATGTCCCTGTCTTTCTATCCTGCTTCAATATGAGGATCCAAAAAATCCATATAAATGAAGGCTCACGTCATCTCAAATACCACCCTCTCAGGTTGACTCTGGCTGGTTCTTGGAGATGGTAAGCACACACAGTCATGCTTCAGGATTTTACATTGTTCTATTTTACAGCATTGTATTGTTCCCTCTGCTTGGAGTGTCCTTCAGTTAGAAACCTACATGGCTCCTTCCTTTTCTTGCTAAAGAAACCCTGGCTCTGCCCAGGTGATGCCCTGATCTGGCTCACAGATGCCCATCTCCCACCTCCACACTTCTGAGGCATCCTAGCCTTTACTGCCTCCTCCTGGGCCAGCTACCTGCTAGGCAGCACTCTGAGAGTGAGCTCCCGCATCACCAACTGCTCTCCCAGTCAGGCTCTGGGGGATCTGGACTGAGCAGGGATAGAGGAGAGAAGGGAGGAGAGGAAAGACGGAGAGAGGGAAGGGAGCAAGAAGAGGGAAAAAGTGTCTCAGAGCCCTGTTCTGCTGGAAAGGTCACTGCCTCTGAACCTTGGTATCAGTCCACAAACATCCCTGTTTAGCGCTCTGATTGGCCGGAGAGATGGGGTGACACCCAGCCTGCTATCCAGGAGACTAGGCGCTGGTTGGAGGGTGAGTGCTGACTATCACCAGGTCTGGCCACCTCTTTTAATTGAATTGGTGAGAAAATTAGGGGTGGAGGCAGCCTTCCTGATGGCCCCAGTGCAGAGAGGGACCAGTGAGAGGATTAGAGGGTCCTTTCTTGCCTTGAGAGCATCCTCAGTCGCCAGTCTCCACCCCTGGGGGGTAGAGGACCCCAGAGAGGGTGGCTTCTGAGAGATTGAGGGCTGAAGGCATGGGACCTCAGGAAGTGGACTGCTCGGGGGTTGGTGAGTAGCTGAGGGGATCGGAGATCTGGTCCCCTGTGGTTCCCTTGCCACTGCCTGGCGTGTTCCAAGCTGCTTATGGCCGAAATCCACTGCACAGGCACAGGCTTGCTGCAGGGACTGCTATCAGAGGCCCACTAAAGGGAGAGAGGTGGATTGCAGCAAGTGTATCTCTGTCTGTCTCTCTCTCTCTCTCTCTCTCTCTCTCTCTCTCTCTGTCTGTCTGTCTGTCTCTCTCTCTCTCTGTCTCTCTCTCTCTCTCTCTCTCTCTCTCTCTCTCTCTCTCGATGCTATGAGGCTTCTGGATCATTACTGAGTAAGATTGTAGCTTCTCAACATGACAGGAACAAAATAAATGCTTAAAATTTTCCCCCTATGATGAATTATATGACAGCAAGCATGGACACTTCTGGAGAATCTATTCCTTGTACTGTCAAATAATCTTGGAAGGAGCTGATCCTGTGATTTGGGTCATTTTAGTTACATTTATCATCTCAATCAGAGAGGTAAAACATTTACAGACCATCCCTAGGTTAGTTAGTCTTGTCTGTAGCTGGGTTTTTATGTTGCTGCTTCTACATTTGAGATGACAAGTGTCTTTGAGATTTGTGGTGCCAATTTACTGTCAATAACGAGGATGTTTAATCCCGGCACCAAACGTTGAATGTGGGTGGCTTGCCAGGGTTATGTTTGGTTTTTACCTTCATGTCCTATCTGGGCTTGAAGTGTAAACTATGAAAAGTCAAAAGGGCCGTGCTCTGTTTCATTTTCATTTCCTGACACGTGATCAGGTGTGTCTGTAAGAGGAGAAGGATAACAATTGTTTTATCACAGCCACATGTATGCTTTTATGGACACTAATTCCCTTTTTGATAATGATACTCCAATGCTGGCCTTGTTTCCGTTTCCTAGCTGACACAAGCTGAGGGCAGTGAAATGATTTGTTTATTTAGTGGCTTGCTCATTTATGACTTCAGTACTGTTTCTCCATGCTCGTTTTGACCATCCGAGTAAAATTAGTAAAGTCCATAGCCTATTTTTAAAATGCCTTTCAAATGAGGGCAATCTGGCTTCTCTTACCAAAACAGAATCTGTGTGTTCTTCTGTCTGATGTGCTCTCATATTAATGCCTGTGTTTTGCTTTATGTAGATTTCTGTGCTAGGCCTTTAACATTTTTTGTGCCATTGGCGATGTAGGGAAGGTTTCATAAAAGTACACAAATAGAAAACAGGTTGTAAAATACTATTGCCAAAATAGTTAAAAGCTATAGTTGTGATGTAATGCTTTAAGTGGTATTTTTGTTTGGTTGGTTGGGTTTTTTTGTTCATTTTTTAAAAATATATTTATTTATTAATTTTCTTTTCATTTTACATGCCAACCCCAGTTCCCCCTCCCTCCCCATCTTCAGTTTTGTTTTGAGTCAAAACGTGGTTTCTCTGTATCCTTGGCTGGCTTGGAACTTGCTCTAGACCAGGCTGGCCTCAAACTCAGAGATCTACCTGCCTCTGCCTCGTGAGTGCGGGCTTAAAGGGATGAACCAGCACACCTGGTTTTACGTGTTTCTTTATGAATATAGTAAAAAAGATTTAGTAGCAGGTCAATCTAACTATCAAAGCTGAAAAATGCTGACAAGGACTAATTGCACTTGGAAATACTGAAAGAACTATAATGCAATATAGAAATAGCTGTTATTTCACGGGCTGGAGAGATGGCTCAGTGGTTAAGAGCACTGGCTGTTCTTCCAGAGGTCCTGAGTTCAATTCCCAGCACCCACATGGCAGCTCACAACTGTCTGTAACTCCATTTCCAGGGGATCTGACACCTTCATACCAATGCACATAAAATAAATTTAAATACATGATTTTTTAAAAGGAAAAAAAGAAATAGCTGTTATTTCTCTTGGTAACAATGTTGCAGAAATGACTAACAAAACTGTAATATCCCCACATTAATAATTCAAGGAAATACTAAATTTCACTTAGAGATTAGGGTAAATAAAGACTTTTGTCCTCACCCAAGTTCATAAAATGAATCTTTTTTAACTTAGGATGCACTTGTAGAGGCTAGCTCCATGTGAGAACACGATCTTAGCATGCCCAGGTTCCCTTTCTTGGCACCAACACCTTAACAAATATCTCTTCAGTACAGCAGGTAAGTCTTTAGTTGTTCTGAGACAGGGTCTTCCTTTGTAGCTCAGGCTGCCCTAGAATGCATGGCAATCCTCCTGTCTCTTCCTATGTCTTGAGGTTACAGGCCTGAGCCACCATGTTCAGCCTGCAAATCTTTTTCATTCTGTTCTTGGGTAAATTCTTGGATAGGGCTGGTGTCTATGTCACAGGGTCTGGCATAGAAGAGGGTTCCCTGTAGTTAATGTCACTATGGATGGTCACCAGTGCACAAATGCCAATTATTATTATTAAATTATTATTGAATGCTTACTGTGTACCAGGCAGACTGTTGAGCATTTAACATCCTAGCTTTATTCTGTCTTCCCACTAAACATCTAAGAATGAAACAATTATTATCTCCACTTCATTGATAAGGAAAAAATAATGAAACTTAACTTGCACATGGTCAGTAGTGGAGCCGAGGTGTTTTTAATTTTTTTCAAATTATGGGGGATCCCTGTGAGCTCTGCTAACAGCAGAGATGGGAGCCACAAGAGGCAGGAAGGAAACCCAGTTCAGCATGACTTAGTTAGGCAGTGTTGGCTCAAACTTCTGGAGTCTGAACTAGGGTAGTTTATTTCAGACATATTTAAATACAGTATGATTTTGGAAAAAAGTTTCCTGGTAGCCATTACTCACTCCCGTGTGCACAGTAAAGCTTAAGGTGTGACCATATCAAAACTCTTATGAAAAATACATGTGACCTCCACCATGAAGATGGGTTCTATAGCTTAAGGGCCTAGGATCTGGTGTGGTCTCTGGCCAAAATAGCATTCGTAAGGGTCATCAGGCTATAAAGTACACTGGACATCTCCCCTAAGGGTGAGTTCTAGAAACAAAGTTAAAGGTCTCAAGAGGGAGAGTCTGGGATAAACGGTCTGGGGGATCTGGGTAAGATCTGGCCCTACAGGTAGCAAAGGTCACCAAATCATTAATAACATCCACTCTCAGCTTTTTTGGTAGAAAAGAGGTGTTCATTTCCTCCATTGAGGAGGCAAGCCTGTGTGATTAACATTCCTGGTTTCTCCAGTGTTTATCTGTGAGTACTCATGCCCTCCACAAAATTACATTTATGTATTGCTGTGGCATTGGGGTGTTCTCACTGTCAAAGAACTTATGGGACTTCATTCTCTCCTTCCACTGTGTAGGTCCCAGGACTCCAGCTCAGGTGCCTTTATCTGCTGAGTCATCTCAGCATCCCTGGGGCTGAGATGCTAATTCAGACATCCATCCCCAGAAGCTTCACTTTTGACCATCATATGACAAAATTAGAGTTTTAATGCGAGATCTGTGCCTGTCATTATTAGGTCAAAAGAGAGTAAACATCCCATCCTCTGTAAGGTACAAATCAACCATCCGTACAAGTGCATTTTCTAAAAGTTAACCAAGGTATCAAAAATCTGTTTTTTCAACGTGTACCCCCCACCTACCATCATCACCTTAAAATAAGGAACTAAAACTACTAAGATAACCCTACAAACACTATATCAAGAATATTTGCTTTGAGAAAACTAGTTAGGTTTTCCCAGTAATTGTAAGAGAAATATAATTAAATTAAACTTTAAAAAGAAATAAAACAAACAAAAAAGCCCCAACGTAAAAATTACTGTGATCCTCCTAATAGATGGTAGTGTTTTTCACCCATCTTATCTGAACTTGAAACCGAGTGTTCAGTCATTTCTGTTACCTTTGTCCAGGGAAGAAAAACATAAGAACCATGGGATATTTGCTATGTATTGTGAGGTTTTCATAATAAACCTCTGTGTGTGTGTGTGTGTGTGTGTGTGTGTGTGTGTTATGTGTGTGTGTATAGATTTAATAAAGATGGTAGTGAGCCATAATTAGAACCCTCGGGGACAAGAAGGAACTTGACACTAATACTCAGGAGGAAAACAAACCACAGGAGCCAGTTGGAACTAATAAACTTGGATTTTTTGGAAGTCAGTGTCTGGAAACAGCTATTATGCCCATTTTTTTAAAGCCATGGCACAGGTTGTCTTATGTTTAATTTTAAAAGTGAAATGAACTGATATTTTTTGATCATCCTATCCACACAGCAATCATAAACATTAATGATAGCATTCTTAACACTTCATACACATGTCTAAGCAAAAAATTATATAACTCTTCTACCAGCTACAGAGCCAGAAGTTAGGGCAACATGTCTGTATCTCAGCATTTGAGAAGTAGAGGCAAGAGGATCAGGAATTCAATGCTAGCCTCAGCTACTTAAAACTCTGTCTGAATGCACCCCACCTCCAACAAAGCAAGAAGGTAAAAATCAAATAAACCAGTTACAAGGGGGATTAAGGCTCAGACTTTTTCCTCTGAAACACAGATCTAGGCTATCTTCATGGAAGCCCCAGATTTCATGAATGTACTAGGGATAAAACAAAGCTGCAAGGTGGTGGGGTCTGCAGCTGTGGCGGCTTCAGTGAGAATGGACCCTAGAGACTTGGTTCCCAATTAGTGAAACTGTTTAGGCAGGGTTAGGAAGTGTGGCCTTGTTGGGGATGGTGCGGCCTTGTTGGAGGAAGTGTGTGGAGGAAGGCTTTAAGGTTTCAAAAGCCCAGGCCAGGCCCAGTGTCTTTCTCTCTCTGCCTGTTGCCTGTAGATCAGGATGTAAAGCTCTCGGCTACTACTCCAGCACCATGACTGTCTGATCTCTGTCGTGATGATCATGGACTCACTCTCTAAAACTGTAAGAAACCTCCAGGTAAGTGCCTTCTTTTATGAGAGTCACCTTGTCACTTTGTCTCTTCACAGCAACAGAACAGTGGCTAAGACAGCAACCCAACTTGTTTCCAGTGAAAGCTATTCAGTTTTTATCTTTTTATAGCTCCTTGGAAGGGAATGCTCTTAAGCGCTAATTTTTCTTCAGCCTCCGAATGTTTGTTGCCTTCTGATGTCTGTTAAGGAGAATCGCTCAACTGAAATGACTCGAATTGTGTGTTTTAGTATATTCTTTAAAATTCAAGAGCATTGGAAACAAACCTAAGTTAAAGATGATTAAGTTAAAGTTAATTAAACCTAAGTTAAAGATGATGATCGCTTTGTTTATAGTAACAAGTAGAAGACAAAGTTCACTGTGTATAAAGATGGCCTACGGTTTATGTTTTGTTTGGGTTTTCATTTAAATCTAAGTTCATTATTGTGGCTGAACGCTGTAAGTGGGGCTTAATGGGCCATCTTCGTAGGAGCTTGGAAGTCAATAGCACAGAAAGCAATGTGGACTATGGACCCCTCACCCCCAGCTCAAGGAGTTTCAGAGGGGAACAATATTAGCCAAAAGGCTAGAGACCATTCTTGCCATATTTGGCAAAGTCTATGGCTGGCTTTGCCCAAGTCTTAAAAATTCTCCTGGGGCTAACTAAATTAAATAGTTTTGAACTAATTTTGTTAGCAGAAAGGGATATCAAAATAAGACAGTTTAATATTGACTCCGTCACATGATCATTACTCTTTATAATTTTATACAGAGCTATAATAAAATAGAGCAAATAGAGCTATATATATAATATATTAATAATAATTATTGCTCTACTTAATATATATATTCTATGTTGAAGAGAATATATAAAATACCTATTATGAGCATATGAATGTATATTTGTAAATTCATTTGTATATTTATAATATATACATTTGTAATATATTTTTGTATTTTTGTAATATATACATTTGTAATATGTATATTACAGTCTGAGGAGAAAAAGAGCACCAGGGAATTTAATGTTGTAGCCCAGGTTTGTGCAGAAAGAGAGAAAAAAAGTCCTGATGTGAAATGGAATAATGGGAGTGGTGTCCCAAGGCTAGACCCCACCCAACTAAGCTTCCAACTTGTAAAAAGGAGAGCTTATGCAACAAGGGAAAGCTTAGGCAAATATAATTCAAGCCATTCCAAGCAGGAAGTGGAATTTGGCTTTGGCCCAATATTTCCTTGCTATGCTCTCAATTTCTTTGGTCTGGAATGATAATGTATATTCTTTTCTTCTTTCCTTCTTTCCTTCTTTCCTTCTTTCCTTCTTTCCTTCCTTCCTTCCTTCCTTTCCTTTCTTTCTTTCTTTCTTCCTTCCTTCCTCCCTTCTTTCCTTCTTTCTTTCTTTCTTTCTTTCTTTTTTTTCGAGACAGGGTTCCCCTGTGTAGCTTTGTACCTCTCCTGGAACTCACTTGGTAGCCCAGGCTGGCCACGAACTCACAGAGATCCGCCTGGCTCTGCCTCCCGAGTGCTGGGATTAAAGGCATGTGCCACCACAGCCTGGCGATAATGCATATTCTGTGCCACACAAATTGATTTTCGATTTAACAGGGAGTTACAGTTAAGAGATTGCCTTGTGTCTCAGAAGAGTCTCTTCCCCCCCCCCCCCCCCCCCCCCCCCCCCCATTCCCCCCCCCCCCCCCCCGCCGCCGCCTGGAGCTGAAGATCGAACCCAGGGCCTTGCACTTGCTAGGCAAGCACTCTACCACTGAGCTACATCCCCAACCCCAGAAGAGTCTCAAAAGAGGCTTTGGACTTGTAAACTGTCTTGAGACTGTTAAAGACGAGGAGGACTTTTGAAGTTGAACTAAATGCCTTTTGTATTATGATATAGCCACACACATACGGGGCCGGGGAGGGGAATGTGGTGGTCTGAGTGAGAATGGCCCCTATAGGCTCATTTGTTTGAATGGTTGGGCCCCCAGGTGGTGGAACTGTTGGGAAAGGATTAGGAGGTGTGGCCTTGTTAGAGGAGGCGTGTCACTGGGGGTGGGCTTTGAGATATCAGAAGCCTATCCCATTTCTAGTTAGCTCTCCCTGCCTTGTGGTTGTGTTCCAAGATGTAAGCTCTCAGCTACTACTCTAGCACCATGCCTACCTTCCTGCTGCCATACTCCCTACTACGATGGTCCTGGACTCAAGCCCTCAATAAACTCTTTCTTCTATAAGTGGCCTTGGCCATGATGTCTTATCACAGCTATAGAAAAGTAACTAAGACATGGATCATGCTTAGATTCCCGCCATATGGGAGGTGGAGGCAAGAGCCATTAGGAGCTCAAAGTCATCTTTGGCTACATTGCACATTCAAGCCCAGCCTGGGTGTTTTGCTTGGTTTTCAGGGCTCCAGGAGCAAGTGTGACAAACTGGAAGGACACTGGGGTGCCTCAGAAGGTGAAAGGAAGAGCTGGTACAGCAGACAGGCAGGAACCAGGGCAGCCCGGACCCTCTTTCTAAAACACCTTGACTCTTGATGCTGTTGCACACTGGGCAGGCTGAGTCTCTGCATTTAGGTTTCAAATTCCCAAGAGAGCATGAATTGGGCTGGAGAGGTGGCTCAGAGGTTAAGAGCACTGACTGCTCTTCCAAAGGCCCTGAGTTCAATTCCCAGCACCCACATGGTGGCTCACAATCATCTGTAAGAGATCCGGTGCCCTTTTCTGGCCTGCATGGCACACATGCAGACAGAACACTGTGTCCATAATAAATAAATCTTAAAAGAGGGAGGGGGGTTTCTGAATTGTCCACTTGGGTCAGGTGTCCACAATGCTGTCTTCCCTTCTCTTTTCTTCCTCCCCTTCCTCTCTCTCCTCCTCCTCTCTCCTCTGCCTTCTCTCTCCTCCTCTCTTCCTCTCCTCTGCCTTCTCTCTCCTCTGCTTCCCTCATCTTCTCTCCTCTCTCTTTCCCTCCCCCTCCTTCCCTCCATCCTGAAACAGGGTCTAATGTATCCCAGGCTGGCCTCAAACTTCCTTTGTAGCCCATGATGATCTTGCTAGTTTTTTTTTTTTCTTTAGTTTTTCAAAATGTAATTTCTCTGTGTACCATTGGTTGTCCTGGAACTCGCTCTGTAGACCAGGCTGACCTTGAACTCCGAGATCCGCCTGCCTCTGCCTCCCGAGTGCTGGGATGAAAGGTGTGCGCCACCACCGCCTGGCTCTAGGATGGCCTTGAAGTTTCGAGCTTCCTGCCTGTACCTCTCTAGAGCTAAAATTACAGGCATGTTGCACCATGCCCAGCTTATGCTGAGCTCTGCAAGCCAGACATGTTGGGCAAGCACTCTACCAACAGCTCCACCCACTGCCCAGATCTCTGCTCTCCTGAGCCTTTGATGGGAAGTCCTTCGTGGGCCAAGCAATCCACCAGCAGGACATTTTCTGTCAGGAAGAAAAGTCAACAGAAATGCCTTGTCATCCAGCGGGGCTGGTGGAAGCAACGTCGCCATAACAGAATTCAAGGCTCTTCTGTACGGCTTCATCCTGGTCAACAGTTACAAAAGAGGCACTCTGCAATGCCAACCACACCATGTCTCTGAACAGTTACAGCTCTAAGGATTCTGTGGTAAGGAGGTGCTGCTCCAGGCAGGGAGGATAAAGGATGCAACCTAGAAAGTATAGGCAGCCTGTTTGCCAGGAATTTCAAGGACTCTCCACACACCAGGAACCAGCAAGACGGCTTGGGGAGGAAAGGTGCTTGCCAAAACCCCTGACGGCTTCATCTCAATCCCCAGGACCCAGGCAGTAGGTAGAAAAAGAATCAACTCCGGCAACATGTCCTCTGACCTCCACACATGCTTGACCCGTCCTTTCCCATACACACAAAAAAATGTATGTAATTCAAAATAAAGCCATATGCCATGCACTTGACCTGGCGGAGCTGTGCCTCGAGTCTCAGGTTTGCATGCAGGCATGCTTGTGCCTCCAGGTGGTTGCCCTGGGACATGGCACACATATGAACACACAAGCCTAGGGTGCCATGTAGTAGCCCTGGGACATTGCAGATGTGTGAGCAGTCATGTGCAGGCTTCCATGCGGCAGTGCTGGGACATGGCAAATTTGCAAACAGGTATACCCAGGCCTCACACTGTGGCACAGGGATACAGCAGGGGTGCAAAAGGGCACCCCCATACCTCTACATCACAGCACCAGGACATGGCAAACAGGCATGCCCATCCACCACGTTGCTAGCCCTGGGACACAGAAAGTGTGCAAACAATCAAGCCAGCACCGCCAGGTGGCGGTAATGGGACACAGAATGGGTTTGACAGGTGAGGCTGCACTGGCACATGGCAGCGCTGGGACTCAGAAGACATATGAATAGTCCTACCCATGCTGTCATGCTGTCATGTGTTGTCATTGGGACATGGCAGGTGTATGAACAGATGTGTGTGTGTGTGTGTGTGTGTGTGTGTGTGTGTGTGTGTGTGTTTGTGTGTGTGATGCCAGGTGCAGCACTGGGACATGGCAGGTGAATGAACAGATGTGTGTGATGCAGGTGTGGCACTGGGACATGGCAGGCACAGATAGGCATTTCCACACCACCACTTGGCTGATCTGGGATGTGGCAGATGTGTGATATGCTGCGCTGTGGCAGTGCTGGGAAATGACAGGCACACAAATAGGTGTGCCTGTGCTACCATATGGTGGCACTGGGATATGGCAGGGGTGTGGTTAGGCATGCCCTCACCACCATGTGCTGGCACTGGGACACAATATCGGTGCAAAAAAAAGTGTGCACGGCCTGCCACATTGTGTCAGTGGGACAAAACAAGTGTACAAACATGCTTGCCCAGGTCATCACATGGCAGGACTAGGGTATGGCAGACATGTAAACAGGTGCTCCCAGGCTGCCATGTGATGTGCCTAGAACATAGCAGGCGTGCATACAGATATGCAGGCACCACCCTGTGGTAGTGGTGGGACACATCACGGGTGTGGAAAGGTGTACTTGATCTGCCGTGTATTGACACCTGGGGTGTGAACAGAGAGGACCACGTGGCTGTGTGGCAGCACTGGACATGGCATGGTACTGGTGTGAAGAGGTGAGCCTACTGGAGGCATGTGAACAGGCAGGAGCTCATCACCACGTGGCAGCACCAGATCACTAACCCAGTGGGAACGGGGCCACGGCACATGTGCAAATAGGCCTGCCCTAACTGCTAAATGGCGGTGCTGGGACACGGCAGGTGTGTAAATGGGCATGCCTATATCATCATGTAGCAGCACTGGGACGTGGCAGGTGTGCAAACAGGTGTTCACAGGCTACCACATGGTGGACACTGACACAAGATGCATATGAGCAGGCACACCTAGGCTGCCACATAGTGGGGTTGGACATTTTGCAAACAAGCATGCATGTGGCACCACTTGATAGCACTAAGACTTGGCTTACATACAAATATATGAGTACATGCCATGAGATGGCAGAGTTTGTACACATCCAGAGTGAGAGCATGCGTACCTGTACCACTGTAGCCACACATGACACGGGTGTGCCCGCACCTTGATGTGTTGGTGTTCAGAGACGGCACATGTGTGACATACATGCCCAGGCTGCTACATGGTGGACCTGGGGCACACACAGACATGTCCATGTCACATGCCCCTGGTGATACTGGGACATTGTACATATGCAAAGAGGTGAGCACAAGCCACTGTGTAGAAGTGCTAGGACATGGCAGGTGTGTGAATAGGTGTGCCCAGGCAGCCATGAAGCAGCACTGGAACATGGCAAGTTTGTAAACAGGCATGCCCAGGCCACACATGGTAGTACATGTGTGTAGATATAGCAGGGGTGCCTGTAGACATGACTGCTCTGCCTGGGACACGGCACAGTTGTGAACAGACATGCCCACCCTGCCAGATGCTGGCTCTGGGACATGTGCAAACAGGCGAGTCAGCACCACCAGGCCATAGGACACAGCAAATGTGCAAACAGGTGAGCCTCTTGGCGCTGGTAGAACATGGCACGTATGTGAAGAGTTGTACCTAGGCCATCATGTGGCAGCCCAGAGACACAGCAGGTATGCAAATAGATGAGCCTGAGTGGTGGTGTTGGAAAATGGCGGGTGAGCAGAGAGGTGAATCCACACCATGTGGCAGTGCTTGGAAATGGCATGTGTGTGAACAGAATAGCCCAGGTTGCCACATGGCCATGCTGGGATACCACAGGCATACACATAGTTGTGCCCAGGCTGCCACATAGCACAGTTGGAACACTTCATGCAAGCAAAGGAGAAAGCCCAGAACAGCATGTGGTAGCCAGGTACATGACAGGCATGTGAATAGGTATGCCTAGGTCACTATACTGCAGTGCTGGGACACAGCAGGTGTGCAAACAGGAATATCCAGGCGGCATGTGGCAGGACTGAGATATAGCAGGGGTGCAAATAGACATGTCTATGCCTCCAAACACAGCACTGGGACACAGATGAGTATGAACAGGCATGCCTGTGCCACCATGTGGCATCATGGGGGCACCATAGATGCACAAACAATTGTGCATGTACCACCACATGGTGGCACTGAGACATGGCAGGTGTGCAAACAGGCATGCCCATGCTGTTTTATAACACCATTTGGATAGGGCAGGCATACAAAAGGCACACCTGTGCTGCCATGTGGTGGTGCTGGTGTATGAATAGGCCTGCTTGCTGCTACATGTCAGCACTGGAACATAGTGAGTGCATGAACAGGCATGCCTGCACCACACGGTGGTGGGGCTGGGACACAGCAGGTTCAAGCTCACACTACCTCATGCTGTGGCTGCGAGGGGGCATAGCAGGTATGCAAACAGACATTCCTGAGCCACCACACAGCAGCCCTGGAACATGACAGGCACACAAAAAAGGTGTTCACAGAACACCACATGGTGGATACCAGCACAGCACGCACGTGAACAGGCAAGCCTCGGCTGCCACACGGTGAAGTGTGTGAGCATCAGGTGTGCATACAGGCATGCCTCCATGTGGTGGCCCTGGGACATGGCAAGCATGCTAATAAGACATGCATGTGCTGCCACATGGCAGTGTTGGAATGCAGGCAGCATAGATCTGAGCATGTAAGTCCACGCCCCCACATGGAGTGCTGGAACATGGCAGGCATGCAAACAGGTGTTCACATGGCAGACACAACAATAAACCTGCCTAGGCCGCCATGTGGTAGGACCAGCAGACAGCAAGTGAATGAGTAGACATGCCTACAATTCCAAATGGAAGTACTGGGCATGGCAGGTGTGCAAACAGTGTTCCCAAACCACCACAGGGAGGTGCTGGGACACAGTAGACATGCAACAGGAGTCTTCAAACAGGCATGCACATGCTGGCACAGGGTGGCTCTATGCTACAGCAGGTGTGTGAGCATGCATGCCCAGGACACCATGTGAATACTTGGATAGGGCTTGTACATGAACAGGTGGGTCTGCACCAGCAAGTGGCAGTGCTGGGACACAGCAGGTGTGTAAACATGTGTGTCTGCACCACCATGTGTCAGCACGGGGACGTGGCATGGTTGCTGAAAGACTTGCCCATGCCATCATATGGCAGATGATGAACAGGCATGCCCAGATTGTCATGTAGCAGTGCACATAGTCACATATATACTGTGCATATGTGCACAGCAGGTATGCAGAGAGTCATGGCTGTACTGCTCCCTTGTGGCACTCGGACATGGCAGGTGTGTGAACTGGTAAGCCCGCGCCATCCCCGAGAGGCACATGTAAATGGCCGGAGTGTCTGATCAGGTAGGCATGCCTGTGCTACCTGGTGGTCACCCATAGCATGGGCGTGAGCAGTTGTGTCTGTGCCGATCTATGGTGGCAGTGGGACATGGCACATGTGTGAATAGGCATGCCCAGGCTTCTACATCACAGTACTAGAATATGGCAGGGATGTGAACAGGCATTCCCAGACCACCACATGGTGGTACCAGGAAATATGCATGCCAACTGGTGAGCCCAGGCTGCCATGTGGTGATACTGGGACATGGCAAGCATGTGAACTAATGAGCCAATCCATCATGTTTTGACCCGGGAGCACAGAAGCATGGGAACAGGAGAGGCCGGACTATGTGTGGCCGTTGCGGGGGGGGGGGGGGGGGTTGGGCAGGGGCGGGGGATACAGCAAGTTTTTGGACATTTAAACCCAAGTCATACTCTGTGGAGTGTGAGATAGGGCAGGGGTGCAAGCAGACATGCCATCACTTATCATGCCACTGGGATACCACACCTGATGCCAGTATCAGGACATGGAAAATATGCAAACAAGTGAGCCAGCACTACCAGATGGCACTAGTGTGAACAGGTGTGCTGTGCCAACAAGTTTGCACTGGAAGTTGGCGGACATGCAACCAAACCTGCCCATGTCCCCATGTATTGGTGCTGGGACATGGCAAATGTGCAAACAAGTTTTCCCATGCAGGTTTATGTTTGCACTAACACATGGCAGGTATGTGTAATACACTGCCACACGGTGTGTTTGGAAATGGAATGTGTGAACAGACATGCCCACATCATGTTATAGCAACGAGATGTGGCAAGTGTGAAAACATACCTGCCTAAGCCACCACATAGAGGTGCGAGAACATGGTCTGTGAACAGGTGGCCATTATGTGGCATCCCAGGGACATGGTAGGCATGCATACAAGTGTGCAAGTGTTGCCATGGCGTAGGGCTGGGACATGTCATGTGTATGAAAAGGTATGCCTGTGCCATCACATGGTAACTCTGGGACAAAGAGGCATGTGAACAAGCCTGCCCATACCATTGCATGGTGGTATGGATACACACACGCATGAAAGCAGGTGTTCACAGCCTGCCCTGTGGTGACACTGAGACTCGGCATGCATGTGAACAAGACAGCCTAGGCCTCCGTGTGGCTGTGATGGGATACAGCATATACAAAAACAGTCATGTCCAGGTTATCATGGGGTGGTCCAGGGACACAACCAGTGTGCAAACAACTGTACCCATGACACCCTGGCAGTACTTTGACACAGCAGGTGGACAGACAGCTTGAACCCATACTGTCTGGGAAACAGCACATGTTCAAAGTGTTAAGGCCAGGCTGCCACACGGCCATTCTGAGACACAGCAGGTGTGCAAATAATCGAGTCCAGGCTGTCAGAAGGCAGCATTGGCATGCAGCAATAGCACAAACAGGTGTGCCTTTACTGCCATGTGGGGTACTGGGTGGGCACATGAACAGGCATGCCCATGCCTCCACATGTTGTCCCCGGGCACAGCAGGTACGTGGATGATGGGGGTCCAGGCTGCCATGTGGTGAGGCTGGGACATGGCACATGCACAAATAGGAGAGCCCAGGCTACCCTATGGTGACCCTGGGAAACAACAAACGTGTGAACAGGAGGCCCATGCCCCCACACAGGGGTGCAGGGACCTGCATGTGTGGACAGGCCTGGCTGCCTCATGTGGCACCTCGTGGACACAGCAGAGGAACAAGCAAGTGTTCTGTGCCACAGTGTGGTGGCACTGACATGTGCCACGTCCATGAGCAGGTATGCCATGCCAGCGTTTGGTAGGGGACACAGCACATGGGCAAATAGGTGTGTCTGCATGGCCACATGGTGGCACAGGAACAGAGCAGGCATGAAAATGTGTGCCCATGTCACCACCTGGCTGTGCAAAGACACAACAGGTGTGCCCTCACGGCCACATGGCGGTACTGGGACATTACAGGCATACAAACAGGTGTACTCTGCTTCCATGTTGTGGCCCTGGGATGTAGTATACATGTAAATAGTTGTAGCAGGAATCTTAACAGGTCTTATTAATAAGAACAAACCCAAGCCAGGTATTGGGGTGAATGCTGGAAGATCAGAGAAGCAGAACAATTCACAGCTACCTCACCTCGCCAATTCCTCAGCTGATCCTGTTTCCTCAGACTGGAAACCTCTGAGTCCTCATCCAAATGGATCTCAGCTGAACTGCTGCTCCAAAGCCTGAATGCTTAACCAGCCAAATGTTTCTAGTTTCTGGCCCTCACGCCTTATATACCTTTCTGCTTTCTGCCGTCACTTCCTGGGATTAAAGGTGTGAGTCACCATGGTTGGCTGTGTCCTTGAACAGATGGATTTCTGCCTCTGGAATGCTAGGATTAAAGGTGTATGCTACCACTGCCTATCCTCATGTTTAATATGGTGGCTGTTCCGTTCTCTGACCCCAGATAAGTTTATTAGGGTACACAATATTTTGGGGAACACAATACCACCACAAACAGTCATGCCTAGACCACCATGTTTTGGCACTGGACACATCAAGTGTGTGAATATGCCTGGTCAGGTCACTGCATTTCAGTGCTAGGGCACAGACAGTGTACAAACATATATGCCAGCTCTGGCACGTGACAAACATGAGAACGGGCATGCCAGTGCCAACACTGTAACATGGCATGGGAGCAAAAAGGCATGCTCATGCTAGGTAGCACTGGGACACGTGTGCAAGCAGGCAGGCTCATGTTGCCCTGTAGTGTCACTGGACATGGCATGAGTGCCGGCAGGTGTGCCTGTGCACTGGGACATTGCAGGCATGGGAATAGGTTGGTGCACATTGCCATGCGGTGGCACTGGGATATAGAACAGGCTGCCACATGATGATGATGGCACACAGCTAGTGTGCAAATAGGTGAATCCAGACAGCACATAGCAGTGCTGGGAGATGGCGGGGGTGCAAACAGATGTGACTACACCACCATATGGTGATGCTGAGACACAGCAGGTGCACCAACATGGATGTCTACACTACTACGTGGCAGCTCTGGACATGGCAGAAGTGCAAACAGTCAGGCCTTTGCCACCTTGTGGTGGCATTGGGACATGGCGGGCATGCAAACAAGTGTGCCCTCACCACAACATGGTAGTGCTGGGACATTCAGGTGTGTGACGAGGTGTACCTGCATTGCCACACGGCATACTCATGTGACCATGAGGTCTCACCAAGGCACGTCAGCATGCAAATTGGCATGGCCGTGCCACCAGGGGTCAGTGCCAGGACACAGAAGGTCCTTAAAACATCATGCTCAGTCCTGGGAAATGGCGGGCACTCAAACAAGAGGGCACACACAACAACATGGTTGTACTAGGACACAGCAGGTGTGAGAACAGGTATGACACACTGCCACATAGCACATCCCTTGTGTAAACAGGCATGCCTGTGCTACCAGTTTGCTGGAACACAGTAGGTGTGCACACAGGAGTGCCTACATGGATGGACACATGGCATGAAGCATTGCAGGGCACTGCAGGTGAACAAACTGGTGTGCTTGTGCCATCATGTGGTGGTGGTGGAACATGGTGAGTCTGTGCCACAACATGCCAGCACGGGGGACATGTCCCTCATCCAGACATACATACTCTGGCTGTCAGGATGGGTTCTGGGAAACAGCAAGTACAAACACACTTATAAAAGAGATGGAGCATCGCAGGCCCATGAACAGATATGCCCATGCCACCGGATGGTGGTGCTGGGACACAGCTTATACCTAAACTGGCATGCCGGTGCTTCCAGGAGGCATGGCGATGCATGCCTGGTCCTCTACGTGGTGGCACGGGACTTGGCGGGTGTGTCAGCCGTGCTGGAACATGAAGTGTGTGCAAACATTTATGCTGTGCCGTCACACTGCATTGCTGGGACATGACAGGTGTGCAAACTGGCGTGTGGTAGAGGTCATGGAGTGGTTTGGGACGTGGTGGGTGGGAACATGTGTCCAATGTGGCAGCTCTGGGACAGAGCAGACATGCAAACCAGGCACCAGGTGGCAGGGGTAGGATCCGGCAGGCACGTGAACAGAGGCGCACAAAGAGGTACGCCGGTGCAGCCATGTGCCTGTATTGGGACATGACAGATAGGGACAGGCCTGTGCTGGGACACAGCAAGGCATATCCACACCGCCACATGGTGGGGGCAGACACAGTAGATTTTCAAACAGGTGTGATGTACCACCATGTCGGCGGTGGAACATATGTCAGGTGTGCAAACAAGCATGCCTGCGTCACCATGTGGCAGTGCTGAGACATGTTAGGTGCTGAGACATGTGCAAACAGGTGTGCTGAACTCCACATGGCGGCACCAGGACACGGTAAGTGTGTAAACAGGCATTCCAGGCCGCCACCTGTTAAGACTGGGACACAGCCAACAGGCAAACATGCATAACCATGCTGCCATGAGGAGGTGCTATGACATGCAGGTATGTGCAAAGAGGCGCGCCCATTCTGCCCTGTGGTGTTGCTTGAACACAGAAGGCACACAATCAGGAATGCCTACCAAGTGGCATCATGGGGACATAGTAGGCATGGGAATAAGTGTCGGCACTGCCCTGTGGTGGCACCGGGACAGGGCAGGCATGCAAACGAGCCTGCCCACACAGCCATGTGGCATCACTTGTACAAAGCAGGTGTGCAAATAGGCGTGCCCAAATTGTGGCATAATATGTAGCATTGCAGGGACACTGTAGGACACTGTCTGCAGCTGCATGGCAGAGCTGGACATGATCTGCTTGCAAACAGGCATTCCCGTGCCACCAGGTGGCGGTGCTGAGACGCAGCCGGCATACTAACAAGCGTGTCCGTGCACCTACCTGGTACTCGGGGATCTAGCAATGGCAAATAACACGTCCATGCCACCATGTGGGGGCACTGAACATGGAAAGTGTGCAAACAGGCCTGCACACTCCACAATGAGACACCACAGGCGAGTGGACAGGGGTGTCGTGCTGGGAGGGGGCAGCATTTTGGACACAGCAGACCTGAACACATATGCCCATGCCACCAGGTGGCAGTAATGGAACATGCCAGGTACATGAACAGGTATGCATACGCCACCAGGTGGCGGTGCTGTGCCACAACACTGGACCAGAACGGCTGTGCCTGTACCACAGCCTGGTATACCGGAATACAGCAGGCCCTAGCAGCCGTGCCTGCTCCTCCACATGGTGGCACTGGATACTGAGGGCATGCAAATAGGCCTACATGCTCCACCATGGGGCACAGGAGGCATACACACTGGCATGCCCATGTCACCACATGGCAGTTTGGGGATATAGCAGGCATGCCAACAGGCAAGCCTGCACTGCAACATTCCAGAGCTAGGACAAAGCATGCATGCAGATAGGCCACCAGGTGGCAGTGTTGTCTCTGCCGCCACAGCATGATGCCACAGGGTGTCTTACATGTGAACACACGTGGCAACACTACCATGGCACGATGCTGCAGCAAAGGCCGAGATCACATGCAATGCTGCTGCAGCACATCATGTAGCAGATCTTGGGTATGGCCATATACGCCCACACTACCCAGTATGGTGCTTCAGCACAGCTCCTGTGTGACCAAGCATGCCAGTGCTGCACAGAATGCTGTTAATGGCAATCTCATTTGTGCACAGGCATGTACATGCCACCAGGGCACAGTACTGTGGCGGCACTGCTCATGTGTGAGGGTGAGTATAGATGCCAAGCATCATCATTCTAGAGTTGGAGATCCCTTGGGGAATAATTGTCCCTGCCATAAAAAGCTAGAGTGTTTGTGTGGTGTGTGTGCCGACAGATAAAGCAGTTTGAGCATTCAAGTACAGGAGAGCATAGCTTATTTATCAGCCTTTGATCAATTCCAGGAAGGGACATCAGGAAGAAAGGTACGGAAGAAGGCTGGGGGTGTAGGTTCCTTGGGAGAATGTTCACTTAGCATACAGGAGGCTTTAGGTTCTATCTCTAACAGTCCATAAACTAGGCATGGAGGCCCACACCCGTAATCCCAGCACTGTGAAGGAAGAGGCAGGAGGATCAGAAGTTCAAGGTCATCTATAGCAAACCCCAAGCTAGTTTAGGCTACATGAGACCCTGTCTCAAACAAACAACACTATCATACCCTGGAACATTGCAAGCTTGTTCAGTAAGCCTTAAGCAGACTGCTGGATATTGTGTTATGTGATGTAGGACAAGAAATACCTCTTAGTAAAAAGGGGTAGGAAATGGTTCCAGATGACTGTAGGCCACTGGCAAAGAGCCCTGCCTAGTTGCAATGTAAACATGGGGAGGCTCCAATGCTTCTCTTCAAAAGCAAACTGCAGGATCGAATTTGGTGGTCAACACCTGTAATGCCACCTCTCTCAAGGCAGAGGGAGGAACCTGAGAGTTAGAAAGGAAGCCTGGGCTATGACTCAAGGCCTTGTACTCCCACTTAAAGGTAGACTGCGGTGGTGGTGTCTGTCCCTACACTTTCTCCAAACAGGCAGTAATGCTTCACAGACCCCAAGATTAAAGTGATACTCAGCTGGAGGCCAGAAGACAAAGAGCAATTAGCGTATTCCAAGGTCAAAATGGGAATGCATGATTTTATTAGCACAGGGCATGCTATTGCAACCATCTGAGGAAAGAAGAAACCGCTTCAAAGAGAGCCGTTCGTGAAGGGATCTCCTCTCCATGCTCAGTGGCAGACCAGGCACGGACACACTGACTCTCCGGCCTCTGAAACAAGAGCCACCTTCCTGCCTGAAATGTTTCCAGTTTCGCTTCACTGAATAAAAAGCTGAGATTTCTGGCATTCTTGCCGGGTGAGTTTGAACTCTCGATAAGTTCATTTGGGTGAAAGAATGCATGGAGCTGCCAAGCTCTACAAATCTTTCAGTCAGCCAAGCCAGATCTGTTTCTAAACAGAATCATTCTTCTCCAATGTAACGTGTTTGTGCCAAAACGCTTGATGGAAAGCATTTTCTACGCTCGATAGAATAGCCATTAGATATTCCCCTGCTAATTATAGAACTTGAATATTTGATATTCACGACTCCATATTTTCAGTAGATGCTGTATTACCTCAGAGCCTGGTGGAAGAGGAGAGGTGATTTGGCTCGGGCTGTCGTACGAATCATACACCAAACTCCATAGACACCTGCGATATTACCACCAATATGTTTATAACACTAACACAGTTCCTAGTACATTGTATGTGCTCAAATGTTTGTTGAATGAATGAATAATTGAAATAGGTTTTCTCATAGTAATGACTGTTTTTTAAAAAGCAGTATGCTCCTGACACCACTGGTTCCCCACTGGGAAACAGATACCCCTCCTTCCAGGGTCTGCTGCATTTGCAACTGGGTCTTGTGGTGCACACCTGTATCCTAGCACTCTGAGGTCAGAAGCAGGAGGATTGCTGGAAGTTCAAGACCATCCTGGTCTCTACAGCAAAACCGTATCTCTAAAATTAATTAAGGATTATAATACCATCTGTTTTGGCTAGTTTTTTGTTTGTTTGTTTGTTTTGTTTTTGTTTTTTCAAGATAGTGTTTCTCTGTGTAGCTCTTGAGCCTGTCCTGGAACTCACTCTGTAGACCAGGCTGGCCTCGAACTCACAGAGATCTGCCTGGCTCTGCCTCCCGAGTGCTGGGATTAAAGGTGTGTGCCACCACCGCTCGCTGTCTTGGCTAGTTTTATGTCAACGTGACACAAGCTAGAGTTATCCAAAAAGAGGGAGCCTCAACTGAGAAAACACCTCCGTATGATCCAGCTGTAGGTGTTTTGTTTTTCTAAATTAGTGGTTGATGAGGGAAGGACTCCCATCAGTAGGTAGAGTTTCTCTGTGTCTTGGCAGCTGCTTCCCAAATAATCACTCAGAGACTCATCATCAATTACAAATGCTTGGCTGATAGCTGAGGATGATTACTAACCAGCTCTCACAACTTAAATTAACCCATTTCTAGTAATCTATGTGCTGCCTTGGTTTTTACCTCTCTTGCATATCCTGCTTCCTTTCCATCTGGCTGGCAACTCCTCTGACTCTGCCCTTCTTCTTCCCAGCATTCTCTCTGCCCCAAAAATCCTGCTTAGCCTTTGGCCAATCAGCATTTTGTTAAACCAATTCAAGTGACAAATAGTTACATTATGCAAGAGGATTATTCCACAGCATTTCCCCCTTTTTGCCTAATGAAAAAGAAAGATTTTAATAGTAAAATTATATGCACCAAAATAGTTATCAAATAAGAATTACAGTTACAATATCCAGTCCATTTGTATTTAGCAAAATTAGAGAAAATACTCTATTATTTATCTTATGAGTCTAAAGTTTTATACATAATTTTATCATAACTAAGGAAAACTTTAACTATGACTATCTAGTCTTCAACTCCATCAAAGATCCCAGCAGGGTGAAATGTTACCTAATGATAGGGACATCTGACTGCCTGGACCCAAAGTTCTTCTGTAATGTTGAGGCATCCAACTTTGGCTTACAGGCCTAGTATATGAAGAACTATCCTACCTTGTCTCAGCAAAGTTTGGCAGTCACCTTTTTTTTTTTTCTTTTTTTTAGTTCTGCTGGTCCAGTTTGGACAGTATACTGTCAGCAATTGAGGCAAGGGCAGTTTCCCCCCCCCCCGAATGGCCAGCTTTTGCCATAAAGAAAGCAAGCTACATATAGAGTTTCTTTGATGCCCATCATCTTTGTTCAGGTAATTGGTGCTGCCAGGGGCAGACATGTCTTACTGTCATAAAAAGCCTTATGTTATTAAACATCTTAAATGTAGGTGTTTGAAGTTTTGAAGACAATCTATCTACCTAAATATATCTGTTTAACCTTGAAAACATACCTAATATGACTACAAGTTTGATTATTATAAATGACTATTAAACTGTATTTCTTAATTATACATTACATTTTTAAATGAGCTGCATAAGCACAATACTCTAAACAAAAGTAGAAACATACATACAGTATAGCAAAAATAACTTTGAATTTGTATCAATAAACCAAAATCTATACCAATGTAAAATACTTTTAGATTAATAGTTTATTTTAGATTAAAGTAGATTTGATATTTTACCCTTTTCTTTATCATTCCTACAGCATATCCCCCTTTTTTCCTTCAGAAAGAGATCTTTGTGGCTCAGCGGTTAAGAGCACTGATGGATGTTCCAGAGGACCTCGGTTCAATTCCCAGGTCATTCAGTGTCCAATCATCCAATCATGCCAGAGTTAAAAAAAAAAAAAAAGAAAAGAAAAGAAAAGAAAAAAGAAAAGAAAGAGATCTTTTGTTTAGCTTTCTTTCTGACTATGGCCAATAACAACTTTTAACCAACCTCCCTAAACAATGACAAACATCCATAATCCACTGAATAACCAAAACCTACTCATACCCCATCTTTTGGGAATATGGGCATTGTTCTCTAGACTACTTCTTACTGTCTGTGGATGCTGGTATCTTTGGAGGAACCTTGAAAAAAATCAAGATAATGGTTAAGTCTTGACTGGTGTAGTTTGTGAGGCTGGAGCATCTCAGCCAGCAGTCTTGAAGCTGTTCTGAATGTAGAACTCTAAGGAAATTGCAACAGAGACATTGTGAGATGCTGGATCACCTGGGCCATTTGTTTTCATTGGTGTCTCATCCCTTTGCTCTGAAAATACATAAACTTTTAAAGGTAACATACATATCTGTATTAGCACAAGTATAGACTGTATGCTGTACATTAGTTAGCCAGGGATGATTTTTTGTTGTTGTTATTTTATGTTTGAGCAGGTAAAATATACATTTCATGTGTTGTGGTTTTTCTATATTTATTTCTTTATGTTTATAGTCAGGATTTTCCTCCATCAAATCTGATCATCTTTAACCTAGAATGAATCCACAGCCTCTCATTTCCTGTGGAAATAAATGAATAACCTCTCTTCCAAAGCAACACACCTTTTGACTTCCATTTCAAAGTCAAGCTATTTTTAAAATATATAGGTTGGTTTAATTTAGTGGTTTCCATAATCTAATGTTTCTTAACAGTTATCACTCATTCATTAATAGTCAAAAATTTTAAAACAACCCAATAACATACAGGATCTAGACTCTGTGTATTTCCCATCTTTTTTCTTTTATACTAATTTACTCTCTTTTTAAGGGTTTTACTTTATTATTTTAAAACTATATATATATGTGTGTGTGTTTAATATATATATATATGATGACTGTCTATACCTTTTGTTTTCTCTCCCAAGCTTTTGTACATTTTTAAACACACTGTAACCCATTTAGAGTTTTTGTTTGTTGTTGTTTGTTTTATCTAGATCTGTCTTTACTGAGCATCTGTAACCTTTTCTGTCTGCATGAGCAAAACCTCAAACCTGCCATGCAGCACACTGGTGGAGCTCACACTGGTGGAGCCCACACTGGTGGAGCTCACACTGGTGGAGCCCACACTGGTGGCTCTGGCCCATGGGTAAAGGCTGGGAGATGCCTCTCGATACCGAGGTCTGTATGAGAGACTGGGGGAACCTTCTATTCATGCTAGCAACTGCCAGGAGATGTGTGTCTCTGTACTGCGGCTGGCATGAGAAACAATGAAGACTAGGAAGCTGTATCTGGCTCCATTTTTGTGTGTTTAGAACCTTTTTAAGCTTTCTCAGGTCTTATGTGGATTTAGGTGCTGGACATTTGGGTGCCACATATAGGCAGAGTTTCTCTGTGTCTTGGCAGCCACTTCCCAAATAACCACTCAGACTTATTATTAGTTATAAATGCTTGGCCAATAGCTCAGGCTTATTACTAACTAGCTCTTACAGCTTAAATTAAACCATTTCTATTAATCTATGTAAGGCCCTGAGGCTCCTGGCTTTTACCTCTGTTACATGTCCTGCTTCCTTTCCATCTGGCTGTCAACTCCTTTGACTCAATCCTTCTTCTTCCCAGCATTCTCTCTGCCCTGAAAAATCCTGCCAAGCCATTGGCTAATCAGCTTTTTATTAACAATAAGAGCAATACATATTTACAGTCTACAAAGATTGTTCCACAGTACCCATCTCATTGTGTGTGGTACCACCCCTGGGCTAGTGGTCCTGGGTTCTATAAGAAAGCAGGCTGAGCAAGTCAAAGGGAGCAAGCCAATAAATAGCACCCCTCCATTGCTCCTTACACCAGCCCGTGCCTCCAAGTTCCTGCCTTGTTTGAATTCCTGCACTCATTGCTTTTCATGATTAACAGTGGTATGAAAGTGTTAAGTTAAATAAACCCTTCCTGCCCAAGGTGCTTGTGGTCGTGGTGTTTCATCACAATAATAGTAACCCTAAGACACCATCTAATGGCTCTTTGTATGAGTCCTAGGAGCTGCATATGGTTGTGTGGTCCTACAGTACTAGATATTCAGGAAGCTCTAAATGGACATGACATGCAAGCCTTCATTTGACTATCCACAGTTCATTAAAACATCTGCTGACTTCCTGTTCCTCTTCTAAAGTCTAAGTCGTGTGTTCCAATTCTTCTTGGAACTCAGGTGATGTGGTTATCTTGTGGCCTCGGGTGTCTTATATGCCCCAAAATTATTTTACTAACCATTGCACCCTACTCCCAATTTAAGCAATTCTTTCTTTCCCCAACCCTTCTTTCTTTATTTTGGATTTCTGAGACAGGGATTTACTAGGTAGCCCTGCCTGGCCTAGAACTCACTATGTATACAAAACTGGAATCAAACTGGATAGCAATCTCTTTGCCTCTTCTTCTCAAGTGCTGGAATAACAGGCATTTGCCAACACACTCTGCTTCTTTGACATTTTAAGCCAGAAGTGGAATTAAGCCCTAAATTGAAAGACTGGGAAGTTTGGAAAGCCTTAATAGTTTGAGGGGGAATAAACACTAGGCAGGCAATGCACAGTGTCTATATTCCAGATGCAAATAAGATTGACAAATACGGGCTGGAGAGATGGCTCAGAGGTTAAGAGCGCTGCTTGCTCTTCCAGAGGTCCTGAGTTCAATTCCCAGCAACCACATGGTGGCTCACAACTATCTGTAATGAGATCTGGTGCTCTCTTCTGGCCTGCGGGGATATGTGCAGACAGAACGCTGTATACATAATAAATAAATAAATCTTAAAAAAAAAAAAAGATTGACAAATACAATTCTTCTAATAGATTTTGTGAAGTATGTAGGTTAAGGCAAACAAGGCAGGGCTGGGGAGATGACTCAGCAATTAAGAGCACTCGCTGGCTGCTCTTCCAGGGGACCTGGGTTCAGTTTCCAGCACCTACATATGGCCTCACAACTGTCTGTAAGTCTAGCTCCAGGGGATCCCATGCACTCTTTGGCCTCTGTGGGTGCCAGGCATCCATGTGATAGACATACATAGCAGGCAAAACACTTGTCCACATGAAATAAACATAAAGAATAGAAGCCTTAAAGACAGAAAAGGTGATGCTGCAGCTATAAACAACCCAACTTTAGTGTCTCATTATAATTTTATTTTTTTCACTCAAGCTGTATGTCTAGTAGAGACTGTCAAGGTAGTGTCTGTCATCTTCCAGGCTTTGTTTACTGTTTACTTGTTTCCTGCTCCGTGGCAGAAGGGGTGGCTTCATCTTGTTTTGGTTTGAGTCAAGATGTTGTAGAACGTTGTTCTCTGATCATAACAGCTATTATCGTCATCTTCAGAGCAACTGTGACTACTTCCAGGTGAACCTTAGAACCATCCCTGTTGATGTTTCCTCAAAGGAGTGGGTAGGGAGGGTCATTAGACCCTGAGCTGAGACTCCAGCCACACCTTCCCTTCCCTCCATCTCGGCTGTAGGTAATTCTGCCAAGATGAGCGTGGTCCAGTGGTCTCTGGAAGTGCTAGAGTATACAGAGTGTGGGAGGTTAACTGTGGAGGGCATTCCATTATCACAGCTATGGGGAAGTCGTCATCCGTACTTGGGTGAGACTCTTCAGTGACATGCTGCTTTGAGTTCATGCACAAACAAATTAATTGGCCACAGCTAATTTCAAGAGACAATAAAGAAGAGCAGACAAGTCTGGAAGAGAAAAACCCTAGACACAGTTGATGAATAACAGTAATGACTTCCTTAGCGAGGTGGCCTTGCCAAGACAACCAAGAGCAGAAATTCAGTTAGTTCAAATAGTGCAGTTATAGCCTGTGATGGTTTGAATGAGAATGGCCCTTGTAGGCTCAGAGATTTGAATGCCTGGCCAACAGGGAGTGGCACTATTTGAAAGGATTAGGAGGCGTGGCCTTGTCGGAGAAGTGTGTCACTGGAGTGGACTTTGAGATTTTCAAAAGCCCAAGCCAGGCTTAGGGGCTCTTTCTTCTTGTGGCCTACAGATCCAGATGTAGAACTCTCAGCTCCTTTTCCAGCACCACGTCTGCCTGCATGCCGCCATGCTTCTCACCTTGACGACAATGGGCTAAACCTCTGAATCTGTAAACCAGGCCCCAATTAATTATTTCTTTGGTAAGAGCTGTCATGCTCATGGTGTCTCTTTACAGTGTTGTGTGATATTTTGACTGAATTCTGACAATGAAGTTTACTTTGAGTCAGAGGGCAGAGCTAGCCACTAGCTGACCAAAATTAACCATAGAGGTTTTGGAGGACCAAGGACAGATAAGAGTCAGGAAGTAGTGAGGTGTAACTGAGAGAGGATCTCAGCCCTTTTGGATGGAGGAATGGAAGAGGTAGGAGGTCACTGGAGGCTTCTACACTGCTTCTCTCATCATTCAGGTTCTTGTCCTGATATCTGACTCCCAATTTTTTATTGATAAAGAATAGTTAGATAAATGCATCATCATAGCATACTGACTAAGACACATCCACAACAAATCACCGATGGTTCCTTTCATCTCTAGGGATTGAGCCCAGGGCCTCATGCATGCTAAGTAAGTGCTTTATTTACTATTGAACTGCATCTCCAGCCCCCTTTACAAGCTTATCTTCGATGGCTCCCAAGTAGCTCAGATTACAGAAGTGTACCACCCACCCAGACTGTGAATAGATTAGTCAGAAGTTTAGCATTTAGATCAGTTTCTATTGTGGAGTAGAAATCTGCTTCAGATTGATAAAAAAAAAAAAAAAAAAAAAAAACACATCAGAGTATATTTCATCCCTGGAAAAGCCTTGGTCACTTCAAAGTGAATACGGTTGATGAGAGGCCAGCTCTTCAGTGTCTCAACAATTTGGCTGGTTGTTGGTACCACGATTCTGCCAGTTTCCAGTTTCTACATCGCTAATGTGTCCTGGTGCTTCAGCTTGTGGATATGTGAAGTCATGTACATTTGAACATTAAGATCAAAGGTCTCGATGCTCCTGTCTCACTTTTGGAAGGGTCTTTTTCTTCTCGGGGTCCTTTTCCTCATTAATTCCCACAAACTCACATACACTTACGCAGTGTATGAGGTGAATCCTAGTTATGGCATCCATGTCCAGGAGGAGAGATTAATAGGAAATTCACTCACAACTTCCAGAAACATCGGCAGCCCATGTCTTCGTCATGGTCACAAAAACCGACAGTGTTAGCTTCTTATCGATGGCATGACAGATGACCACGGGGTTTGGTGTCTTGATCTAAACTTACCCTCTTACAGTTCTGCATGCCAGATCTCTGGCCCAAGTCTCATTAGAGAAAAATCTAAAAACCTTAGCAAGACCGAGTTCCTTCTGGGAGCTCTAGAGGAGAATACAGTCCCTTGCCTTTCCAGCTTCTAGAAGCTACCATGGTACTTAGCTTCAAAGTCAGGTATATTGATCTTGCCTATAATCCTAGTGCTTGAGAAGCTGAGATGGGAGGATTGCCATGAGTTCAAGGCCAGCACGGGCTGGAGTTAGACCCTGTCTCGAAAATCGACAAACAAACAAACAAAAAACCCCAACAGAGTCAGGAACAGAGAGTATCTACCTGACCTTGCTTTGTTCTTCACAGCGGGGTCTCTGTGGCTATTGAGAAGCCCTGTATTCAGATGAGCTCCACAGGGTGGTCCAGGCTCGCATTCCCAGCTCAAAGGTCCTTACTTTAATCACGTTTGCACACATGCTGGGTTCTAGGGATTAGCAAGTGACTGCTTTTACAGAGTCATTATTGCTCCCACGGTGGCATCCACTCCTGCTGAGGCAACAGGATGTGGTGAGCTCCCTGTTCCAGCACGGCCATTTTTCTCCGTGTCCCAGTACCAGGATGTTACAATTTTCCCCCATTGCAGCTAAACCCTATCACCCCTCATGTCTTCACCTTCATGAGAAGGGAGAAAGGCTCCACCATTCCTGCTCCCTCGGTCTATCCCTACGGGCGGGCTCAGTGACTCGTCGTCACAAGAAAGCTTCTCCTCTTTCATTTTCCTGTGTCAAAAGTAAATAATACGCTACTTGCTGCTTAAAATACTTAAGTGCCTTCTCATTATACTTGTTGCAGCACCAAAAAGCAATGTTTATAAGCCCTTTCTACCTCTCTAATCTCTCCTAGGACTTCCTTCCTTCTTGACTGTACTACAGCTATCCGGAAGCTCTTTCAGTTCCTCAAGGGGTCTGCTGATTTCTTGAGATATGACCCTGAATACACTATTTCCCCCTTTCAGACTGTTCTTATTCACATAGTCAGGCCTGACTTCAAATGTCACTTCTTGAGCCAGGTCCCTTGTGGTCTTTATCTTTTCTCATAGCCCCCCTGATATTTCCTTAATGTTTTCACTAATCAGAATATGCGTAAGGGGCCTGGAGAGGCAGCTCAGTGCTTATGAAAATATTTGCTCTAGCTGAAGACTCCCGACCCACAACCAGAAGCTCACAACTGTTTGTACCTCCAGCTTCATGGAAGTCCAATCCTCTGACCTCCTCTGGCTGGTGCCTGCTCAAATTTTCTCTCTCCCCTTCTCCCCAGCTCCCCCCCCCCCCCCCCCATGCACACAAGTACATGCATACACAATTTCTTTAAATAAAAATAAATCTTTTTTTTCTTTCACAGGATCTCAATATGTAGCCCTAGCTGGCTTGGAACTTGCTTTATAAATCAGGTTGGCCTCAAACTCACAGAGATTCCCCCAATTCTATTTCCCAAGTACTAGGATTAAGGACCCGTGCTAATACACTGCTACAAAATAATGTTTTTAAAAATGCGTGTATTTTTCCTCATCTTGTATGCTATTGGTTTCCTTAGAAGAAGTCTGAGATCTCCCACACTGAATCACATTTAGCATAGTCTACCTTGTATCAGGATCTCGCTCTGTAAACCAGGCTGGCCTCGAACTCACAGAGATCCGCCTTCCTCTGCCTCCCGAGTGCTGGGATTAAAGGCATGAGCCACCACTGCCCAGCTCAGAAGAGAAGACAAATCTTAATGGCTAACTTTCTGCCCAGTGCCACAGGTGACTGGGTTTAGAGGCATGGGTCACCACGTTCACCATCCTTTTATAGTTTTTTGAGGAAGTTGTAGAGTTCAAGGATTGAACAAGTTTTCAAAAGTAGGAGTGGGTGGATAGCCTAGAAGCATGCATGATTCCTGGGGTGGAGAAAGAGCTGACAATTGACAGTAGACTTCTTATTAGATTGACTTCAAAAACTAGGAAGCTTGTCCCTGGGGGATTCTTTTCTAGTCTGGACTAGCTTGAGTTGCTGTTGGCCTATTCAGTTTAAAATCACTCCTGCGGGGTTGGGGATTTAGCTCAGTGGTAGGGCGCTTGCCTAGCAAGTGCAAGGCCCTGGGTTCAGTCCTCAGCTCCGAAAGAAGAGTCTTTCTTTCTAAGGATATCTGTAACTTTTAAACATTCTACTCAAGAAGCCATTGACTGGCCAGGAGGTGATGGCGCACACCTTTAATTCCAGCACTCGGGAGGCAGAGGCAGGTGGATCTCTGTGAGTTCGAGGCCAGTCTGGTCTACAGAGCTAGTCCAGGACAGGCTCCAAAGCTACAGAGAAACCCTGTCTTGAAAAACAAAACAAACAAACAAACAAACAAACAAAAGAAAAACAAAAAAAAAAAAAGAAAAGAAAAGAAAAAAAGTCATTGACTGATGAACATCCAACTCCTCTAAGTTCTCGGGGATTGGAGTTCTTGCAGGTTTAGGGTGGGGCTGGAGAGTCCAGGGTCGCTGCCTCCTGTCACCACCTCCCTGTAACTTTCAATTTCATTCTAGCAGAGCAGGGATAATCAGGCTGAGCAGACATAGACTTACTAGGAAGTATCTTTCCCGGGCAAATGAAGGCAGACTTTTTTTTAAACAGTTACGAACACCATTGCTGTTTTTTGGATATATTTTGTCCCTCCAAAGTCATATACTAGAGCTTTAGAACCTAATACAACAGTGTTAAAAGAGTTTGCAGGGTGGTGGTGGCGCACACCTTTAATCCCAGCACTCAGGAAGATCTCTGAGTTCGAGGCCAGCCTGGTCTACAGAGTTCCAGGGCAGCCAGCGCTACACAGAGAAACCCTGTCTCAAAAAACCAGAGAGAGAGAGAGAGAGAGAGAGAGAGAGAGAGAGAGAGAGAGAGAGAGAGAGAAGAAGGAGGAGGAGGAGGAGGAGGAGGAGGAGGAGGAGGAGGAGGAGGAGGGAGGAGAAGGAAGGGAAGGAGGGAGGAAGGGAGGGAGGGAGGAAGGGAAGGAGGGAGGAAGGGAGGGAGGGAGGGAGGGAGGGAGGGTAGGAGGGAGGGAGGGGAGAGATCTCCCCCTTACATCCTTCTTCCCATCTCCTCCCTTCCCTCTCTCTATACTTCGCCCTTCCTCCCCATGTCCCATGTCATACCATCTGTTGTTATGTGTTATGATACAACATGAGGTAGCCAGCTGAGTTTAAGCATTTCAAAATTGTGAGCCCAAATCAACCTCTTACTTATGAACTACCCAGCCTCAGATATTGTCACAGCAACAGTCAGTGCACTAAGACAATCGTCATCACCACCATCATCATCAAACTGAAAAAGAAGACAATAATTTTGAGACGTACTCTCACTATGTAGCCTAGGCCGGTCTTGAATCACCTTCTGGCCTTAACCTCCTCAAAGGTAGGATTACAGAAAAGTGCAACTATACCTACCTGACAAAATGCATTTTTTGGGGGCGGGGAGCTGAGGACCGAACCCAGGGCCTTGGCTTGCTAGCCAAGCACTCTACCACTGAGCTAAATCCCCAGCTCCAAAATGCAATTTTTATATTCATCGCCCAGCACAGATTTGTATTGATTTTCTTTATCATTTTTACTCTTGATATTCTCTCTCTCTCTCTCTCTCTCTCTCTCTCTCTCTCTCCCTCCTGTGTAGCTTTGTGCCTATCCTGGATCTCGCTCTGTAGCCCAGGTTGGCCTGGGACTCACAGGGATCTGCCTGCCTCTGCCTTCTGAAGTGCTGGGATTAAAGGTGTGCACCACTGCCACTGCCTGGCCTCTTTGTCTCTTAATATGATAATAATTGGCAACAAGTCTTGTTCCAATTTTTTTTTTTTTTTTTTTTTTTTTAGTATATATGCTGCTGAAGTGAGCATGGCAACAAGTTTCTATAGAAATAGTTCAGAAAGGCTGCATGTCTGTACATGATGTTCACACCTGTTCTCCTTGGAGGCCCAAGGAGAGTGTTGGATCCCCTGGAACTGGAGTTACAGGTGGTTGTCAGCCACTCTGTGGGAGTTAGGAGTCAAATCACTGTCCTTTGAAAGAGCAGCCAGTGCTCTTAACTGCTGAGCCATCTCTGTAGCTTTGGTTTTTTTTTTTTAATTATTTTATTTTATTTTTTCTATTATCAGCTTGATATAGTACAGATTGTTATCCTAATAGTGAAATGTTTCACTGAAGTTTGCCCAGTAATTAAGCAAAACCAAAACTTATTATAAAACTTATTATAAGCCACAGTCATCCTAGGGTCCCCCCTGCTATGTAGCCTCCCTGGTTCTGTGGGTTGCAGTCTGATTGTTCTTTTCTAGCCCTTGTTTATAACTTCTTGATGACATCACATTCATTTTTCAGATTGCCATTAAATCTGGAGACATCACCAACAGTTTGTTTTATCTAATGACTTAAAAAAAAATTGGTGGGCTGGAGAGATTGCTCAGAGGTTAAGAGCACTGACTGTTCTTCCAGAGGTCCTGAGTTCAATTCCCAGCAACCACATGGTGGCTCACAGCCATCTGTAATGAGATCTGGCACCCTCCTCTGTGTAAATAATAAATAAATAAATCTAAAAAGAATTTTGGGGCACATCAGATTTCTCCAAATGGACAGCATTCTAGTTTGCTGGAAAGTCCTTTAAATTCTAACAGGAGAGAACTTCCTTTTAACTAAGCACTGATTAACATTAAATCTTGAAATTAAAATAGTGGCAGTCCCTATAATCCTAGTCCTAACAGTTTAAGTGGCCCACACAGAATGAGGACTCTTGGATTTTTGCCCCATTGGTTAGAGGGCAGAGCCTCCCACAGAAAGGAATGGAGAAGCTGCTGGGTCTTCTTTTAGGAACTGAGCTGAAAAAAATTAAAAGGAACTTGCCAATTTAAGGGCTGAGGCAGGAGGATTATCGCTATCTTGAGGCTAGTTACATAGTAACTTCCCAGTGTTGTAGCCTATAGAGTCAGACCCTGCTTCAAAAAAAAAAAAAAAATCCAAACAAAAATAAATAAAATCTCTCTCTCTCTCTCTCTCTCTTTCTCTCTCTCTCTCTCTCTCACACACACACACACACACACACACACACACACAGAGAGGGGGGGGGAGAAATTACCATGGATTAGCCTCATGCTTTCTTAATTTCAATTCTACTTTCTCCTCCATTATCTTCCCATTTTTCTTTTTTCTTTTTTCAGTGCAGGGTCTGAACCAATAGTATCTATCACACATGCTACCAAGCACTCTACTACCGAGGTCCACATTCCAAGCCACACACTTTTGACTCTGGAACAAAGCACACATCCACACGATAAGAGGTCTCTCTGGTCTTGCACCTTTCTTTCATAATCCTGGGAGGGCCAGCACAATGGGCGAGAAGAGTATTCTTGGAAGCTTGGGACAGCTGGCAACATCCTAACCACATATAAAAGGGACTCTAGGCTACAAAAATAAATCTTACTAAATGCAAACCAAATGTAACCCTAGTTCAATTTTAGCAAAACGTTTTAGATGCCTGCCAGCTACTCCACCACCTATAGTGAGGAGGAAGTGGGGCAGAGGGGGAGTCACTGAGGATGAACGAGAACAGTAATAATACCTCACTCTTTACAAAGTTTATAAGAGCATGTAGTCACGAAGGCATATTGCTAAGATCCCTTCTAGGATCTTAGAAGGGGGCACGGTTCATGTCAATTCCTGAAAGTGAAGTTTCACCGACTGTCTTCAGGGTCTGGAGTCAGTCTTTGGTCCTTGTCTCTTAAAACATATTAAGGATGAAAGGAGCTTTTATATGGGTCATATCTGTCAGCATTTACTACAGTGGGAGTTAAAAAGCATGTAAAATACTTTTATTAATGCATTTTAAAACAATTATATTACAAGTTAAAAGAATAACTGTTTTTTTGTTTTTTGTTTTGTTTTGTTTTGTTTTGTTTTCAAGAAAGGGTTTTTCTCTGTGTAGCTTTGGAGCCTGTCCTGGAACTCACTCTGTAGCCCAGGCAGGCCTTGAACTCACAGAGATCCTCCTGGGCTCTGCCTCCAGAGTGCTGGGATTAAAGGTGTGAGCTACCACGGCCCAGCAAGAATAACATTTTAATAAAAACATTTTAAAAGTATTAGTGAGATGTGTGTGTTATTTTTGTTTATATTTCTGTAAATTCTCTTATTTGTGGCTTGGTTGGGATATGCTTTACCCTTAAACTACTCCCCCCACCCCCCACCCCCTGGAGCTGAGGACCAAACCCAGGGCCTTGTGCTTGAGCACTCTACCACTGAGCTAAATCCCCAACCCTACCCTTAAACTATTACAGAGGTGCACTAGTCTCTGGACAATTCAGCTGTGTTGTCATTATAGTGAAAGAGAATCTTCCTACAAAAATGCTTTTGGCTTTATTGACCCTGACTAGGCTTGCAGAAGCACACATTCAGAAGTCAGTTCCTTTGGGTCTTGAAGCTATTTATCTATTTAATCAACCCCACCTCCCCGATAAGTGCCAATCAGTTCCATACTTTAGCAAACACGGGAAACTTTACAGACAGTTTTTAATGAATAACAAGTCTTAGGGAAGTTATTCTTTCACTGACAATGGGTAAATTATCTCCCACATTGTCCTTACTTCTAGTTAGTAAGGCTTTAAAACCATGACTAAGCTCAAACACAACTTAGGTGCTTCATATAGCGTGCTCAATAGTGGGTTTTTAAAAAAGATTTACTTTTATTAATTTTAATTTTGTGTGTGTGTGTGTGTGTGTGTGGTGGGTAAGTCCAGGTGTTCTTGAAGGCCCAGAGGTGTTGGATCCCCTGGAGCTAGAGTTGCTGGCCCTTGTGAGTGTCCCAGCATGGGTGCGGTTGTGCCCCATCTCCAAACTGCTCTATTGTTGTTGACGCTTGTTTGTTTTGTGTGGGTTTGTTTGGGTGTAGGTAACAAAATCTAAGGCCTTCTTCCAAGGCAGGCAAATGCTCAAAGGCTAAACAGTCTGGCACACCCCCGGCCGCTCCCATTACATAAGCTTCCAACTCCCTGAATCCTTGGCATGTGCTAAGTAAGTGCTTTTTTTTTTATCCATAATCGTATTTCATCCTCGCACCCATCCTAAGAGACAGATAATAAGTAATACCGGACTCCTTTGCAGATGTGGAGCCTAAGATACAGGCAGGTTAAAGCCCAATCTTTTTAAACCCAGACAACGCCTGGGTTGGATCTATTATTCACTGATAAAGTATATAGATGGGAGACAGCGCGGAATCCTCGTGTTTAAAGGTATAAATAGGCATTTATTAAACCAAAACACCATAAGGGCCAAGAAAGCCCGGACAGCCATCCGGGACGCACGTCTTATTTCCCACTCCACGACTCCGCGTGATTTCCCAATTTTCCAGACACCTCTGTCTGTCCCGCTGCCTTCGACGCTCTGAGACCGGACGGCTGACCCTGAAACCAAGGCGCTCCACGGAATGGAGAAACTTTGGGGGCGGGGGGGAGGAAAGGAACCCCCTTGGTAACCACGGTAACGGCGGCGTGGCGGGAGTCCTGCGCAGGCGCACTGCGTCCTCGCGTGGGCCGGCCCGGGCCTGGAACTCCCCGGGGCCGAGGGCGACTCCGGGTGGTGGGTGGGAGAAAGGGCGGCGCGCGCCTGCGCAGTGGGCAGGGCGCTGGTGTGACCGAGCGCACGTAGCGAGGGCTGCGGCCGCCCTTTCCCCGGCGCGCCGGCGCGGCCCGGGGCTTATAAAAGGGCCGACGGGCTCCCTCTGCCGCCCAGTGGCACGGCTAGCAGCAGGCTCCGGGTAGCGGCGAGGTAGCGGCCCGAGCGCAGGCGACAGGACCCGACAGGACCCCGCCGCACCCGAGCTGTCGCCGCCCGCACGGCCCGCTCTCCAGGTGAGGCAGGCGCTCCTCCTCCGACCTTGGGGACCGGAGCCGGGTCCCCGCGGGCCGCCGGGGGGGTGCAGGGCGTCCCCTCGCTCTCGACGGCGGGGGGCTCTGTGCGGTGCCCCCGCCGCCGCCCCCACCCCACTCCCCGGGCCTCTGGGAGGGGGATCCGGCCACGCACCCCTCCCCCGAGGCCCAGCCTCCCCGCCGCTCGCCCGGCTTCCCCTCGCCGCCCCCGTCCTGCCTCCGGCTAAGGCTGCAAAGCGGCTTCTGCCCCGCCCCGGGACTGGGACCTTCTTGAATGTTCCATCCCGGGGGCAGCCAGCCTGCCTCCCTGTGGCCTTGGGTCGCGCGCGGTACCTGGTCCTCCTCCCTCCAAAGCTGGAGGAGGAAGGCGGCCAGGGCGGGCCGGGGTTTTCTGGGCTGCCACGGCCGCAGATGGTTAGCATGTGGCTGGGGAGCAGCTTGCGGCGGGCGCCTGCCTGCAGCCGGGGCTGGGCACTCCTCCTCCGCCTTTTTTTCTTTTTTCCTTTCTCGCTTTTGGGAAGTGAAGCGGGGACGTGGGACCTAGTCGAAAGTTAGGGCTGAACTTGTCCGTGGCGTGTCGCGGGTGCTGCCTCAGCAGTTAGACCTAGCCCGGGGAGTTGGGCTGCGGGAGCTGAGAAGTGGCTGTCATTCCACACCGTCGGGGAAGCTGGCTTCCTCTGCATCCCCGGGAGTCAATTTAAGGACGCACGAACCCGGTCCTTCCCCCCCAACCCCCCTCCTGTCCTCCTCTCCCACTCCTCTCGTTCCGCTCACTCCCCCCACCCCTTTTCGTCCCTCCCTCCCCTTGTAGGGTCGAAAAGTCAGTCTGTTGCATGCAGGCAAACCTTCCGTGGTTGTGTGAGAGTTTTAAATTTAAGTTTTGTGATTGCCCCCCCACTCCCGATGAATGTTTAGTGTGTGTGTGTGTGGGCGGGGGAAGGATGGTACGAGAAATAGGAGACTCTTTCAAGAGCGGGGACTTAATCCAAATGCACTTTTTAGACGCTGGCATCTTAAGCGGACCGCACCGAATGAGGACTCTTGGATTTTTTTGCCCCGTCGGTTAGAGAGCAGAGCCTCCCACAGAAAGGAATGGAGAAGCTGCTGGGTCCTCTTTTAGGAAGCGAGCTGAAAAAAAAAATTAAAAGGAACTTGCCAGTTTCGACTTAACTGTTTCTCCCAGAGCCGAGGCTCTTGGACTTTTCCTTGGAATGCGCTCGGGAGGGATGGAATCGCCACTACGTGAGAGGGGGAGGGGGGAGACGTGGCAGCAGCGTTCTTTCATCAACTTTTTGCCTTTTTTTTTTTTTTTTTTTTAAGGTTGAGGGGAAAAAACGTATTTCCCTTCTCAGGTTTAGATGTAGCTTATGAATGGAGCTAGTCTTTTCCTAAAATAACCATATAAAAAAGTCATGCCTGCATAGCAGGAACATTGAAAATTAATTTTAAAAACACATAAAAGGGTTATTTTGACTATTTCTGTGGAGAAAATGGATTTTTTAAGCAGGAAATAGTGAAGAAGCTGAAAGTGTACAAGCTTGAATTTTTTGTCTTGATTTGAAATATGAACAGCTGTGATTTCTTTTTTCTCCTCGGCCTCTGATTTTTCTTTAACTTTGGACTTCAGCCTGAGTGTCATTTCAGATCAGATCCTTAAATATGCATTTGAAGTTTTGCCTTTTTTTTTTTTTTTTTTTTTTTTTTGTAGGAAGCATAGATTTTTTTTTTTTTTTTTACTACTTACTTTAAAAGGTTGTGACAGTTTGATTATAGAATATTGTGTCTAGTGTTTTTTTTTTTTCTGAGGGCAAATGCCTTTTGGGTTTTCAGACTAGGGAAATGATTATTTCTCTTTTAGGTGGGTAAAGCTGTTTACGTTGTTCGACTGAAATGAGTTTCATTTTGAAACACTGAAAACAGGGACAGGGATAGAAAAGGATTGAGCATTTTGTCCCTTGCTAACTCAGCAAAGCAGGTGAAAAATAGGTACAACTTGTAATTGTAAAAAACAAGCATTGAAGAACAAAGCTTTAGGTCACCTGTGTGTTCCATTGTTGCAGGTGAGTCTCAGCTTTGGTAGGGGGATACTACTATTTTTCTGATGCTGCAGAGTGGTTACATATTTGACAAGCATGGAGTAGTTAATTTCAAACATGTGCGTTGATGCCAGAGATCCGCCTGGCTCTGCCTCCTGAGTGCTGGGATTAAAGGTGTGCGCAACCACCACTGCCACCACTGCCACCACTGCCACCACCGCCACCACCGCCCTGCCGCTCTAATAAACTTGATGAAAGTTAGAATGTGTTCAACTGTGGTACTGTGAGTCAATAAAAACATATCATGTTGTATATGGTCCTTCCTCTCCCTCCAGTATTGTAACACTGAAGGTGAAATAAACATGAAGATAAGAAAAATAACTTGAATGGTCTTTGACATTGAATTTATTGCCTTTCTTGTGGTAAGATATTAAGTCTTAAAATTAAACCATTTGTGGCATGTGTATAAATATATGCAAAAAATGGGGACTTAGATATGTGAAATCAGGGGTTGGGGATTTAGCTCATTGGTAGAGCACTTGAAGGCCCTGGGTTTGGTCCTCAGCTCTGGGGAAAAAAAAGATAAGTGAAATCAGTTAAAACTTGTGTTCAGGGAAATATTTTTATATAAATTGAAGCTATCCTCCTCTCTTTAGTTTTCCTTTAGCCAAATGGATGTTATGCCTGATTAAACCTAGAAAATTATAAAAGATTCTCATTTAGAGTAGTATAGAAATTTTGAAGCAAATTCCTCTTCCTGTTTTCTTTTGGATGCCCAGGATGATTGTTAGTATCTTTGGCTGGATGTTGGCTAAAAATACAGTGCTAAGATTCATGCTTCTTACATAACTATCATCAGAATAAATTCTGCCTTAGATTTCTTCTGCTTCCTGTTTTTAGAAATGTGTCCATGTTTTGATGGTTTACAGTTTTCTCAGTAATATTAAATCAAATTAATATATCATGCTTCTGGTATTTTACATTTGAGCTGTGTATTATAAATAATATAAAGGGAAGACTATAATTCAGTAGTTGTTTCATTTATTTGGATGGTTGCAGTTAACTTTTAACTGGTTTTCTTTTCATCTCTGTAATTCATTAAATATTTTGAGAAAGGTTCTCACTATTATAGCCCTGGTTGAACCTAGAACTTCCCTCAGACTCAGAAAGATCTGCCTGAGTCTGCCTCCCAAAATGCTGGGATTAAAGGCATATGCCATTGTGCTCAGCCTTGTCTTAGCCATTTTTCTGTTGTTATAACAAAATGCTCGAGACTGGATAATACGTAAAGAAAAGAATTTTGTTCATGAGTCTGGAAGTCTTAGAAACAGCTCTGGCTGGGCGGTGGTGGCACATGCCTTTAGTCCCAGCCAGGCAGATCTCTGTGAGTCGAGGGCAGCCTGGTCTATAGAGTGAGATCCAGGACAGGCTCCAAAACTGCATGGAGAAACCCTGTCTTGAAAAACAAACAAACAAACAAACAACAAAAAAACAAAAACAAAAAAGGAAAAGAAAAGAAACATGGCTCTGACTTGTGGTCAGCTCTAGTGATGGCCTCACAGCAGATGGCCTCACAATGCTGAGTGTATTTGAAAGTAATCATGGGATAAGGAAGGAAGCCACATAGATCCAGGGGTGTGGTTCACTTTCCCTAACAATCTACTCTTGAGGGAACTGATATACCCTGAAACAGCGTTATCCCTTCTGAGTGGCATCCCAGTAATTTAACCACTTCATTGGTCCCTTCTGAAAATGGTGCCCCCAGTGACTTCACCTCCTCCTATTAGTCCCCACCTCTTACAAGCTCTACCACTGGGCCTGGGCAGATGGCTCAGTGGTTAAGAGCACTTGCTACTTAAGAGGACTGAGGTTTGATTCCCAGCACCCACATGGTGGCTCACAATTGTCAGTAACTGCAGTTCTAGAGGATTGCATGCACTCTTCTGACTTGAGGATACCAGGCATGCATGTGGTGCACATACATACATGTGGCCAGAATACTCATATATATATATATATATAAATTTTAAAATCTTAATAACAAAAACATTAAAAGTTCTACCCTTCAGGTGATGAGATAGCTCAGTGGGTAAAGACACTTGTCATCAAGTCTGGAAACCTGAGTTCAGTCCTCAGGACCCACATATTAGGAGAGAGACCTGACTCCTGGCAGTTGACCTCTGCACCTCCTTCATCTTGCATGTCCTTCATCTTTCCTCTCACTCCCTGTCTATAGCCGAACTGGGGGACTAAGCTTCCTACACAGGAACCTTTGAGCTGTAAAACTAGATCCAAACCATGGATACCAACCATTGTACTCAGTCCTCAAGTAATTCAGAAAGTGCTCTGGAAAATGTTTTTATTTATTTTTGAGACAAAGTCTCATCACTTTGTAGCCCTGGCTATCTTGGAAATTACTATGTAGTTTTATATACACATACATAACTTGTGTATGTTCCTTCCTCTATGCTGGGAATCGAACCCAGAGTTTTGTGCATGCTAAGCAAGGACTTTTTCTTTCCACTGAGCCACATTCCCTGTGCTGTAGAACTTCTCTTTTAAGTAAATTCTGTGAGGTGCTTTTATGGTCAGCTCCATTTTACAAATGAAAGACTCAGAAAGGTCTCATCATTTGATTAAGAATAGTAAGTGGCGAAGCTGGGACTTGGGTGTGGTTGGTTGCAGGTTGTTCATTCTCTTGATTCGTGTTTCATGTTAGTGAAACATACCAAGTTTTCTAATCATGAATTGTTCTTTGGATTATTTTACACCCCCTCAAAAGACCCAAATACAGTAGTAGTAGTAGATAGCAGTTGTGACACCAGCTGCCTGGAGCTTTACATAAGCTCTCTTTAGTCCTCAGCTTCTTCCATTTTACAAAGAAAACTCATCTGTGTGAATGCAGCCCACATGCTGTAGACTCTATTGAGATGTAGTGAGCAAGGGCTGTGGAGTTGGACTGTTGTTTTGTCCCCTTTTCCTTTGCTTGACACAAGTCTCTTGATGTGTAGTCTAGACTGACCACAAATTGAGGTTCTTCTTTCTGAAGCCTCTTGAGTGCCAGGATTACAGTGTGTTACACTGTACCCAGTTCTCCAGATTTTTTTTTTTTTCAGTCTTTGAAAAGTGGTTTTGTTTGTTTGTTTTTTGAGGGGGTTGGTTTATTTATTTTATATGTATTGGTATTTTGTCTGCTTGTCTGTATGTGTACCAGTGTGCCCACAGTGATCGCACGAGGCATCGGGTTACCTGGAACTGGAAGTACAGACATTTGATAACCAAATAATTGTTTCAGCTAAGGCAAATACATATATTGAGATGCTCTAGTGTTGGATCTTAGAGACACTGTCTTGAAGGTGTCTTTGATTCTGTATAGGTAAGTAAGCATTTGTTGTGTTATATAGATATAGACACACACACACACACATATTGATTACTGTGCTGAAAGAATTATAATTTCTAATTTGAAATAGAATGGGAAACAGTTACATGTATTTATATGTCTATTTGAGAAATATCTAGTAAATATTAACTCATTTTAAATAGGCTGAAGGCTTCTCTTTTACTCTAATTTTATATTAATTGGACTTTCATATCCAGTTCTCTAAAAACAAGAACCTATAGTGTTTGTGAACCCTATTTGCTGAATTTAGGGCTCCAAACATGACTTGCTATGTTGACTTTTGCTTTTGCTCCTTTGTTCAAACAAATCCCCTCACACTTTTTTTGAGGGGTTGGGGGTTGAGACAGAGTTTCAGTGTATAGCCCTGGAACTGTGTGACTGTCCTGGATCTCACTCTGTAGACCAGGTTGGCCTTGAACTCACATATATTCCCCTGCCTCTGCCTCCCTAGTACTGAGATGAAAGGTATGTGCCAACACTGCCTGGCACCTCATGTTTTTTAACTTTTAAAAAAATTTTGATATTGTAATATAATTACATTTCTCTTTCCTTCAAATCCTCCCATATAATCCTCATTTTTCAAATTCATAGCCTCTTTTCATCAATTTTCATTTCATATACACACACACACATACATAGATAATATGACTATATATGTGTGTATATATACATACACACATGTAAAACCTCAGTCTGTATAATGTTGCTTGTATGTATGTTTGCAGGGCTGACCACTTGGTATTGGGTAACCAAGTGATGTGCTCTTCCCTGGGGAAGACTTATTTCTCCTGCTCCCGGCATTCCTTAGTTGCCTATAGCTAGTTATGTAGAGCCTCCCCACACCCTGTCCATTCTGTTGTCCTTGCTCAGCTCATGTTTGGGTAGGTCATGCTGGGAGTTTATGGGTGGAGCTTTTGACCTTACTAGGAGATAAGAGTCTCACGGCAAATTCCCTGGTTTTCTGGCTCTTACCATCTTTCTGACCCCTCCTGGGCCATGTTCCCTGAGCCTTAGATGTAGGGGTGTTTTTTAGATGTATGGGCTGTGACTGGGCTCCACAGCTCTTGAGTTTTGATTGGTTATGGTTTTCTGTTGCGGTCTTCTGTTGCTCAGAGAACTTTCCTTGAGGAGTGAAGACTACTCTTCTCTGTGGACATAAGGACAGATGTTAATAGATTGTTATTAGGGATGCTGCTGGCTTAGTAATGAAGTGGTTATAGATTGACCTTCAATATCTGTGACATGAATCCCTCCACCTATTTTTTTTTTTTTAACTTGCATAAGATTTTACTCATATTCAGGGCTGGCAAGGTGGTGCTCAGCAGGATAAGGTACTTGCTACCAAGTCCAGTGGCCTAAGTTGGATCCTCTGATTCACATGGCAGAAGAGGAACCGATTCCAGGCTGTTCTTTGACCTTCACATATGCCATGGCATGTGCCCCCATTAATAAATAGTATAAGAAATACAAAGATTTCACTTATATTCAAAGATTGCATGAAGTTGTCAAATTTGCATGATTTCAGATTATATTCGTCATCTCTTTTCACCACAAATGTATTTTGAAAATAAATTACTTACGCTTGAATAATGAAAAACACTACTGACCTCACTTATGAATACAGTGAACAGTTGTTATAGGTACCAAGCAGAGTGATAGTAATCTGAAGAAATGGACATGTTTTAAACAACTCTGCTGAGGAATAACAGACACTCAATAAAGTGCACATGTTTAGTGTGCAATTTGGTAAGTTTGGCAAAGACACTTAAAATGTCAATATAATCAATACAAGGAACGTCCATCACCCTTAAACTTTTCCTCATGGCTCTTTGAGGTCTCTGTTTCCTGCTCTGAGAGACCTTTCCTCTATGTGACTTAAGATTCGTTTGTGGGTGTTATATAAAATAATTTTGTGTGGAGGTGTGAGTCTGACTTCTTAAAGTTAACATTGACTTTTGGCATTTATCCATGTTGCTCCATGTACATTCTTTTTTATTGGTGAATGGTATTTTGATGGACAGTTGGGCCATTTTCTGTGTTGTGTTGTGTGAGCTTTTGTGTAAAGATCTTTGTGGAGGCGGATACTTCTCCCCGGGTTAATATGTAGGAGAACTAGAGCATAAATGATAAGGAAATAGTCTCCTCCCGTTGTTGGCTTGTCTCTTTTTTTTAACAGTATGCTTGAAGAGGGAAGAATTACTACTATTCTGAGACAACATATCTGTAAAAGATCGGAAAGATAATTTTAAAAGGCTCAAGAGGACTTGTGCCTGTAATTCAGCACATGGGAGGGAGAGGCAGGAAGATGCGGAGTTTCAAGGTCATTTTCTGCTACATGATGAGCTTGAGGTCAACCTGGGCTACAGGTGGTCCTGTTTCAAAAAGCAGAGTCCTCCAAATGAGTGCATTCAGCAAGTTTACAGGATAGAAAGTCAGTCAGTATACACTGGTCAGTTGTCCTTCTCCTTAATGGGTACTTAACATCTGGTGGTTACCTGAACAGTTACCATCTTAATGGCCACAGAAACACGCAGCTTCTCAGAACTGTACAAGGGAGTATGCTGAAATGACAAAACTCTGGCTATACCATCTTCATGGATCAGACTATTAAGATGCTCACTCTTCTCAAACCAGCCTGTATCCCAGCAGTGTACCTACAGAGACTGAGGAGCTGATTCTAAAGATGGGGAAAAGTGAAAACCCTTGGAAAGAGCCAAGTTGCTATAAAGCTACCGTACTCCAGGCAGTCTGATAGTAGAAAAAGATATAGTCAGTGAACAAAACAGTTCACACACAAAACAAACATGGCCAATTAAATAAAAACAAAACAAAACAACAAAAACCCTTGGAGACAAAGTCATAGACCAGACTGCCTTGAATTCAGAATTCTCCTGTCTCAGCTGCTTGAATGTTACACATTCAACTCAGTTCCTTTTTTGGGAAGCTAAAAAGCAAATCAATACAGAGAAGTCTGGAACAGTGGCTTAATTATAGGCAAAAAAGGGAGGAGAGAGTCCTTGTAAGGTTTTCTGTTTGTTTTGTTTTGTTGAAACAGGGTCTTATTGTATAGTTCAGGCCAGCAACTTTGGACTCGGTAGTTCAGATGAACCTCAAACTCAAGAGTCTACTGGTTCAGTCATCTGAGTGCAGGGATTATTGGCTCTTTTCTTATTTTCTGGTGTTTTTGTTTGTTGGTTGTTTTGAGACAAGGTCTCAGTAGCTCTGGCTGGCCCAGAACTCACTATGTAGACTAGGTTGGCCCCAAACTCTTAGTTGGTCCTCTTGCCCCTACCTCCTGGTGCTGGGATTTTAGGTGTGTGCCACCACACCTGGCATCTTTGTTTTATCTGTAGGAGAAATTTTAGAAAACGTTACTGTTTGTATATAGCAGGATCCTTAAGCAGCATCAAGCATTGCATGCATAATTTAATGTTTCTTTTCCTCCTTCCTTTCCACAGCCTCCTTCCACTCTTTGCTCCCTCTGAAAGTACAGTCTGCATCTGATTTCTGGTGAAGCTTGAGTCAGGTCCTCTTCTCCCTCTCCAAGTCTTTGTTTTTCTTTCCATGTCCCTCAGGACACCTTGGAAACAAACCCAGCTGTAGTTCTTGCCCCACTGTCGGCGTTTCAGTGTCTTCTGTGTGCCTGACACCACCCTGAGTGCTTTAATTTACGTTACGTGGGTTTATTGTTGTTTTCATAAACCTAAGGCTTTTTAAAATTACTTTATTTCGTGTGTCAGTGTTTTGCCTGTTTATCTGTACACTGTATGTGTAGTATCTGCAAAGGCCAGAAGAGGGTGGCAGATCCCCTGAGACTGGAGTTACAGGCAAGTGGTCATAAGGATGCTGGGAATCAGACCCTGGTACTCTGGAAGAACAGCCAGTGCTGTTAACTGCTGGATTCTCTCCACCCCTGAAACACTGCTTTTTTAATTACTTGGTGGTGGTCACTTTTAGCCTCATGTTTTAAGTTGCTTATTCTCCTTCCAATTAAAAGGCCATCAAATAAAGTAGACATTATTGATAAATCTTATTAATTTAGAATGCTTGTAATATATCACACTGCCATTTTTAGGCTCTGTATCCTGGGAAAAGAGCTCTAACTTTTTTCTACATTAGGAAAGGTATGTTTTGAGACAGGATACACACACACACACACACACACCCTTAGGCTGGTTTAGAACTCATAATCTTACGCTTTAGTCTCTTGAATTGTAGATGTGTGGCACCACACCTGGCAGGAAATGCCTGTGTTTCTAAGGTGCTTGAAACAATTAAAATCTATTGTTTAGTTTAAAATAGGCAATCTAAGCCAGATGTGGTGGAACATGCCTTTAATCCCAGGACTCAGGCAGACACAGGCAGATTTCTGAGTTCCAGCCCATCCTGGTCTACAGAGTGAGTTCCAGGACAACCAGGGCTACATAGGAAGACCCTCTCTCTAAAATAAAATAGACAGTCTAAAAGTCAAGAACAAGAGCATTTTAATAGTGATTCCTAAATTTTTATTAAAAATCTGATCATAGCATTAAAATAACTGTCCATCAGAAGCATGATGGAAATTTATAGAATAAAGTTAAGACAAATTACAGTTTGTTGAGGGATTGCAAGGAAGATTAGAAATTTAACCAGTTCTTTTAGTAATTGTTTAGTTGTTTTGGAAAACATGTCCTACTGGAATGGGAAAGCATGCCAAGTCCAGTTACGCAGCACGTTGTAGTGTCCTCCATTAGGAACCAGAGTTTGTGTTGATTGTGAAAACTATCACAAGATTAAAGGTGAACCCAGAGGCAGGAGAACGAGCAGTAGTGTGAGATCTGCTAGGGCTTTCTAAAAGCTTTGACGAAAGTGTGGGAGGCAGGGAGAGACTTAAAAGGAGCCTTGTGGAAAATTTTAATGTCAGGCAAAGTTTAGGTTAGAATATCAAGCATTCTTTCATCTCCGTTAAGATTTGGGTGATGTGTCTGGGAAGGAGGAATTTTCTTAAAACGTTGCAACTTTTTTAGAAGAAAAATATGAGGCTGAAAGGATCTGCCAGATGTCCTGTTCTAGTAATCCATTAAATAACTTGTACTTGAAACTCAGTGAATGCTGATAACACTGTAAATGTTTGCAGTGTAGTAGAACTATTCCAAAACCTGTTACTAGGTTTGATTGACCCGATGAGTGTGTGGGGCTGGACTTTTCCTGTAAGAAGCAGGACAGAAAAGTTATGTTTGGTAGATAGCAGTGTATGTTTATCCAGGCCTGCCTGAGAATGTCTTCAGAAAAGTTGGTTGCTTCTCTTCTGTTTTAAAATTACAACATTCACACTAAACATATACATGTATGTTACAGGATTGTATAATAAAAATTCATGAATCTACTGTCTAAGCAGTAATCAAATCCTTTTCTTTTTTGATACATGGTTTTGCTCTGTAGCTTAGGCTGGCCGAGAACTCATGGTAGCGGTAGCCCAGGCTGGTCTCAGATTTCCGGTCTTCCAGCCTCTTCAGGGCTGCAGTTACAGCTCTGCAGTGCCACATTGGGCCTGAAATTATTCCTATTCCACAATACCAGGTTTATCTTGGCATCCTTTCTGTCTTCTCTTTCCATCCCTTAAATCTTCTCCTCTCTCTCCTCTCTTTGCAGGTCTTCTCAGGAATCCCGAGACTTAGTTTTTCCTCTTACGAGATTACATTCAGTACTCCACAAGGCCAGCATGGACTACATAGTGAGACTCTGTCTCAGAAAGACCAAATGAATAAATATCATAAAATGAAAGAGATTGCATTTACTTTGGCTTATTTAAATTCTGCCCCCCACTTGAAGATTTAGAGCAGAAGGCAATTATATCTCACTTTTTCTTAATGCTGGATTAGCTCTTGGGAGGCCTGACTCTTAAGTATTCTGTGGTGATTTGCTTTTGCAGACCTGAAGGGTAAAAATAAATGGAAATAGGACATAGTAATTAAGAAAATCATTATGCTTTTTTTTTTTTAAAACTGTGATTAATAAAGCTATGTCTGCCTATTAACATGCCACTTAGGTTGTTCAGTGAATGTGGGTAAATGAGATATAATATTGAAACAGATTAGAGTGAGTCTGTTTTTCTGAAAGATGAAGTTAAAACCATTTTAAAGAAAGAGTCCTGTTGTTGTGATTTCAATGTTTTCCTGTATCCAGTGGCTCTCCAAGTATTGTCGGCAGACCAGCAACGTCTGCAGCACGTGGATATGTGTACAAATTACCTGCCTATCTCAGATCTTTGGATGGTTCTGATTTGGCAGTTTGAGAACCATAGCTATACAGCAACAATTAGCTTTTCTTGCTGGTTGTTTGGAGTGATGCTGTATAGGCCTGAACTTTATATTGCAAATGATAAAATCCAATTTAAAGTAGCCTGGAAAAAAAGACTTCTATAAGAGGCTTCCTTCGGTGTTTGGGAAGTTATTGGGGTATCTCACTGGTTCAGTGCACCAGTTGTAAAGAATAAGAGACCTTGTGGTTAGAAATACTTGGTTCTGCATTACTTTGTCTTTAGTGGTTGGATACATCCTTGAGAACTAGGAAAAGTAGTCATAGGTCCGACTCAGTTCACGTGTGAGTTAAGCAGTTCCATGAAGACCTGTTTTCTCCCCATTTCTTAACACTTACATTCATGAGTGATTGGTTTGCTCTGGGTTGTGTGTCTATTTCCGGGAAGAAGGAGAACGGGCAGGCATGCCACCATGACAGCGTAGCTCACTACTTCATAGTTGGTGTGCCCTCAGATGGACCTCCAGATAAGACGCCTGGAAAATGGGTAGGGGACAAGGTGGCTCCGTGTGTAAAGCACTTGCCACACTGCTGAGGACCTGAGTTTGAACCCCAGGATCCCTGTAAAGGTTGAAGGAGAGAACTAAATAGACAAAGTTGTCTGACCTCCAAATGTGTGTTCTCCTCCACATACATCACATACACATACATAACAGAATATGCAGAGAGCGGTAGATAGGAAAGTCACCTAATGTTCTCTTACGTTCCCATGAATTCCTTCTGCATCTTTTCTTACATAGTCACAACTATGTTACAGGTTATTTTTCCCCTTTTGTTTTGCTAGAGACACTTTCACTATTTATATAGCACAGGCTGGATTTGAACTTCTGCCTCAGCCTCCTAAGTGCTGGGATCACAGATGTATACATTTGAACATTTTTTTTTGTTGTTAAGCATAGTTTCTCCTTTTGAATTTCTAATTTCTTTATCCATTTACCTATTAGCATCTTTAGTCAGTAGAATTATAAAATACAGATTCATCTAAATTTTTCTTTTATTGCACTTTATTTACTTTGTGTGCCTGTATGTGCCATGGTGCTCCAGTGGAGGTCAGAAGATAACTTAGAGTCACTTTTCTTCTCCACCACGTGTGTCCTGAGGAATAAACTCAGGTTCTCAGGCTGCTGGCAGCCTTTACCCACTGGGCCACTTCAGTGGTCCATACAAACCTATTCATTTTTATACCATCTGGATTTTGATAGATTGTTTTCTCTCTCTCCTCCCCTCCCCCTCGTGTGTGTGTGTGTGTGTGTGTGTGTGTGTGTGTGTGTGTGTGTGTGTGTGTACATGCTTATGAGTGCAGGTGCCTATGGAGGCCAGAGTAGTCAGATCTCTGGAGCTGGAGTTACAGGTGGTTATGAAGTACCTGATGCGGGTGCTGGGAACCACATTCAGATTCTCTGTAAGAGCATTACATACTCTAGCCCCTTATTTTTGAGACAGGATCTCATTTTGTGTAGACAAGGATGGCCTTGAACTGACAGAGCTCCACCTGCCCCTGCCTCCTTGCCTTCTGGGATTTAAAGGTGCACCACCACACCTAGCTCCTTTTTATTTTTTAATTAACTTACTGGGGGCGGGGCTTGTATCAATATTTGGGGAGGAGGGTGTAGATGTAACCGGCTTGTTAAATAAGAAACACAGAACCAATTGCAGAGTTAAAAACCACGAGGTCAGAGCAAGAGCGGAAAACCTTACCCTTCACTGCTTCTGCTGTTTTTCCTCTCCGCAAGAGAGCTACCTCTGTGTCCTATCTTTTTTTATAGATTTTCTGTTCTGTTTTCTCATTGGTTGTAAACTCAGCCACATGACCTCGTCGTCACTGCCTGTTTGAACAAACCTCCAGGTCTTCTATGGTTGAGATTAAAGGCGTGTGTCTGCCATGCTGGCTGTGTCCTTGAACACACAGAGATCTACCTAGCTCTGCCTTCCAAGTGCAGGGATTAAAGGCGTGCACCACTACCGCCCAGCTTCTGTTCTGGCTTGCTCTGACCTCAAGGCAACTTTATTAACATACAAATAAAATCACATTTCAATACAAATAAAATATCACTATAGGAGGGGGCTAGAGGGCAACTAACTGGAGCTGTTCTCTCCTTGAACCACATGAGGTCTGAGGACTGAACTCAGGTCATCGGGTCTGTTGGCAAGTGCCTTACCAGCTGAGCATCTTACTGGCACCTGTTTTATTTTTAAGCTTATAAATTCCCAGCTTTTAAAGACTTTATAACTTGTTTTTTTTACACTGTTTTGATTATAGCTATTTGATCTTTGCAGAGTTTATTTTGAAGAAGCAGACACTTATTCTTCATATTCCTAGTGCTTTGGGGTTTTATATAGGCCCTGTAGTTAAAGGTATAGTTGTTCAGGGCTGGAGAGGTGGTGCAGAGCTTCAGAGCACTGCCTCTTCTTCCAGAGGCTCTGGGGTTTAGTCCCAGCTGTAAATTCTAGTCTCGGGTGATCTGATGCACCAGTGCATGCAGTACACATATATACTCCAGAGAAAAACACTCATACATTTAAATAAATCTAAAACAATATTTTTTTAAAAAGGGAAACGTTTGAAAAAACATAGTTACTGGAAGAAAATGCCATTTTAAAACTGCTTTTTTGTTATTTCTGTAAGCTAATGGTTTTTGATTTACTGTGAGGTTTAAAGAAAATGGCAAGTAACAAAGAATCTTTAATAACTATATTTTAGTAATGAAAAATCTAATCTGACAGATCTCAAATTTATTGTAAGTTAAAAATTTACACAATACTTGTGATTAGCCTTCTGTTAATATAATCAAAATGTGTAATTTTTTCTAGAAATAAGCATTTACTCATTAAGAGAATTATGGCAGAAATCTGATTAAACACTGAGAAAATTCTAGACTTTTCAGATAGCCCAGTGTTTTGAAAAAGCCCTGTGCTTTGGCAGGAGCGCAAGAGAGGAAGTGCCTGCATCTGCTACATTCTAGAAGCTTTCCCTAGATCACTCACTGTAAGGCAGCCAAGAAAGCTGGATCTCACTACTGTGTGCTTCTGGAAGGATCTGGAAACTTGTAGCAAACTTGAGGGAGGAGATACAGGAGTTCTTCCAGAATGCCATTTTATTGCTGTGATCTATTTTTACTGAGATTCTACATAAGTGTGAAGCTGAAAGTACTTTTCAGCTTTTATGAAATAGGGGGGCTTTCAGTTAAGCATCTGAAAAGTCTGTTGGTTTAGACAGATTCACATGGGACAGATCAGTGAGATGCCTACAAGAACAGGTTGGCAGGTCAGCCTAAGGGATGGGAACCTGCTTGTGGAGCAAGCCCCACTGTAGTGGGGGGCTGTAATGCAGTAGCTACGGAGGAGGAACTGTGCTAGTGTAGTGGGTGGGGAAGCGAGGTGGGCCGTTCAGTTCAGTAGTTACTAAGACCCTCCTTATCATGAGTAGGTCTCACTAGGAAAGACTGCTCCAGGGACTGGGGAGAAAGACAGGAGGCAGTGGGGAGAGGCTCTGTGGTTAAAGGACTGTGAAGACCAGAGTTCAGACCCCCAGAATGCAGGTATTATGCCAAGTGGGTGTGGCGGTCTGCCTGTGATTCCAGCCTTAGATGGCAAAAACCTGATCCCTAGAGCAAGCTGGCTCCAGGGACTAGCCATGAGTGAGCTCTGGGTTTGGTTGAAAGAACCTGCCTCTATGAATAATTAAAAGAGTGATTAAGAGATTCCAGACATCAGCCTCAGGCTATGCATGCATGCATATTTGCATCACACACAGAAGAATGGAAAAAGAAAAAAATTTAAAAGAAAAGCTTTGCTACAAGTTTGAAATTAGGGGGGAAATCACAGCTGTGTACTACTAGGCTTGGATTTTTTTTTAACATAGAACACAATAATAAGAGAACTTAGCCCTTCCTAAAAGTAATAGCAAAACCTTCTTCCTCCAAAGCTAGCCCTCAAAAACTGTCTTTAAGAGAAATTACTAGTTTAAATATACAGGGGTGTTAATTCTTTGGTATTCTCCACAACTTGAAATAATAACGTTGTGATTGGGGGTGTAGCTCAGTTGATACAGTACTTACCCTACTCTGGGTTTATCATGCTCTGAGTTCCACCATCTCCAGTACCACATAAACAGTGCATAGTGGTACATACCTGTAATCCTAGTTATTAGGATCAGAAGATCCAGGTCATCCTTGGCTACATAGTAAGTTCAAGGCCAGCCTGTCTGGCCTTGTCTCTAACAAACAAAAAAATAGCATAGCTTAATTCATGTTTAATTAATATACCATACAATCCTATCTTTTTCGTCATTCATGATTTAGTACTTTCACAGAGTTATGAAATATTCAGTCACCTTAGTTTTAGGACATTTTTATCACCTCCAAATCCACAATTTTGGGTTTTAAATTTTAGAACCATACTTGGGAGGCTGGCAGTGGTGGCGCACGCCTTTAATCCCAGCACTCAAGAGGCAGAGGCAGACTCATCCCTAGGAGTTCGAGGACAGCTTGGTCTACATAGTGAGTTCCAGACAGCCAGGGCTACAGAGAGAAACCCTATCCCGAAAAATCCAAAGGAAAAAAAACAAAAACAAAAAACTAGAGAGCTCTGAATGTTTTTTTCTTTTAAACCATTTTTAACATCTTTAAAATATATTGGTGATGTTTAAAGTATATTTTTGTGGGAAATTTGTGTTTTAGACCTAGATCAAAGGGAAAACTATTTTTCATACTAAATAAAAAGCCACAGTTGGGACTGGAGAGATAGCTCAGCTGTTAAGAATACTTTCTGCTCTTCCAGAGGACCTGAGTTCAGTTCCCAGCACCCATATCTGGTAGCTCACAACTGCCTGTAACTTCAGCTCTAGAGCATCTGATGCCTCTGGCCTGCAAGGACACGTGTACTTGTGTGTATAACTACACAGTGTGTACACATACAGCTAAGAATAATAAAAATAAATCTTAAAAAGAAACTACAACTGTTTAGTTGTTCTAATGGTAACAGGAAAAACAAACGGGTTGAAGTTATTCCATACATCTAACTTAAAATCATAAATTAGCTATTATTAAATTGATTTATAAAAAAGTAACATCAGTTCTAGCCTGGAGACTAATGGCTATGTTCTTGTAGGTGTGTGACTCTGTGAAGTCTTCCAAGATGATCTGGTGTGTTTTAATGATAGGGATTCTACTTCCTCAGTCTTCAGCCCACCCAGGCTTTTTTACTTCAATTGGTAAGTCTTTCCCATTTATGACTTAACTGTGTTCTACATTTTAAATGTAAATGCTTTTGTATTTTCAAATTAGTGAAAAACAATTGCACTCTATTCCTGAAGACTAACCTTGGTTTACCCCTTGCCTATCTAAAATGGTCAGTTTAAAAACAACCAGTTATGTCTATTTGCTTCTCTTCTTTTTTACAGGTAGTTTATTGAGTACACTATAAGAGGGTAGTGCCTGGGCAGTAACTATAGTATTGCCTGCCTTGGTGTCCTTTAAATTAATTTTTCCCGATTACAAAAGTGACGGGTTTTATGCTCAGAAACTTAGGAGAATTTAGAAAAACATACCAAAGAGTTATTGATAGTTGGGTGTGGTGGTGCATGACTTTAATACCAGGACTGGAGGCAGAGGCAGGCAGGTGGATCTCTGTGAGTTCAAAGCCAGCCTGATCTACAGAGATTGAGTTACAGGACAGTCAGAGCTACACAGAGAAACTGTCTCAAACAAAGTATGTGGATTAAAGCAGAGTTTGTGTGTGTGTGTGTGGTGGGAGCTCTAAAAGAGCAAATGCATAGACTATAAGATCTCCTGCCCTTCCTTGTTCTCAGAATAGGCCTTGCCTAAAGTTTGAGCTATATCTCTTTGTAATTTCGTCTCTGTACACTTCATATATATAATATAATATAAGTGTTAAAAGAGATGTCTCTCTTCATTCTAGTGACCATTTTGACCCTTTTAAAATTGTAGAACTAAAACAAGTATAAATATTTCTAACACTTGGTTTCAGTATATAAAATGATGAGCTCTCTTATTCTTCAAAAAATAAAAATTTTAAAAAATGTTCGCAACTTTTTCAAGTGTGTGTAGTTTTTTTTTTTTTTTTAATCAAAATTTGATCCCAACTAACCTTGAACAGAAAAGCTGAGGTGTAAGAGCAGAGGCAGTAAAGAAGAAACAGTAATTCTTGGAAAGTAGTGTTTGTTAATTAATAAATGAAAGTACCACTTCCCAACATAATCTAAGTGCGCAAAATTTATTAGTTAAAAAACTGGAACTGGAACCCATGATTAGAATTTGTTTTTAAAGATTTATTTATTATGTATACAGTGTTCTTCCCCCATGTATGCCTGTAGGCCAGAAGAGGGCGCCTGTTCTTAATCTCTGAACCATCTTTCTAGCCCCTCATGATTAGAATTTTTTTTTAAAATTCCGTTTATTGAAGGAGGGCGGAGGTCTTAAATACAGGCTTACAGCACAATGGGAGAACCTCGGAGGGCAGAAGTTTGCTTCTGATTTATTTATTTATTTTTTTTTGGAGCTGAGGATTGAACCCCAGGCCTTGTGCTTGCTAGAATTTTATTTGGATTAATTTTGGTTTATATGGTGAATGAAAAAAAAGGAGGGAAAATGATCCTTTATAACATATCTGTTCCACTCCAATTAAATTCTCCTGTAGCTAAAGGTTTATAGTAATGAATATTTAGTAACCTTTCTCTTCCCATGTAGGTCAGATGACTGATTTGATCCATACTGAGAAAGACCTGGTGACATCACTAAAAGATTATATCAAAGCCGAAGAGGACAAGTTAGAGCAAATCAAGAAGTAAGTGTGTTTTCCTTGCTGTCACTCCACCTCTACCTGAATGTTTTCTCTTGCACTAAAGCATCCAGTGGAAATGAAAGCCAGTTAGAACGTCTGAAGCAGTGAGCCCGGGAGAATGGGCTAATCCTGGGCCAGGTGCATGTGTGTCAGCGTGTGTGTTAGGTGTATGTACATGTTTATGTTTGCAGGTGCAAGGGTAGAGGCCAAAGGTTGACATTAGATGCCTTCCTCTATGGCTGGCTACTTTTTTTTTGAGACAGGGTCTCTTAACTGAACCTGGTAAGACTAGCTGGCCAGTAACTTTCCGGGATCTTCCTGTTTCCACCTCCCCAGCACTAGAATTACAGGCACACAGCACTGTTGGTGTGGGTGTTGAGGGATCTGAACTCAAGTGCCCATCCTTGTGTGACAAGCACTTCTGCCACCTGAGCCATCATCTCCTAGTCCCTAGTTAGCGTTTTCATTGCTGTGACAAAGTAACTTGACAAAAACTCCTTGGAGAAAATGTGTACTTCCATTCCATTGAAACAAGCAGCAGAGGAAGAGAATGGAGGGGATAGCAGGCTTCCTCCTTCCCTGACTTAGGAAGGTGCTGCTGCATTCAGGGTAGGTCTTCCCTGCCTAGTTAATCGTCTCTGAAAACATCTCACAGATACACCCAAAGCTATCCTTTAAGAGGAACTTCTCTATCTCATGATGTTGACCGTCAAGATTAACCATCACAGTGTAGAAGAATATGGATGTATGAGGATGTAGAAGTCAGGCTAATATCTTCCATAATCTCCCAAATAAGCCACCTGCTGACTACTTTTCTAGTTCTACTCATGAGATTCTGTTGTAGAGCTTACAGTGATAAGCATAATTAGTGGTATCTAATATAAAAAACCGTGTGGTTTTTCTTGAATGTTAATTTTATTGACTCAGGTTTATAGTTAATCCTGAGAATTTGTGCTTTGTTTAATTGATGTCTTAGTATTGACATTCTTGTTTTATTTGTGTGTTTTGAGACAGTCTCACTGTAGTAGCACTGGCTGACCTGAAACTCACTGAGAGTGACCGGCTTCTGCCTGTTGAGTGCTGCTGGGGTTAAAGGTGTGCTCCTGGCTGAGGTTTCCACTTTAAAACGCTTTTTCTACATAGAGTTTAAAGATTTGCTGTAACTTAGCTAAACGTGGCTGCACACACACCTAAGTCCAGCACTTGGGAGGTAGAGGCAGGAGGATCATAATGAAAGCCAGTCTAGACTGCATAATACAGTAAGACCTCTCAAAAAGTAAAACAAAGCAAATAATAATAATAATAAATAATAAATAATTAGCATGAATTGGGCTGGACTCAATGGCATGTACCAGTACTCACTGCTATTCCAGGGGAAAAAGCAGGGAGAGCTTTTGAGTTCAGAAATTCAAGGCTAGCCTGAGTGGCAACGTATTTTTTAAAAAAGAAAAAAAACCATTGTATAAGGGGCTAGAAAGGTGGCTCAGCAGTTAAGGGCACTGGATGTTCTCAGAGGATTCAGGTTCAATTTCCAGCACCCACAAGGTGGCTAACAATTGTCTGTAATTCCAGTTCCAGATCTGATATCCTCTTCTGGCCTTGTCAAGTACCAAGCCTGCACATGGTAAACATACCTTCACTCAGGGAAAACACTCATACACAATATAAAAATAAGAAAAAAATACAAATTTGATTTTAAGAATCTTACGTTGTTTTAAATGCATACTTAACAGAATTTAGGCAGGGCCAGTTCATTTTTATTATAATAGTAATTAAAGCTTTCTAGGACGTATGGGGAAATGAAAGTTTTTAGTAATTAAATTTTAGCTTTGAGATGAGATCCATTTGGAGAAATAATCTAAAAAAAGTTGTATGGTTGTATTTTTGATTCTATTAAGTTAGATTTTTATCTGTAAGATCTTGTGTTTTAGAGAGTCTTTATAATGTTATTTTAAAAGGAAATTGTAGACAATAGCTTTAAATGAAAAGTTTATAATTAGTCCCTTTTCCCAAGTTCTTTACTGTGTGTGATTTTCCTTGGTACCCTCTTTTTGAGGGGATGGGGAGGGACTTGCTGTGTAGACCAGGCTAGTCTTGAATTCACTTGCCTCTGCCTCCTGAGTGCTGGGATTAAAAGCACATGCCACATTTGGGTGGCTGGGGAAGTAGGGAGGTGTTGGGGGAGGGGAAATCTGAATATATTGTATGGAAAAAAATGGATTTTCAGAAACAATAAAAGCATGTGCCACAATGCCTGGCTTAGTATACTGCTTTTATGTCTTATGTCCATAGATGGGCGGAGAAGTTAGACCGACTAACCAACACAGCAACAAAAGATCCAGAAGGGTTTGTTGGGCATCCTGTAAATGCATTCAAGTTAATGAAACGTCTGAACACTGAGTGGAGTGAGTTGGAGAATCTGGTCCTCAAGGATATGTCAGATGGTAAGTTTAAAGAGACTTGAGAACCAAAAACTAATCCAGTTCTTCTTAGTATAGCAGATGTTTATGTTGATAATTGAATTATTGCAAGTATGTTTGGTTTGACTAGAGATAGTTGAAATCTGGAGCATTTGATTAAAAAAAAAATAGTAACTCCTAATACTTGCAACAATGTGGGTGGTTTTACCTTTTGATCTACAGAAATGATTAGATTATTTGGAATATAACTTCATTTCTAAGGGTAAGAACAATTGGGAATTGTCTTTACAAAGAGGAATGTTAGCTGTGTTCTACCCAGTATTTTGTGTTTAGAGTTATTTTACTTAATGTGAGCAATAAATTAAAAAACAAACAAACAAACAAAAAACCGAAACTACAGGCATTAATACTCACAAGTCTTTGTACATGAAATAATAAAATTGTAGTTGGAATGTTGTTGTTCTAGATAACAAAGAAAACCACGCCTGGAGTCTAAGGAGGTAAAGGGATTTTGTAGTTTGCAGTAGAAGCTCAACTCTGAGTTGATTGCACGACTGATTTAAAGAAGAAAGAAAAGAGAGCAAGCTGAACTGTGTAGATAAAAGACTGTCTAGACTGCTTACCAGTGTTAGTGAGCAGTAAAGGAAACCTCTCTGTCATGATAGTTACAGTTAGCCATAGCTCCAAAGTGTGGAAAACTTCAAAAGTGAACAGTAAGTTGGAGTTTTGTGGCTTTTGACTGTGAGATGAACTCCTGCTGCCCTGCTGGGATGTGAGCCCCCTTTCCTTATCTCTCCCCGCCTCCCCCTTAGTCCTTAGCAGCCCTCTGTTCTCAGGGCATTGTTGTGGTCTCACATTTCACAGTGTTAAGTAACCCTTGGAGCACACATGATCCACAAGTGCAAGCGTAATGATGCTGCAATTTGGATGTGTTAGAAGCAATACAGTGTTCCTGTAAGTGAAAGCTCTTGACTTAGAAGTCCCTAAGATCCTTGGTCAGAATAAGTCTCATTCATTAAATTGTGAAGAAGGAAAACTAAGTTCGTACAGTTTTGCTATTGTACCTCAGTTACAAAAGCTATGCACATGCTGCATGATGAGCACCTCAGTTAGCTAGAAAAGATATTGAACTTGTATATGTATGTAGAAAAAAAACAGTCTAGAAGGTTTTGGTACTAGCCATGCTTTCTTGCAACTACCAAAAGTTTTGCAGTGAGTTTCCTGTGGGTAAGGAAAGAACATGACTACCTGTAGGACCATGAAAAGTAATGACAGATGCTTGTGGATGCTTCTTTACCATGAGCAGGGTTTGCCGTTCTATTAACACCTGAGACCATTTATAAGGAAATAGACCTTTTGTACACGTGTACACACACACACACACACACACACACACACACACACACACACACAGACACCATTCTACAGTAATGGCCTATAGTTCTTTTATAATGTGAACCTTGAGACTTTGGCTTTTTTGTGTGTGGTAGTCATCCCATAATTATACACACACATACACACAGCCAAACCCGTATATATAGAAGGTGGTGGTGAGGGGGAGAGAGAGCACGAGAGAACAAAACCTGTCTAAAATGCACAAAGCCCCAGGTTCCGTCTTCAGGACTCTTTCCCCAAAAGACACAAACATTGTAGGATTTATATAAATTTTATTAAAATTAAACTAACAAATGAATTACTTGATAACTATATAGCTCCTAAGGGGAATGGATTATAAACACTCCTTTAAAAAGACAAAATAAAATGTGATTTAAAATTTTAATAACACAAATGTCACCACTGTAAATAGTTATGCATATTATATATAAAAATTATAGCAATAATAGAATAATATGTGATATATAATATGTAATATAACACATTTTACATATATATATATATAAAGTCACATATACATTTTCCTCTTCTGTATACATAATCAATAAATAAATCTTAAAAAAAAAAAAGAAATTTCATGTGGAAAAGTTGGTTTTAAAATAGAAAATATTAGCTAGGCGGTGGTGGTGCACGCCTTTAATCCCCTCACTTGGGAGGCAGAGGCAGGCGGATCTCTGAGTTTGAGGCCAGACTGGTCTACAGAGTGAGATCCAGGACAGGCACCAAAACTACATGGAGAAACCCTGTGTCGAGAGAAAAAAAAAAAAGTATTGATATAAATGCTAGTCTTCAGTTGTACATTACCATTAACAAATATATTTAGTGATCAAAATACATGTAGTGGACAGTAAATTAATGAAACTATTTCCAGTGGTGACATTGGTATTATTAAAATTTTTAATCACATTTTGATTTTGTTTTTTTTAAGGAGTGTTTATAATCCATTCTCTTTAGTGGCTATATAGTTATCAGGTAACTCATTTGTTAGTTTGATTTTAATATATTTTATATAAATCCTGTAGTGTTTATGTCTGTCAGGAAAAGGGTCCTGAGGATGGAACCCCGGGCTTTGTGCATTTTAGACAGGTACTCTACGATTGATCTACACCACCAACTTTGTATTTTCTGTGTGTCTCTTCTGTGGTTTTTGTTTTTTTGTTTTGTTTTTTTGGAGACAGGGTTTCTCTGTGTAGCTTTGTGCCTTTCGTGGAACTTGCTCTGTAGACCAGGCTGGCCTTGAACTCACAGAGATCCGCCTGCCTCTGCCTCCCGAGTACTGGAATTAAAGGCGTGTGCCACCACTGCCCGGCCTTCTGTGTATTTTTTTAGACAGGGTCTTTACTGTGTAGTACTAGCTGGTCTGCAGACTCTGCCTGCCTCTGCCTCCACATGCTGGAATTAAGGGCCTGCACGGGCTAGCATGCCTGGCTTGTTTGGGCATTTTGAGACAGAGTCTTACTATGTATCCCAGGCTGGCCCAAACACTTGGCATCCTCTTGTAGGAGTTCTTGACTTAGAGGCATGTGCTACCATCCCTGGCCTCTGGGTTGTTTGCTTTTCCCTGTGTTGTGCTGTGTAACAATTACTAATGAAGTAATTCTGAAGTGACCTCAGATTGCTTATATTTTAATGGGACTAGGGAATTGAAGTTAATGGTCTGTTCCATCAATGTCAGTGTGTTTCTCTTCTTGATGTACATGTGGAAATTTCATGTTAAGGTAGAAAAATTCTAAGATTTTTTTTTTATACTCTCCTGAATGTCAGTGCATTTCTATTAAAAGTCAGTGAATTTTTACAGCCTAGCCTTCCCCACTGTTTTTTCTGTTTCAAGGCTTTATCTCTAACCTGACCATTCAGAGACAGTACTTCCCTAATGATGAAGATCAGGTTGGGGCCGCTAAAGCTCTGTTTCGTCTGCAAGACACCTACAATCTGGACACAGACACCATCTCAAAGGGCAATCTTCCAGGTAAGGGAATTCTTCCCCTCCATCGGTGTTTGTGGCCCAGCTGCTCTCTTCAGCCCACTAGGAAAATGTGAGTAATTTGTATCTTGAAGGTTGTGACGGGGTCTCCTGCAGTTCAGGCTGGTCTCTAATGCAAGCTCATGGCAGTCCTCCTGTCTCAACCTCTGGGATTTCAAGCAGATACTACTACACCTGGCTTTTCTATCTTAAAGTTTTCAAATGTAGCTTTTGTAGCTCTTTTTTTTTTTTTTTTTTTTTTTAAGTAGGAGGATCTGTTTAGTCCTGGCAGGCTTGGAACTCAGAGCTCTGCCTTTTCTCTGCCTCCTGAGTGCTGAGATTAAAGGCTTGGACTACCAACACCTGGTTTTTCTTTTTCTTTTTTTCTTATGAAGAAAGTTATTGGTTGTTGGTATTTGCAAGGATATGAGAGTATATGGGTGCTTGCATGTGCCATGGCACATTGAGAGGTCAGAGAACAGTCTGGGAGTTGCTTCTCTCCTTCCGTGGGAGGGAGGGATCTGGTGATCCACCTGATGGGCCATGGCAGTAGCCCTACTTTGTATTCTTTGAGAACAAAAGAAAACTCTCCCTTTCTCTAGGAGTTGATGGCAGGGTATAGCTAAGGAAGGAATTCCAGTATAGAAGAAAAGTCATTTTTCCAGTCTTTCCTTATAAATGCTTTGTAGATAAAATTGTAAGATGATTAATCATAAAATTTTTTTATGCTTATTAACTAGAAGCTAAAATGTTCTAAATATGGACACATATTAAATATTCTGTAGTATGGGGCTGAAGAGATGGTGCATTGGCCATTCTTCCAGAGGACTTAGGTTAAGTTTCTAAGTACACAAGACAGCTTATAACCATCTGTAATTCCACTTCCAAGGGATCAGATGCCTTTTCCTGCCTTCCATGGGCACTATGCATATATGTGGTACATAAACATACATGCAGGCAAAATACACATAATTTTTGTAATTAAAAAAAGTTCTGCAGTATGAAGAAACCCACTATATATAGCACACAATTATTTTGGTGAGAAACTTTGAGTTACATCTGATTTTATGATTTGCTTCTGTCCCTTTCTCTGTGAGTCCATGGCTCACTGTCCTCTTCCACTGTCACTGGAGAAGTAAAATGTGTTGCTCTGTGGTCAGACTGAAATCAAACTCCCGGAGATCCGCCCGCCTCGGCCTCCTGAGTGCTGGGATTAACGGTGCGCATCGTCACCGCCGCCCGGCTAAGAAGTGCTTTCTGTGACTGAGCACTCAGCTCCACTGGAGCCTGCATGAATCAGGAGTGGGATTTGGTTTGTGAGAGTGGTGAGACATGAGGCTAAAGAGGGAAGTGAACATCGCCCCATAGAGGGCTTGTATTATTTCTCCATTTCCTTGCTGCTCTTGGTTCCTTCATGCCCACCATGGAATATTCTCATGTTCAGCTGCTGTGCTGATTTTTTTTTTCATTTTCCTGTTTTTTTTTTTTTTTTTTTTTAAGATTTATTTATTTATTTATTATGTATACAGAATGTAGGACTGCAGACCAGAAGAGGGCACCAGATCTCATTACAGATGGTTGTGAGCCACCATGTGGTTGCTGGGAATTGAACTCAGGACCCCTGGAACAGTAGTCAGTGCTCTTAACCTCTGAGCCATCTCTCCAGCCCTCACTTTCCTGTTTTAAAAACCCAGTTTCCATACAGTCTTCTGTAATAATTGTGAATAGATAATAGCTAAAACAATCATAATCACCTTACCAAAGCAGAATAGCTGAAGACCTTCTGCCCTTTATCATCATGCTTGTCCATCCAACACGGCCACATATTATCACTTAGACTGTTACTGTGTTGTCTCCATGTGTTGATGTCCATCATGAGCTCATTTCACACATGTACCAGCCGCACAGCAGTGAGGGTCAAAACTTAATATGACTCTTTGGTTTCTGGAATTCTATCACACTAAACTATTAAGAAGTAGGATTTTTTTTTTTTTTTTAATCTGCTATGGTTAATGTGTCTTGGCCAGTTCCAGCGATTGAAACTTCACTGCCATGAATTTGAGGCCAGCCTGGGCACATTAACAAGTACCAGACCGCACAAGGATGTATATAGCAAAGTTGTTTCTTTTATCAGTTTGTTGGTTAGTACTAATTGTCAATTTGACCAAAGTAGAATGCCCTGGGAAGAGATGGGTCTCTGGGCTGGCCTGTGGGGGACTGTCTTTAATACTAAGTTGAAATTGGAAGAGCTGCCCACGAGAGGTGGGTTCATTCCCTCACTGGGGTAATGTATAAATTTAATAGGAATTTTTTTGTCATTTTATTTCTTCATTGAAAATAGTTTTTTGTTTTTTTTTTTTTCATATAGTATATTCTGATATGTTTCCTCTCTCTCAGCTCCTCCAGGATCCTTCTTACTTCCCCACCCACCCAAATCCGCACTTTCTTTCTCTCTCCCATTAGAATACAAACAGGTTTCTTAAAAAAAAAAAAAAAAAAAAAGTTGGGCAAAACAAGTGTATTCCCTCCCTTAATTTTCCCTTCCCTGGTTGATTCTTCCGTTCCAGTTGGCTTTGCCCCACCCCCACACTCCCTGGTCCTCCATAACTATTCTTTTTCGCCTTCCTAGGGCGATCCTTTCCTCCCCGCTAGTCCCTTATTCTATACCTAACCTCTCTGCTTATACTGATTTAACAGCTAATACCCACATATATTCAGACACATACCACATTTGTCTTTTTGAGTCTGGGTTATCTCCCTCAGGATGATTATTTTTTCTAGTTCCATCCATTTAGTTACATTTAGCTATGTTCTTTGTTTTTTTAAGTTTTTTTTTTTTAAACAGCTGAGTAGTGAACTACATTTTCTTTTATCCAGTCATCTGTAGACGAATTACTAAATGGTCTTACTAATAAAAACCTGGAGCCAGATATTGGGGTGAAAAACTGAGAGATCAGAGGAATAGGACAAGCCACAGATAACAACCTCACCTCACCAACACCTCAGCGTCCAAAGAGACCTCCTTCCTGTATAGTCACGCCTATATGCCTTTCTGCTCTGCCATCTCACTTCCTCTCTCTGCCCAGCTACATCACTTCTTCTTCCTGCCCAGCTCTGTCACTTCCTGTCTGTCTGTAGAGACCTCCAGACCTTTATGGTTAATGCTGGGATTAAAGGTATGTACCACCAGACTGGCTCTATTTCCAGTGTGGCCTTGAACTCACAGAGTGATAGGATTAAAGGTGTGTGCTACCATTGCCTGACCTCAGTGTTTACTGTGGTGGCTGGCTTTTCCCTCTGATCCTCAGATAAACTTTAGTGGGGTACATAGATAAAATACCACCACCTCTGTTGATGGACATCTGTTTCCAATTTCTGGCTGTTTTACTAATAGAACAGAGAGCAATGAACATGGTTGAGCAAGTGTCTCTTGATGTAGAGTCCTTCGGGTAGATGCCCAAAGAAGGAAAGACACCTAAAAGGAGTGGACGGACTCGGCTGAAATTGGTAAATAGCAATGACAGCAACAGAACACAGAGTCAGTGAAACAAGAGAGGATCAGGAAGACCGGTAAACCCTTATCAGATGAGCTAAAAACAGAGAGAGGAGGTCCGCATAACTCAAGTGGAGACCTAAAGGAGGAGGGCCAGCAGACACTGAGGACTGGTTTTGCAAAATGAACTAGTCAGTGCTTGCTTTTCTTTCTGTTCATTTCTTGCCCAGATTGCCCCTTAAGGATAAGATAGATACCTCATTTTTGTTGTTGCTTCTGAGACAGTGTGATTCCTGCTGTGTTATACAATAGCATACTTTATCTTGATTGATGTTTCATTTTTGGTAATTTCATCTGTTTCGTATATACTTCATAAATGAAAACACCTGCCCACACCGTAACCTGTACACAGATGTTAATGTTGTAGTAGTAGTAGTAGTAATAATAATAATAATAATAATAATAATGTAACATAGATGCTACATGACTTCCTCTAAATCTTGGGTTCTTTTTCATTTTTTTTTTTACATTTACTTACTTTGTGTGTGTATCATGTGAGTACGATGGCATGCATGTGCTAGTCAGAGGACAACTTGTGGAGTCAGTCCTCTCCTTCCACTCTGAGTTTTAGGGATGAAGTCCCTTTACCTGCTGAGCCAGCTCGTAGTTTTAATTAGTTAGTTAGTTAGTTTGTTTTTTCAAGACAGGGTTGCTCTGTGTAACAGCTTTGGCTGTTCTGGAACTCACTCTATAGATTGGGCTGGCCTCGAACTCACAGAGATCTGCCTGCGAGTGGAATTAAAGGCGTGCACCACCACCACCATCGCCCGGCTGGCCTTAGGCTCTTTAGGCACATCCTCTATACCAGCTGTGTCATCCTTGTTGTGCTGCGTTCTCTTGTTTGTTTTTAAAATTAGGCTAATCTTTGCTTTGATTGATTGATTGATTTTTGAGGCAGGGTCTCTGTAGCTCTGACAGCCCTGGAACTTGCTCTATAGACTAGGCTGGCCTTGGATTCACAGAATTCACTGCCTGCCTTTACCTCCTGAGTGCTGGGATTAACAGCATGTGTTAGCACACTCAGCTGAGTTTTGTTTTTCTTATCACTGATGGTTAAGAAGTTCAAATCCAGCTGAAGCAGCACTTTTGGAGAGTTTGTGTGACCCTAAGTGAGTGTTGTACAGTGTGAAGATGGCCAATGCTCTGTGTTTTCTTTCCATAGGAGTGCAACACAAGTCTTTCCTAACAGCTGAGGACTGCTTTGAGTTGGGCAAAGTGGCCTACACAGAAGCAGATTACTACCACACGGAGTTGTGGATGGAACAAGCTCTAATGCAGTTGGAGGAAGGCGAGGTTTCTGCCTTGGATAAAGTCTCTGTTCTAGATTATCTGAGCTATGCCGTCTACCAGCAGGGAGACCTGGATAAGGCACTTTTGCTCACAAAGAAGCTTCTTGAACTAGGTATGTTATCTGGCCTATGGTGCGCAGCGATCTTTCTGCAGATCTGTTGACTTGTCTCTCCAACCACAGAGCCAGCCTGTGTTTTCCATCAGAAGTCTAGCACTTGCTCCCCAGACATACTTTAGCTTCTCACTACTTACTCTCAGAGGAAGCCGGAACTGAGCCAGTCACCTGATAGTATCACAGCAGTTGCTCTGCTCCACTGCCATTTCCTCTGGGAATTTAAAAACTGGAGCAGCCAGGCCATGGTGGTGCACTCCTTGAATCTCCAGCACTTGGGAGACAGAGGCAGGTGAATCTCTGTGAGATCAAGGCCACCCTGGTCTATAGAGTGAGTTCCAGGACAGCCAGGCCTACACGGTGGGATCTTGTCTCAGGAAAAAAAAAAAAAAAAGAGTAAAATAGAGAAATAAGTCAAACCTAGATAAACTCAGTTGAAAATGTTTACTTACCATGTGGCCATAGTAACTGCTAACCACTTTCCTTGGAAGAACATCCTTTTTTGCATTTCCTCTTCAAACGCTAGAAAAATGATAGGAGAATTTTTAAAAAATGATGTATCTTGTGTGTCTGAGTACTCACCTGCGTGTGTGTGTGTGTGTGTGTAGTGATCACTAAGGCCAGAAGAGGCTGTCACATCCCTTGTAAGCACGTGGGTGCTGGGAACTGAGCCCTGGCCCTCTAAGCAGCCTGCTCTTAGCCCTGAGCCATTGCTCTGGCCGCCCCGATTCCTGGATTTCTACCCAAGACTGCTATGGTGGAGTCTTTGGAAACGGTCTCAGAATGTACAAAATAATCATTCAGGCAGCCTTTGATACGATATGAAGAAGGAACATTTAATACATTTTTTTATTAAATATGTTGATTTATTAAAATTTTTTTCCATTTTACATACCAACCCCAGTTCCTTCTCCCTCCCCTTCTCCCACCTCCTCACCTCCTTCCCAGTCTACCCCCATCCACTCCTCAGAGTCGGTAAGGCCTCCCATGGTAGTCAACAAAGTCTGGCATACCAAGTTGAAGGAGAGCCTAGCCCCTCCCCATTGTATCAAGGCTGAGCCAGATATCCCACCACAGGGAATGGGCTCCAAAAAGTCAGTTCATGCATCTGGGATAAGTCCTGGTCCTGCTGCCAGGGACCCCACGAACAGATCAAGCCACACAACTGTCACCCACATTCAGCAGGCCTAGTTTAGTCCCATGCAGGTTCCCGGGCTGTCAGTCCAGAGTTAGTGAGCTCCAACTGGTACTGGTCAGCTGTCTCTGTGGGTTTCCCCAGCATGATCTTGGCCCCCTCTTCTTTCTTTCTTTCTTTCTTTCTTTCTTTCTTTCTTTCTTTCTTTCTTTCTTTCTTTCTTTCTTTTTTTGAATGTCGAATGTCATTTATTGAAGGAGGGAGGAGGTCTTAAATACAGACTTACAGCACAATGGGGGAACCCCGGATGGCAGAAGTTCGCTTCTGATGTTTTTTGTTTGTTTTGTTTTGTTTGAGCTGAGGATTGAGCTCCGGGCCTTGAGCTTGCTAGGCAAGCGCTCTACCATTGAGCTAAATCCCCACCCCTGCTTCTGATGTTTTACAATCTTGCATCTAAGCAGTTAACGCCCAATATGCTGGATTCACAGATGAGGAGCTTCCCTTAAGCATTCAGGAGGGTTAATACATTACTTTATGATTAAGATGATGTTAGAAAAGTGATTCTGCTCCAAAAGATTAATGAACTGAAAGTGAACTTTATGATAATTGGTTTATTTCTTAGTTAATGACTAAATCAAGATATTAGGTCAAATAACATTTGTTTTTCTTTTGGTATGTTTTTCTCTTGGTTTAAATTATACTTTATATATTCCATGTAGAAAATTTATTAATAGAAAAAAAGTATCAACTTTTTTCCATGTAGTATATATTCCCTCTCTACACACATTTACTTTTCTCTCTTATTGTATACCATAACGTATATCGTGATCTGTTTCAGAAGAACTAAAATACTTCACAAACTGAACACTTTGATTAATGCCACAAGGGATGCATCCACTTCCTGTTCTTTTTTATTTCTGTCTCTGTGGTTGTTAGGATTGGTTTTTCCTGAATGGAAAGTAGCTAAAAATTATCACTAGCAATTTCTGGGGCAGTTAGTGAATTTTGGCATGTTTGAAAATTATATCTCTTCAGTTTTCTTTTTTCTTCTTACTTAGAAATTTAGAGCTGAAGTCTACTCAGGCCTCAGATGTAAGCTGGGTCTGCATTTTCTGTGGTGAATATTAGTTAAAGTGGGTCTGCTTTGTCTTTACCATAGTGATTACTTTGTAGCCACACAATGATCTTGCCCTTACTTAAAATACTTGGATGAGAAAGACTGCACACACACACACACACACACACACACACACACACACACACACACATGCCCCGCCCGTGACAGGGTTTCTCCGTGTATCCCTGGCTGTCCTGGAACTCACTTTGTAAACCAAGCTGGCCTCGAACCCAAGATATCTTCCTGCCTCTGCCTCCTAAGTGCTGGGATTAAAGGTGTGTGCCACTGTGCCTAGCTGAGTAAGACTCTAAAGTGTCATTTGACATCAAATTGAACATTGTTTGGGGCTGATCAGTAAAGTTCTCAAAGTAGATTGAGATTGAGCAATTCTCAAAGAATTGCTGCCTAAAGGTAAAACTGCTCTGTTGCCAGAGCTGTTTCTGTATAGGGCAGCTCTGTCCTGATTGACTAGTTTACATCTTGTCTTGGCACTAATAAATTACAATATAACTTGTATTAGTGTCTTTCTCAAAAGCATCTTAGTTAAGATGATAAACTTTAGATCCCTGTGTTTATGTTACTGTTTTCTGATGATTGGACAACTGGAAACTTGACCATGTATACTCTCTCTCTCTAATAGATCCTGAACATCAGAGAGCTAATGGTAACTTAAGATATTTTGAGTATATTATGACTAAAGAAAAAGATACCAACAAGTCTTCTTCAGATGACCAATCTGATCAGAAAACTACACCAAGGAAAAAAGGGATTGCTGTGGATTATCTGCCAGAGAGAAAGAAGTACGAAATGCTGTGCCGTGGGGAGGGTGTCAAAATGGTAAAGTGGAAAAAGTCAATTGTGTGTGTGTGTGTGTGTATGTGTGTGTGTGTATGTGCGTGTGTGTGTGTGCGCGTGTGTGTGTGCTTGTACATAGTGCTAGAGATGTGATAAAAATCAGAATGACTGCACAAAATAGTGTACTGTATTTACTATGGATGAAAATGTATCTCTACGTGTACGTTAGACATTATTTCTCCAAATGAATTGATTATGGAACCTTCTTTAAAACTGTTCGGTGTGCAGACATACATTGTTAGTGAGTATTTAGAGTAAGTATTTCTAAGTGTAAACGCTTGAAGAAATGTTGAAATTCTCTTTCTCCACTGAGAAACTAAAGTTAGGCTTCCTATTTCGGCACTGCAGAGTGCTAACAGGCTAACCACAGGTGTGTACATTTCGTCATTATGGACAGGTTCAAAGATGCCGAGCAACAAGTTTTTGCTTTTGCTTTGGGAGCTAATGAGCAAGGCAAGAATAGGAAGACTTTGTTAGATTTCTGGAGCTGTTTTGTTCATTTCATTTCTAACGCTAGTGTGTGTGGTAGGCCCGGCCCCTTTGTGTCGCTGATAAAATGCCAGAAGTTGGGGGATATAAGCACCACATACTCTCTCCAAGGCATCCTGTTCTGCCATGGTCCCAAAGGATGCAGTGAGTGGTGTGGATTATGGACTAAAATCTCTGAGCCCATGAGCCCAAATTAATCTTCCCTCCTTTTAAAGGCGTTTAAGAACCCAAACTCACTAGAGGCCATAACATATCTTTACAGATTTATAGAAGTTACATAATAATATCAAATGTCTAGTTAGTTTTCAAATTTCCATGGTGAACTGTCTGAACTTGTTTTGGAAACAGGATCTTCTATATCACAGACTATTGGCTTGTGACTCTTGTATCTTACTAAGGAATTTTGACCTGGTTCTTCTGCATTTATGCCCACACCCAGTTAATACATTGCTAGGGATTCAACTTAGAAGGGCTTTGTGCATGCTAGGCAAGCACTCTGCCAACTGAACTACATGCCCAGTCCTTAGTAACTTTGGTTAAGCCAGCAAAGGGGAATTATGAATCCATATAGAATCCTGCTAATTTACATTTGTTAATATGCCTCATGAATGTCAGCTCTGCCCATAGTCAGAGAAGCATCCCTTTTTCAGATTGTTAAATTCGTCATTATAAAAGACTGATTGGCTGTAAAGCCTTGGATTTGACTCTTGAAGTACATGGAGAAAAACAAATTATTTGTTATCTAACAGTTAAATGTCATATGTGACATATATGTTTAAGATAAGAATCCAGAAGCTTATCATGGTGGCACATGGGTGTAAAACCATCACTCAAACATCCAAGAGGCTGAGGCCAATGGCTTTGGAGTTTGAAGTCAGCCTGGAGTATGAGGGACCTTGCCTTTAAAACAAAACAATAGCTCATTTCATTACTGTATGTGCACAGATGATCGAAGGAAACATTTGCTTTGTTGTCTGTTCTCATTCTCAATAATACAAGTGCCTGGTTTCTTTAAGAATTTACTTCCTCTTTTTATGAGTACTCATTTTTACTTTTGCTGTTAAAAATACACTATTACTGGGGCTGAAGAGATTTTAGTGGCTGTGAGTGCTTGCTGCTCTTCTGGGGACTTGAGTGTGGTCCCAGTACCCATGTCAAGTGACTCAGAACCACCTGTAACTCCAGGAGAGTTGACTAACACACTCTTCTGACTTGTATGAGCACTGCACTCACAGGCACATACACCCATATATACATGTTAAAAATTACACACACACAATATTATCATAACTGCTATTTTTACCACAAGCTTTTAACTGTGGAATAATTATGGATATTTCATTTAGTTTAGTTATTTTGTGTGTGTGTGTGTGTGTCCCTTCTTGAAACTGCATTTTTCTGGGTACCTCCTGGTTATTTTGGATTTTGGAGCAATGCTGGACATACTTTTTTTTTTTCTTTTAAATAAGCATTTAAATGTTACTCGATGTTTACAATACCTAAAATTTATTTGATAAGAGAATGATGGAAATAAGAAACATTTTTTTTTTTTCTTATTTGAAGCCTCCCTCTTCTCCAGAAAATTATCTTTTATTTTTTTTTTTTCAGTGCTAGGGATTGAACCCAGTGCTTTTCATATGCCAGGTAACCACTCTGTCACCATGCTGCACCCACAAACCCTACGAATCATTATTAACATTTTAAAGATCCTAAATGTGTGGTTGATGCAAAACATTTGCAGGATACTGCTGCTTTATGTGCTCTTCCATCTGTGTATGTGTGTGCAAACATAATTATTGTTTCTAACCCATATAGGAATAGAAAGTGAGGTATTCGTCTAATATATTTTTTATTTTCTTTCCATTTAGACTCCTCGGAGACAGAAAAAGCTGTTCTGCCGCTACCACGATGGAAACCGGAATCCTAAATTTATTCTGGCTCCGGCCAAACAAGAGGATGAGTGGGACAAACCTCGTATTATTCGCTTCCACGATATTATTTCTGATGCAGAGATTGAAATTGTCAAAGACTTAGCAAAACCAAGGGTAACTTTTTTTTCTTCTCAGTTGAGTGACTGTGATAATCTCTTCTTTGCCAAGTGACAGGAAGGAGAACTAAGGTGGCCATAACTTCAGATGGTTGTAAGTGTTATTGCCCCAACATAGTGGTTTACACTAGTTGTCCTCATTTGTTATCAGCACCAGGAACACACCCTATGGCTGGGCTTTAAACAGTAGGTAAGGAAAACCGTAGATGTTTCTTCATGCATGAGAAACCTGATGCTGTCTTACTGGAGAACCTTTCTTTCTTCCTTTCTTTCTACATATTTTGTAGCCTTCAGTACCTACCGCTCACAGTTAAACGTCTCACACATACTATATTTTTATAGGAATCTCGCTAATTTTAAAATGTTCCCTAATGTTAGTTTGTATCATTTTTTGACATTTTCTTGTATGTGTTTTGTTTGCACGTGTGTCCGTGTACCACGTGCACTCTGTGCCTATAGAGGCTTGAGGGTGTCAGACCCTCTGGAACTGGAGTTACAGATTGTTGTGTTCTGCCACGTGGGTGCAGGGAATCGAACCTCAGTCCTCTGCAAGAGCAGCAAAGCTCTACAGAACTGCAGGGCCCTCTCTGCAGCCCCCTTCATCTATCTTAGTAAGAAGAGCAGTCGGGCTCGAGTTACACCTGACTCTACACGGGTAGTGTTTGTCATGGAAGCTTGTCTTTGTGTGAGAACGTGGAGACTATCTCTCTGTCCTTGCCCTTCCCGATCATTTTGTTCTTTAAAACAGCACATTTCATTAGTGGTAAAATGCAAGCTTTTGTAGAGTTATTAAATAAATTCTGATTATTATTTCTTTTGTAATATGTAGGGGTTGACACATTTCTGTAAAAGTCGAGGTAGTGTTTTTGGGCTTTGCCAGCTGTGGGGTCTCTGTCCTGACTACTCAGCTCTGCCATCTGGTGTAAAAGCCGCCAAAGAGAGCCTGTGGGTAAAAGTAGTGGTTACGGTACCGTCAGGTTTTTACTTCTAAGAGTTGGTTGCAGCTGGTTTGGCTGGTCGGCTTCCTGGCTGTGTGTATATGTACTTAGATAAACTTGAATTTTTTATTTTTTCTAAATTTTTTAAACATAATATTTTTATTGATTATTTGGGAATTTCACATCATGCACCCAGTCTTCCCAGATGTCCCCCACCCTGTGGCCTCCCCCCAAAAAAGAAAAAAAAAAAAAAACCACAAGTCCAACTTGTGCTGCCCATATAAACTTAAAATTTTTTAAATTTTATTATTTTTCCAAACTTATACTTTTTGGTTTTATCAAAAAAAAGAAAGAAGAAAAGATGGCACTGTAGGTGCAAAGTTTGATGTGGTGCGTATGGGTGCTGTCCAGGGCCATTCTCGCCAGTCAGCGGCCAGGCAGAATGCCTCTTAATGTGACTCCATATTTCCTCATTCGCTCTTGAGTTCCTAAGTTGGCCCTTTATTTGTAGTCAGACCCAGTTTACCTGTATTCCTTGGTAGGATATTTGTGAAGAATTCACTTTTGAGATGCAAGGCCTAAGTCTCCAAAGGAAATACTTTAGTTGGGATTGTTTTGGATCAATAAATTCAGTGACAACGTTACTTTTTAGTCATTTCAGAATCCTCTCCAATATAGAAAGTCTGAAATGGTTGTCTTGGCCTTCAGCTTCCCTTTCGAGCCTAGCTGCACTGCTTTTCTAGCTCCTGCGGGAAGGCCGTTTGACTGTGTATGTTTCTGAGGACATACCATCTCTTGAAAAGATAAATGACCTTAAATTTTAGACATTAACCTTTGTGAACATGTCTCATTGCAGTTACAATCAGAGGTTTTAGAGTGGATGATTAATTATAAATAGCCTTTGGGTTTGTTGTTGTTGTTGTTCTTTTGCCAGACAGGGTTTCTCTATATAGCCCTGTCAGTCCTGGAACTAGCTCTGTAGACCAGGCTGACCTTGACCTTACAGAGATCTGCCTGCCTCTACCTCCCAAATGCTAGGATTAAAGGTGTGTGTTACCACCCTGCACTGTTTAAACAGCCATTCTTACAGCTATAAATTGTTTTTTACATTTTAGGAATTTTTCTTCTTATCACATTCTCTAACTATTGAAGAAATTTAATTTCCAGTCTTTTCTATTTGTGTGGCCTGTATTTGTGTTTCATGTAGTGCAAAAGCAAGTAAAATACTTTTTAAGAAACACACCAAAAAACTAAATGGCTTTCAAGGGTCAACACAAGGTGATTGGAAGGGTATTGAGTTATTTTCTCTATTCATCCTCTTGTTTAAAGAAAAAGAAAAGAAAACCGAAAGTTCTGACTGGTTAGGTAAATGTGATTCATTTTTTGTCTTGTAATGCAACTATTTTGATGGTTGGCTTCACAGCTGAGGCGAGCCACCATTTCAAACCCAATAACAGGAGACTTGGAGACGGTACATTACAGAATTAGCAAAAGGTAAGAGATGTATGCTGCATATTTTTCCTCCTAAAGAGTATTTGAACATCCTACCGGAAGTCTTATCATTCACAGATAGTTCATTTCCAGTCTCCAGCTCAAGTGGCCGCCTTCCACATACGAAGAGTGATGCATGGACGCATGCTTTGTGTTTCACAGGCTCCCTTTAACTAGAAGTTCTGTTTATGTCTGTCTGGTCTCCTGTCTCGGGAGTTGAGTGCTCTGTATTTTTAGGATCAGGTATTAAACACCAGGAAATTACCTGGTCCTTTTCTTTTCCCCTCTGTTGTGAGAGTGGGAATAAAGGAAAGAAGCAGTGGGTTAATCTGGGGTAGAGGGCTGCAGAGCCTCCCACCCTCGTCTGTGGCGACTGCACTTTAGCCTGCCATGGCCATTGGGAAGTAATCCGTTCTTACTGGAGTTTTTCATTAAAAAGAAAGTCACTAGCCCAAAAGTTGGCTGTGGAAAGAGCAGTTCAGTCTTCCAAACGACTTGTGATCTCTGTGATCTAGGTGATGCAGAGAGCCTGAAAAACAGTTTTGTCTTGGTGGAAGTTTTAAAATGATGATCTCACGTAGAATACTTTTTAAACTCTATTTGAAGAACATTAAACTTCTAGACCTGGGGGAAAGTTCCTGTGAAACCCTCTGCTGCAGATCGTTTCCATACAGCCTCAAATGATTTTAGTTCAAAAAAGTGAAAGGACAATAAATACATGTACAGTCAAATTCTGTCGGCCATTTTCCTCCTGGCTTAGGAGTGGCTGGTCTTCTGCCACCTTCCTGAATGTTTTGCTGATTCGAACCATTACCCACCATGCAGACCAATCGGAATCCTTCCAATCACCTGTGGCTTGGCAAAACCAACCTACATGAACAGAGCCCAAACGGCCTGCTGGAGTGTAAGCCCTTGTCCTTTCTCTTTTTTCTTTTTGTAGCTGAGCCGAGCTACAGTACATGACCCTGAGACGGGGAAATTGACCACAGCACAGTACAGAGTATCTAAGAGGTAAGGGAGCAATGGAGAGAACTTGAGGAATTCTTGGAGTGGTCTTTCTTGACAATCTAATTTTGACAAAATATCATTTTTGTTTCTAAGATGTAGATGTCAGGGGAAGGTCTTGATATCTGTGCTCAATTTCCATGATGGACCAGTAAGCAGACACAGGCAGTTACAGGTGTTCCCCAAATCACTGCTCAGGGTAAAGTGCCTGGTGAGGCTCTGGCAGTGCTCACCGCCACCTGAGTGTCTCATGTTGAGAGAATGCCTTAAAGGCGCTGCACAGAGCAAGGGCCAAGGTAGACTCAGCTGTGAGTTCATCTGTGAGTCACCAGAAACTGTGAAAGAAATGCCTGGAAGGACAGTGAAGCGTCTACAAGTCAGTTTCAAATTCCTTGCTTTTAGCAACATTTGAAGTAATTTTTAAGAATATGGTGCAGCTCAGCTGAGTAAGGTTAGTACAGCATTGACTCACCTATGTGATAAAGGTTTCTCAGATCAGAAAATGATTCTGTTTGATTCTAAACCTAGTTAAACTTTTCCACAGATGCAACAATTAGAGATAAATATAAGCCCTCATCTCATTATAAATGTTTAAATATATTTGATAGTAATTGTTTAATCAATTGCTTAGATTAATATGTACTAATACTAGTTAAAATAACTCAGTCTGAAGCTACTGCTTTTAAAATTTGTGGTTTTGGTTTTTTTTGTTTGTTTGTTTTTGTTTTTTGTGTGTGTGTGTGTGTGTGTGTGTGTTTCGAGACAGGGTTTCTCTGTGTAGCTTTGGAGGCTGTCCTGGAACTCCTTTGTAGACCAGGCTGGCCTCAGACTCACAGAGATCTGCCTGCCTCTGCCTCCCGAGTGCTGGGATTACAGGCGTGCGCTACCACCACCGGGTTTAAAATTTGTTTTAAAGGGGTTTTTTGATTGATTTATTAATTGTGTGTGTGTGTGTGTGTGTGTGTGTGTGTGTGTGTGTGTGTGTGTGTGTGTGTGCGCGTGTGCGTGTGCGCGCGTGCGCATCCCAGAGTAGACATGTAGAAGTCAGATGTTCTCTGAATTTTTTAGTTAATTGAGTCTTCCTGTCTCTACGTCCCATCTTTGCATAGGAGGGCTGGAATTTACAGACTTTTTTTTATTTTTTGAGACAGAGTTTCTCTGTGTAGCTTTGCGCCTTTCCTGGAACTCACTTTGGAGACCAGGCTGGCCTTGAACTCACAGAGATCTGCCTGGCTTTGCCTCCCAAGTGCTGGGATTGATTAAAGGTGTGTGGCACCACTGCCCAGCTAAAGATAGTATTTTTAACACAAGCTTTTATGTAACAGGAAATTTATAGTTTTATCAGTTATAAATATTTTTGTCTTAGAGAACCAGAATGTGAAGAATGAACTTTTGGGTATAAGATTAAAACTCTAGAATAAGATTTCTCAAATTAACATGCTTGACCTTTAAAAACTTTTTTATTGTTATTTGTAGCACTGGAAGTTGAACCCAGGGCCTCTCATATTTTCCCAGGCTAAGGTGTAGCCCAGGCTATCACTGGACTCATGGTCATCCTGCTTCATCATCTTCAGCATCTTCCTGTTGGCAAGTGCCACAGTGGTTGACAGTTGATTTGAATCAGGTCATTTGTTGTTGTTGGCTATTTGAGCACGGTGAGTGCCATCTCTGGCACTCACTAAATGTAGGAAAAGTTAAGTTGCTTGTTAGTGCTGTGGTAGGACAAGTCCCCAAAACCTACTACTCTGCCTCCTCTGAGAACCACTGACTAGGAGATTGGGATGAATCAGGTTCTGGGTGCAGGCAGGAGGAATGGTGTAGGATTGCCATGTATTATGTTCATTGTTTAAAAATGTGACAAATTACATTTTATTTATGTGTATGTGTGCATGTTTGTGTGCATGTGTGTGCAGTCACATACATGCTGCATGTAGTGCACATATGGAGACCAGAGGACAATTTGTAAGCTGCTGTGATGGTGCATGCACTCAGGAAGCAGAGGCAGGAGGATTTCTACGAATTTGAGGCCACCCTGGTTGCAAAGTAGTCAGGATTACAAAAAACCAGGGTAGCTGGGGACATTAGGCTAGGCAGCATTTATACCCCTCACTGGTCCTGTTCATGGTTTTCTAACGCTAAATAATTGTGAGCAACAAATCTGTGTGGTGTTGTGTGTTAAATATATTTAACATAAAGATCATTTCCTAGAAGTTATCAACACTTTCAAAGTAACAGGATGAAATAATTTGAAACTATTAAAGTTAAATTGAAAGTTATCAGTTAAGAAACAGTACAAAGAAATATGTAGAAAGTACTTAAAAAAAAAAAAAAACAAAGATTATTGGTATAGCAAAAGCAAAGAGGCTGGCTAGGTGAACAAATTCAACATTGCCATAATCCTTTTATTTATTGATTTATTTGGCAAAGTAATATTCCCTTCATGTGTTAAGCATGAACATAAATGTGGCGTACATGTTCTGGTTTTCTGTCTCTCTCTGTACTGTTGTTCCTTGGCTCTTGTGCCAAAAAGAGCAGAGGAAAGAAGAGTTGTGGGTTTTCTGGCATGCCCGTGGTTGAGACCTCTCTAACAGCAGAAGATGGATTACCAAGAGAGAAGTGTACAGAGTTACTTAAGACTTTTTCATGACTTAAGGCTTTCAGAAATGAAGACCCAAAGAAACAGAAAACCATTTGATAATGTAAATGGTTGACTAATGGTGACGTGCTCTAACAGTAATAAACTGGAGGGACTTTAGCTGCGTCTGCTTCTCCAGACACTTAGCATTTCTGTGTCCAGGTCTTAGTGCTCAGACTTCTGTGGCCTGCTTGCCACAAACTTAGCAGAGACGTGGATGAAGTAAAGTTAGCCATGGTCTGCTTTAGATCTACTCATAATGAGAGCAGTTATCCTTAAGGAACATGAACAGACAGTGAGGATTTGCAAAAACTAATTTGGGTGAATTTGTTCTAAGACATGATTTACTGTGCTTCTGTGAACTGTAATCAATCTTGATTTCAGGTTAATCCTAAACTGATTTTCCATTCTGTCACTGAATCCAAATATGACCTTCTTTGGCCAGGTGTGCCTGTGCATGCTTGTAATTCCAGTATTCAGGAGGCCAAGACCAGGGAATCTGTGAGTTTGAGGTTAGCCTAGTGTACTTAGAGGACGCAAAACAAAGTATCCTCAAAAGCTATTTCTACATTTCAGAGACTTGCGCATGGGTTTGACATTTTCACAGTCAGAAAGCTAGTAAGTATTAGGTTCTCCTGATTTGGATGCTTCTAAGGAATATTTAAAATTTCAAAGGAGGAAAGGGGAAATGATACAGTTCTATTATAATCTTAAAAATTAAAAAACCAAACTCTCATGAATGAAGTGCTTTGGATGACATTTTAAAAAACTTTCTATATATAAAATGACACAGTGAAGGAATTCTCAGCCAAGGACATCATTGGACTCTTACTGGTTTCAAATACCTTGTGTTGAAAGTGATTCACAAATATTTGTTTTCTTACAGCTAACTACTCTCAAAATTTCAGACTTACTGTTTAAGGATTCTAGTTTTATAACCCTGAGAAGTGGCTTTGTCGGGTTATTTGAGAAAAGCATAATCATACTTGATGTTGTACATTCTAAGTGGCAACAGAAGGCTTCCAGCCAGTAGCATCCAATGCCTGAGAAGAATTTTGACCAGTCTTGGCAAAGTATGGTGTGTTTTGAATGAACTAGTGAAAAATGAACTTTATATTTCAGTGACTTTAATATTTATTTTTAAAGGAATGTATCAAAATAAAAATAAGCTTTGAGAGACAGACCTTAGCCATTAAAGAAGCTTCCCACTGGAAATATTGGGTATACTTTAACAAATAAGTTTTTTACTATTAGAGGAAGAATTTCACAGATGAATGAAGGAATGGATGGATGGGTGGGTAGGTGGGTAGGTAGATCCAGATACTTGTCATTACCAGTTGAAGTCAAGTTTTCTTTGTGGTGCCAGGGATCATGTACTAGGCAGGGGCTGTACCCTGCACTGTGTCCCTGGCCCTCTTCTGTGTAGAGACGGGGTTCAGTTAAGTTACTGATGCACAGTTGCCATGTGATCCTCCTGTCTCCCTAATACTTAGGAGTACCCTAGTATAGGCCTGAGCCACTGAACACAGTTGTGAAACCTGAAATTTGAAGTTTCTATTAACATTTGAAGTTCTAAATAAACCAACATTTTGTTTCCCTTATAAGTTATGAGGAAAAGGTTTCATAGGAGAAAATATATGTTCTGATTTTAGTTAATGTAATAATCCCTTTTGCTCTAGCAACATCTGCACTTTGTAACATTCCAAAAAGGAGATATTTCCAAGTGATTATATCATTTTGTGTAGAAGGAAAGGTTCCAGCATTCCAGCAAATGGAATTTTCTTTGGCAGAGCACTCATGGAAGTTTGCTACTGTTTACAAAAGTTCAGGCTGGCCATGATGGGTACCTGTAGTCTCAATTCAAACTATAGGTAACATTGAGCAGGTAAATCATGTCTGTCTTTTTCTATAGGAAAATCAAATACCCCCAACAAAAACCAAAACAATACTTACCTTTTATTTCCGGCTGGATCAATGGCTAGATGAGATGGATTTAAGGTTTGAAAGGTTTGGTTCTGTGCTGTGAAAAGACAGTTAAGTTGGGTGAACTCTGAAGTCGGCTTGCTGTGGCACAGATCCTGCTGTGAAGTAAACAGTCTGCTTAAACTAGGAGGAAGGGTCTTTGCTTTTGGTGGATTATTCTTGGAAACAATTTTCAGTTTTTCACTCTGAAGTAATGATTTATTTCCAACAATCATTTATTTATTTTAATTTTATAATTATATTTATATGTCATAAACATGACATTTATGCCTAAAATTAACTTACTCATGTTGCTAAGGAGCAAGTATAAGAATCTAAAAGTATTTTTATAATACTAAAGCAAATATGCAGAATTTGGGGTTTTTGTTTGTTGTTTTTTTGAGATAGGGTCTCTATGTAGTCCTAGCTGTTCTAGAACTTGCTGTGTAGACCAGACTAGCCCCCAAGCTAACAGAGATCCTCCTCATTCTGCCCCCAGAGTGCTGGGCTTAAAGGCAGGAGCCACCACACCCCGCCAGAATGGCGTAAATTTTAATGATTTCAAACTGTTTAAAACTGCCCTAACGTTTAGTGCCACTGCCCTCTAATGGATTAAACAGTGGTTTTCAATGGGAGAGCATCAAAGTGGGCAGGTGTATAGTATTATTGCTCAATTATCCTACAAAGACTAAAATTCTCAGTCTGGCTAATTAGTCTTTGTCTACCATTAAGCACTTAAAGAATTATTGCCAGGCGGTGGTGACACATGTCTTTAATCCCAACACTTGGGAGGCAGAGCCAGACAGATCTCTTGTGAGTTTGAGGCCAACCTGTTCTACAGAGAGAGATCCAAGACAGACACCAAAACTACATAGAGAAACCTTGTCTCAAAAAAAAAAAAAAATTATTAGAAATTGGAAATGTTGCTCTTAGGAACTAGTACTTTATAAGCCCAGCATTATGATTTGCCTTTACAAAGGAACAGTATAATGATTTTATATTAGCTAATTGTAAGATGTTGGTTTTCACAGCTGTGTTGTGGAAGGAGGTGTGATAGTATTCAGATTGTGTTACTGACATCTTCCTGTGGTGGTCTGTAACTCTCTCCAAAATGGAGGCTGTTGTTTATTCCTCAGCCAACTTTCCTGTGATGCTTTTAAGATTTGTATGTTAAAGAAAAGTCGGGATTATTTAAAGTAGAGGAATCTTGCTTTTTAAAAATGTAATTTTTTAATTGAAGTAATTGAAAGTACAAGCCCTGTTATGAGTTCAAAAGAAAGATATTTGGCTATTTGATTTTTAATGGAGGATGTAGTGCATGTAGAATTAATTACTAGAGCAGGTAGGTGGATGCGGGAGGATTGGGGGTTCAGCTCATAGTGAGTTCAAGGCCAGCCTGACCACTTGAGATCCGTTCTCAAAACAAACAGTAGACATTTAAAAAGTTGGTAGCTGTCAGAGAAGTGGAAGGAGAAGTTGGTTTCTGTCTTTGGGCAGTAAATTTCATGTTGTGATAAAAGCTGGCTTTATGGAACTTTATTAGAACATACCGCCTTATTTTGTGATTAATGTAAATAAGAAAATTAGGGCTGGGTATATCCCCTCAGTGTTAAAATGTTTGCCTAGCATATGTAATGTCCTGGGTTTCATCCTCAGTACTACAAAATGAAATATAATAAAAAAAGATAGAAAAGTGATACAGAGTTGTTCTTTTTACTGGACAGTTAGGTTAGCAAGAATACTGTTAAAACAATGGACTGTAGAATCAAAGCTTAATGAGAAAGAAGAAAATGTTGATGGACTGGTCAGAAGCGAACAAAGGACATACTGGAACTTGGGGTCCATCTTGTTTTAAGATCTGAGGTTTAACCTCAGCCTTACATTGGCAGTACAGCTTCCAAGTCACAAAATTCACTTTTTTATTTTTATGTTTAAAATTTTTTAATTTTAATTTTACTTTATGAATATGGGTATTTTGCAAATATGTCTGCATAAATGCATGGCATGCCTGGTGCCAGCAGAGGCCAGAAGAAGGCATCAGATACCCTGGAACTGGAATTACCATGTCTGCTGGAAACCAAACCCAGGTCCTCTGGAGGAGCAGCCAATGCTCTTAACTGATGAGCCATCTCTCCAGCCTTATTTTTGCATTTTTTAAAATTTTATTAATTTAGTTAGTCCCGTTTTTGGAGACAGGGTTTCTCTGTGTAATAGCCCTGGCTGTCCTGGAAATCTCTTTGTAGACCAGACTGGCCTTAAACTCAGAGATTCACCTGACTCTGCCTCTTGAGTTAGGATAAAGGTGTGTGCCACCACTGTCCAGCATTGTTTTTATTTTTAAATTTTTATAAGTTTTGTTCTTTCAGGCAGGGTTTTCTTCTGTAGCTGAGGGTGACTTCAAACTCTCAGCACTATCTCAGCTTCCCAGATCCTGGGATTGAAGCCTCCACTTCAGCCTCAGCTGTCAAACACCTTTCAGAAGTGTGTACTTCAGTTCTAAGTCCTTTAGTTGTGCAGTTATCATTTAATCCCAGGCATTTTTATATAGTAACGTTCACTAAACATGGATTTCCTTTTTCATGCGTCATGTGGAGAGCAGAGGTTGACATCAGGAGTCTTTGTTTTCTGTATTTTTTTTTTTTTTTTTTTTAAACTGAAGATCTCGTCCTGAACTTGGAGTCTGCCAATTTGGCTAGTCTACCTAGCAAGCTTATCTAAGGATTCAGTCTGTCTCTTAAGGACCTGGACACTTTATCCACTGAGCCATTTCCCCAGACTCCTTAAACATTTTTCATGCACACCCCTAATCATGAATCCATGAATGGAGTTAACTCACTACCCACCCTACTCCCACTCCATACCACCCCATGGCAGCCAGTAATTGCTTTCTATACTGATTTGCCTGTTCTGCATATTTCACATAAGTGGAGTCATAGAACGTGAGGCTCTTTGTGTCTAGTTTCTTTCACTTAACATGTTTTTAGGATTTTATGTTACAGCATGTATCCTTGCTTTATTCCTTTAATGGCACAATAATTCATGTTTTTAGATTTACTACATTTGTAATGAGTCTGTTCATAAATTGATGAACATTAATAAGGTTGTTACTTTTTGGCTGATAATGTTGCTATGAACATTTCTGTATTTTATGATTTAGTTTTTCTTGAGTATCTAAATAGTAGAATTGCTGGTGATAAACTATGTCTAACATTTAAAGGAAGTGCTAGAATGATTTCTAGAAGGTCTGCACCATTTTATTTTCCTGCCAGCAATGTATTATAAAACTTATTAAGCAAATAATGCATGAATTTGTTCCCAGTAAAACACCATCGTAGAGCAGCCCCCCAAACCCTTTGACCTAGTCAGCTACTATACTGTATGTAGAAGAAATAATTGTTTCCAGCTTAATATGTATTTTTCTGAAATGTTCAGAAATTTTCAGTGTAAATAAGTGAGTGCCCCTGCAGTTCCAGCTGTTCAGGAGACTGGGTAAGATTTCTCAAACCCAGAAGTTGGAGATGAGGTAATAAAATGAGGCCTTGTCTCAAGAGCGAAAAGGAGGGAGGGCAAGAGGAGGACCCCCAATATAGGAAGCAGCATTAATAGTTTCCCTCCATGAATGCAGTATTTTATAGAAGTGCAACATGGGATTTCCTCTAACTGCAGAGTGTGTCACCATTAAGAAACTATTAGTGGACATCCGTCAGACGAGCAGATCAAGCAGACGAGTTTATTAAGTTTATTATCCAGCTGGGTATGGTAGTTTACATAGTTATCCTAGTACTTGGGAGACTGAATCAAGGGGCACTGCAGATGAAGGCCAGCCTGAACTCCACAGTGAAACTCAGAAAACTAAGGATGAGAAGGAAGCGTCACGATAGACATTGGGTTAGCATGCAGTGTCCTGGCTGGATTTGATCTCTAACACTGTGTTGAAGAAGTCTAATGTCCTCTGTGTTGCTTTGAAAGTGGCAGCTGTTGGGCTTTTATCTAATGAAATAGTAGCCATAAAACTGATATTTTCTTGTCCTAGTGCTTGGCTGGCTGGCTATGAAGACCCTGTGGTGTCTAGAATTAACATGAGAATACAAGATCTCACAGGACTAGATGTTTCCACAGCAGAGGAATTACAGGTAAGCAACCGCAGCATCTGAAGTTATTCCTGCTTCTCCAGGAGACTCTTCCTTTTACATTTCCTGCATTGAACAGACAGTGCTTTACTTGTACAAGCGACCCTGTAAGCCAAAGCATTCAAAACACTTTATCACTGCAGAAATTGAAAATTTGAAAGATACCTATTACTAAACTTAATATTAAGCGTACTCTTAAATTTCCAAATTATATTTATTTTATCATGGTATATGCATACTCATGTATATGCTGTGGGTTCTCAGAACTGGACTCAAGTTACCCAGCATGGTGGCCTTTACCCATTGAGCCATCATACTAGTCCCTAATTTTTCCTGGACCCAGCCTCCTTATGAATGGCTGGGGTAACTTTGGCTCTTTAAAAGGTATTCTTTAAATTGAGGTATAATTGGGTGTCATACATTTTACCTTGGTTTAGGTATATTTACTTGGTTGTGACCTCATCACCATGATTTAATTTCAGGTGTTTTCATCACCCTAGCAAGAAACTGTCCATACCCTGAGCAGTAACTTCCTATTCCCCTTCCCAAGCCCCTGGTACCATTAGCTACTTTGTACTTCTATGAATATACTTATTTTGTATATAGGAATTGCTTAACATGTGACCTTTATATCAGATTTCTTTCAGTAAACATTATGTTGCTAAGGTTTATGCATGTGGCAGCATGTATCCCTACTTTATTCTGTCTACAGCATGATTCCTTTCGCGGAGTCACCTTTTCTCTGTCTGCTCATCAGTTGATGGATATCTAGGTTCTGCTTTTTTGCTGCCGTGACTAATTCTGCATACAAGTTTTTATAGGACAAAACATGGGAAATTCCCACGTTTTATGTGTGTACAAATGAGAGTGAACTCATGTGACAGCCCTGCACTTAACATCTGAAGAGCATTCAAGTTGTTTTCCAAAGTGGGTGCGGCAGCAACACGTGAACCTCCTTAATTAACACTGTCCTTTCCCGGTGTTAGTGCAGCATGCACAGTGAATGTGAACTGCTGTTTCCGGGTTCCCTTGCGTATTCCTGATGAATAATGTGATACTGGACATTGTTCACAGGCTTATTGGTCATTTCTCCTGTTCTGTTAATCTGTGTTCTTCTTTATATATTCTGGATGCTGCTCCCTCATCAGACAACTGACTTGTAGATAAATCCTGTTCTGTGACCTAGCCTCACTTTCTCAGTGGTGTCCATTAACACATAGAGTTTTAATCTATGTGTGGTTCATGTATTTGCACACCATGAGGAAGTCAGGTGTTGGGCGTCCCTTGAGATGGGGTCTCACTAAAGCTGGAGCCTAGGTTAGGTTGGCTAGTCGGTGAGCCCCAGTGATCCTCCTGCCCCTGCTGCAAATCCTCACCTCACTTCCCAGTGCTGGGCTTCCATAGTCGCAGCTGGGCCCTGCTTTTACAAACGTGGATGCCAGGACCCTGACCTCGAGGCCTCATACCTGCCAGCAAGCACTCTTACCCTAACCCGAGCCCTCTCTACCCACAAGTCTCACTCACTGCTGCAGCTTGCTCCAACTTTCTGCTGCATGTGTCACGTGACCCACAGCCAACACTTGAGTTTCCTCCTGCAGTGAGAACTTCCGTTCTCTTCCTCGGTGCTCTAGCAACTAAGTCTTCAGTCTCAAGCATGTGACCACACACTCTACCCTTGGCCCTGAAGAATTGTGTTATCACTTGTATTCGAGTCTATTTGTCTTGACAGTTCACAACATTAGAAATAATGAACCAACGTGTTGTACTTTTTATTTAAAAAAAAAAAGCTTGAATGTACTTGTCCCAGTTTTAGTATGGACTTCCATTTTGTGACATGCTGTACTTCTGAGTTGGTTTTCTCCTTTGTGCTCCCCGTACTCGGAGGTATCTGAGGTGACTTCCTCCTCCTTCCACTCACCTGCCATCAGGAAGTCCCCAGGCTGCTCGTCTGGAGTCTCTCAGACAAGAGCGGACACATGTCCCTCTCCGGCATTTGTACCTTCGCTCTCGTCTGTGCTGCACCTGCCCTCTCTGTCGACTGCCACATGGGTGTGTCACTGCGATGGGCAGGTGACACAGGTCCAGGCTGTGCTGTCTGTGATGCGCAGTAGAGTTCTGACAGCCTTTGAGAGGGGTGATGGGATTGCTCCTGACCTGATGGGTAGTAAGTTGTTACAGGGAGAGTTAGAGCAGCTTCTGTGCTGTATTGTCAGTCTCCCACAGCAGCTGCGCAGACAGTCACTGCAAAGCAGGGCAGCCTGGGGAGAGCCCTTAACTTGTCATTGAGTCTCGGATCATCTTCCTGGTGTTTTATCTCATTGTTTTAAAAGTCATTTTGATGTGTTTTTTTCTTGCCTAATCTTCTACCCTACTAGAGAATTGATACATTTCTCCTTCCTAGAGGATACAATTGTTTCCACAACATAAGTAAAGGACACAGTGTATAATTTACAGATGGCATCTTCTGTGTCATGGTGGTGCTCTTAACTGTTCATTTGTCAGCATTTGATTTTGTGATGGAGGATAGGGTTAAAGAAAACTACATTTTCGTTTTATATTGTGTCCTACATTATAACTGTCACGTGAACTTAGACCAAATGCCTCTTTTACTGGGGCATCATGGGGACCATCTGAATTATTAGGACCCTCCAGCAGGAATGATTACATTGGTATGGACTTCTTCCCTTTAACCTAAAATGATAAAAATTACGTAAAAGAAAACTTATGTTTGTTAAAGTGCATTGGGCTAGAGAGATGGCTGAGTGATTAAGAGCATTGGTTGCTCTTCCAGAGGTTCAGTTCCCAGCACCCACATGGCAACTCACAATCTCCTGTAACTCCATTTCCAGAGGACCCAATGCCCACTTCCTGCGTCCACAGGTTCCACCACATATGATGCACATATAATCATGAAGACATGCACACATGCAAAATAGTTTTTATAGTTTTTAAAGTTTACCTAACAATATAAGAGGTGAAAATGGGGGCTCTTAAGAATTTTTTGAATATTAATCTTGGTCGCGCCCCCCCCCCCTTTGTGATACTAGATGTTGGACTCAGGAACTCAATCTTTGCAAACCTCTGGGCTCTTGAATGGTAATATTAATAGTTCTCATTCATGTTTTGTTTCTTTCCTTCAGGTCGCAAATTATGGAGTTGGAGGACAGTATGAACCCCATTTTGACTTTGCACGGGTATGTGAAACTGAATCCACTTTAGGTACCCCATGTTTAGAGACAGATCTTCGTGCTGCTTGATTAAGACAGGCAGACTTTATTGGGGGTGTGGGGATGGTGCAGCTGTAATGAGGAATTCAGTGAGAGACTAAGCTCAACTGCAGGTTATGGGGTAGGGGGCAGTAGGGAGCCAATGACTGAGCAGTGATTGGGCTATCTCACTGCACAGGGACAGGAGCCTGATGGGAGATGAGATACTAGGGTGGAGAGATAAGCATGAAAAGGTCCGAAACCAGGGCCCAGCTGAGGAGAGGGTGCAGAGGAACTGAGGTGTGATCAGGAAGAATGCCTCTGTGGGTCTTGTCTTCATATAAAAACCCGTTGACTGCTTGAAAGTTGTGCCAGGAGATCTTGAGAAGTCTCCAAAGAAAACAATAGCAAAAGCACTCAGGAACATTGAAGACACTGGTTCAGTGCACTGTGAGCCCGGAAGAATGAAAGGTTACTTCCCGCAGACACACTGCACAGACAGTTGGGGATGAGGTGTGAAGGAACACTCTTGTCAGCACCTGGAGCTCTGAGAGGGGTTTGCCCAGAGACTCTAGTCCCATCACATCCTTCGGAAGGAAAAGACTGGCTGAACACCTGCCAGAGAGGGGAACCGTTCTCTAGGAGTTTGATTAGAGTGTAGACCTGGCCTCATGAGAAGGATTCAGGTTGCTCAGTGTGGTAATGGTTTTCAGTATGGCAGAAGCAAATTAAAAAAAAATAATCTGTGGATAAGGTGCATCTTGAGACTGTAGCAGGCAGCAGGCAGACGCTCACTCAGTCGCTGTGTACCATGTGTGGTCCTTACAAATGAATAAGCCATCTCCAAGGTTGATGTCTTGTTTAAGTGGAGCACACCAAGAATGCACCATTGGTGCATTCACAACACTCAGTATGATGTCACCAAGTCTGCTTATTTTTGCATATGGCTCTGCACTCTCATACATGTGACTTTATGTAATTCCCGTCATGTCCAAGGCATATCACTATACGTCACAAGCCTCCCATAAAGTACTGTTCTGTTACCACACACTCCCTTCCTTCTCCCATCTTTAATTTCTGCTAACACCATTACATAGAAGAACACACTATTGATTCGTTCAGAAAAACAGGTCTAGAGTTTGTTTTCTCTGAATTTTGCCAAAAGTATCCAGTGTGAGCTGATATAAGCACTTGAGGCTAGTGTGGGCACAGCTCAGTGGTAATACATTTGGAGTATGTTCTTTAACTTACTACTACTGTGTCCCTGGAGTGTTCATATTACTGAGTTTTATACCATCATATTCACTGCTTTATCCACAGAAAGATGAGCCGGATGCTTTCAGAGAGCTTGGGACAGGAAATAGAATTGCTACGTGGCTGTTCTATGTAAGTTACAGCTAAATTGAGATTGGATTGCATGACTTCCTAATTTTGGTGTGTTCCATGAAGTTGTTGTGAGGCTCACTCCTGTCCACTACATAGTCATGTCAAAGCCAGCCTGGGTCTCAAACAGAAAAAGGCTTGGGGGTGAGGCTCCATGCTTTGGCTAGTGTGCAGGAAGGCCTGGGTTGATTTCTAGCATGTCATAGGCCAGACATAGGGCTGCATGCCTGCAGTCCCTGTACTTGGAAGGCAGAAGGATCAAGGTCATCCTTGGGTATATAGCAAGTTTGAGGCCAGCATTGATTATGAGACCTTGTCTCAGAGGGGGAAGGGTGTTGTTTAAAAATTATTTCCTGGTGGTGGCGGCGCACACCTTTAATCCCAGCACTCGGGAGGCAGATGGATCTCTTTGAGTTCAAGACCAGCCTGGTCTACATGAGCGAGTTCCAGGAAAGGCGCAAAGCTACACAGAGACACCCTGTCTTGAAAAACCAGAAAAAAACCCCAGAAACCAAACAACAAAAAAATTATTGATCATCCTAGCACTTGGAGATGTTCAGTATTTTAGAATATATCTACATATGCACACATTATAAACATGTAGCTTTACAGTTTACACAAACTGAACATGTCTGGTAATCAGCACTCAGATTAGGACATAGCACAAAACAGTAGCTATTTTCATGGTTGAAGTTTCAAAAATTATGTTTGTTAGAATTTGTGCGTGTGTGTGAGAAAGAGAAAGAGAGAGAGATATGAGGATTAAACTCAGGGCCTAAAATATGCTAAGCAAACACTGTCTCTAAGCTACACGCCCAACTCCAAAATTAATATTTGTTCCATTTCATCAAACTTTTCTGTTCTATGACAGATCACCCCCAAGTGTTCTTCCCTTTGGTGGACGTGGTGGTGGTGGGGGTCAAACCTAGGGTCTCATTCGTGTTCTGAATGGCTTTAAATAAGTCCTTATTTCCTCCTGTAGCAGAGATGTTAATTGGTCTTAATGTCATGAAACCTGTTCAGATCTCTCATATTGTTGCATTCATTTGCACAGCACTTGGATCTTCTGGAGGCTTAAGCAGATGGTCTCTGTGGGCTTCCATACTTAGAGTTGTAGTATAGTTGGAGTGCTTCCTGTGGGAACAAAAGCAGAGCCTCCTTTCCAAAGCAACAATCCTTACATCCAAATTTTGAAGTCAGGATGCCTTTAAAAATGTGTGTGTGTATGTATGCGTTTATATATGTATATGTATGTATATTGGTTTAACTTAGCAGCCTTTACAGTCAAATGCCTTCCTGAAGTTAGCTCATTAGCTGTCCAAAATTGTAAAGAAAACACAATGTATTTAATCCAGACTCTGTGTATTTTCTATCTTTATGTGGCTATTTTTTATATTACTTTTATTATCTCTTTAAAGACTATTTTTTTAAACTATTTATTTCTTTATATAACTGCCTATACTCATTTTCCTCTCCCTTTTAGGCCTACGTACATTTTTACACACATTGTAAACCGTTTAGATGTTTATTCCATCCAAATCTGTCTTATTGTGTATCTGTAATCCTTTTCTGGCCAGGAGAGATTTTAAACTGCTAAGCTGTGCAGCAGCTTTGGCTGTTGATTCTGCCCCATTCAGCTTCCCAACATGGCAGAGGTACACTTACCATCAGCTCTGGGAGCCATGCTCACTGCCAACTCTGGGAAGCAGTGAGTCTGTGCCTCCATCAAACAGCGTGTAGCCCAGAAACCACCACCACCACCACCCTTTTTTTTGTCTGTACTAGCGAAAGCTAAATCTGCTTGGAGATGCCTCTGTGTACCATGGTGGGAATCCTTCATGCTGTAGGCCAAGCTCAGATGTCACAGAATCTCTGCGCCATAGCCTACATGAGAGGCACAAACTAGGAAGCTGCTCTGGCTCTGTTTTAGAACTCTGGTTTTCGAGACAGGGTTTCTCTGTGTAGCTTTATGCCTTTCCTGGAACTCGCTCATGTAGACCAGGCTGGTCTCGAACTCACAAAGATCCTCCTGCCTCTGCCTCCCAAGTGCTGGGATTAAAGGCGTGCACCACCACCACCTGGCTTAGAACTCTTTTTTAAAGCTTTCTCAAGTTTTAGGTGGAAATTCTTGCCCCATGTTTGAACACCAAATGTACTGCCTCTTGGTCCCAAGTAAACAGAGGCTTATATTAATTACAGATTGTATGACCTATGGCTCAGGCTTCTTGCTAACTAGCTCTTTCATCTTAAATTAACCCATTTCTATTAATCTATATGTTGCCACGTAGCAGCAGGCTGGCATCTCTTCTTCCCACCTGTCTTTTTCCTGTCTCTCTGCTTGGATTTCATGCCTACCTCTAAGCTGACTTGCCACAGGCCAAAGCAACTTATTTATTAACCAGTGTGAATAGCTATATTCACAGCATACAGAAAGATATCCCATAGCATTGTAGCCAATCCATGTGGTCTGGGCATCTTCACACTTGGAGAGTAGCCAGCCTCCCAAACAGAAAATTTTCCATGAACATGACATTTTTACAGCCTGTTTTTAGAAGTCATACAGTGTCCTCCTCTGTTTCTAAATCACACCTGCTAAGGAAGCACTTTACCTCTGAACTCCATCCTCAGTTCTACCTGCCTCAGGGTAAGGGAACATGGGCTCGCACCACTTGAAGGGACTCCAAAGTTATGTCAAAAGAGCAGGTAGTGACTGAGGCTCAGAATCCTGGCTTGGATCTTGAGCACTGGGAAAACAAAAACATGTAGTTAGGATGTCATTACATCTGAAAAATACAATCGGCTAGTGGTATAACCCTTATTTTTTAAATATGTGGTTTAGCAGGGCATGGTGACACAATGTTTTTAGTCACTTATTTTAGAGGTGACGTTATGATGCAATACATAGTCGGGCTTTGTTTGGTATTTTCTGCTTGTGGTGGTGGTTAAAATCTTCACACTATGATGGGTTTCCTTGTGCATGTGCTTTTTCAGTTAATTAAAGTTTGTGTTTTTATTCTAGGTTACCTTTATGATAACTATATATATTTTTTAATCTTCTGATTTTTTTTTTCATTTAAATTTTACCTAAGATAAAATTTTTTTCTCTTGTAGATGAGTGATGTGTCTGCTGGAGGAGCTACTGTTTTTCCTGAAGTAGGAGCTAGTGTTTGGCCCAAAAAAGTAAGCTCACTTTGTGGGGCTTGTTTTTATGGGTCTTTTTTTCCTGAAGTAGAGCTGCACCTACAGATGATGGTGGCCCAGGAATGAATTACATTTTCTTTTATTTATATTTATTATATGGTCTTTTTCCTGTACATATGTGTTAGATCCTGGAGTTACAGACAGTTGTGAGCTGCCATCTGGGGGCTGGGAATTGCACTGGGTCCTCTGGATTGTCTCTCCAGCCCCAAGTTACATTTTCAGACTACATTAATCTCCAAGTAAAGGCTGGGCAAGGAACAAGGGTGATAATTGAGATCTAATTTCCAAGATTTGATTTTTGTATAATTCTCTCCATATTGCTGGACTGTTCTTTAAAACTCTTTTTTGGTTTTTCAAGACAGGATTTCTCTGTATAGCCCTGGCTGTCCTGGAACTCACTCTGTAGACCAGGCTGGCCTTGAACTCAGAGATCCACCTGCCTCCCAAGTGCTGGGACTAAAGGCGTGTGCCACTATGTCCAGCTTAAACAGTCTTTTGTCAACCATGTTAACTTCCATATGAGTAAGAAAACATTTCAAAGTGATAGACTCATGGAATTAGAGAACACTCTTCGCTACTGTAGAAGGAACAGGAAAGTGTATGTGCTGTGAAAAGTGAAGACCTAGCATTTTGTCTGGTGATAATTTTGATTATTATCCACAGGGCACCGCTGTCTTCTGGTATAATCTGTTTGCCAGTGGAGAAGGAGATTACAGCACACGCCATGCAGCCTGTCCCGTGCTAGTTGGAAACAAATGGGGTAAATAGTTCCTGTAGTCTCTGAAAAATGAGTTCTTTATTTCACTTTGAAACTTTATAACCTGCACCTTAAAACAAACTGCCTCTTCCCATGATTTGCCATATGGCTTCATGTTGTATGGGATTCAGCTAAGCCTGATATGAATATAAATTTGCATCCCATAGATGAGCATTTTAGTGAGATTGTTTTTGAGGGTAGGTGCTCCATTTCACTTGAGTTTTCCAAGAAGTATTAGATCAGTGGACTTCTTTCCCCAGAAAGGTCGCAGTCTGAGAGCATGTAGTGATGAGTGAGGCAGAACGGGGCACAGTGCAGACGAGTGACTGAGACGGAAGACGAGAGAGTGTCTCTCCCTGAGCTAATGGGGCCTGCCTTAGCTTAGTCTCTGTGTCCTCAGCACACAGCAGTTACTTTTCAGGCATGTTAAGTGCTGGAATAGATTTGGCCTAAGGCTGGGACAGCACTTGGTTCTAGTGTATTATTTAAGAGGCCTCCTCTCAGACCTTGCAGGTATAGGATGGGCCCCCATTAACAACTAAAATAGGAAAAGAAACGCGTTTAATATATATTAATCAGTATGTGAGTTACAGTATGTCAGCGGCCACATTTCAAATGCTCACAGTCTACATGTGTCTAGTGGTTATAATATAACCACTGCAAGGAAGCCTGTTTAGCAAGACCATAAAATCCTCTTGCTGATTGTGATGCTTGAGCTTCTCCATCATGTGAGTGGTCTAAAGCAGCAGCAAAAGGTTTGGGCTCAAAGACCTAAGAAAAAGTGGCCAACTGTTGACTAAAGACTGGGTACCTGGGAGGTAACAGTAACGAGTGCAGGCAACCTAGTTGAGATATTTTGTATAAATCAGTGACGTTGGCTTATTCTGCAATTCCAGAAAATGGGGTAGAAAGTTTAAAAGAGTATATTATGGGTTTAGTGGTACATGCTTTTAATCCCAGCACTCAAGAGGCAGAATCAGGCACAGATCTTTGAGTTTAAGGCTAGCCTAGTCTAGAGAGTGAATCCCTGGACAGCCAGGACTATGCAGAAAAACCCATCTCAAAAACTTTTTGGAACCAAGGTAACTGTCTGTGTATGTGATAGCAACGGCTGATCAGAGGATCGTGTTCGCTTTACGGTCTTTGGATTTTGGAGGTAGCACTTGGAAGCAGGGGAAAGCATTCTGTTCCAACCATGCTGTTCCACGTGTAGCTCACTCTAGGCCTCATTAGATACACATACATGAAATCTGATGTTTCTAACGTTGTCAAGTTTATGCAGCATCTGCCTTTATCTGGGTTTTAATCTTATTTTTTTTCCTCATAGTATCCAACAAATGGCTGCATGAACGTGGACAAGAATTTCGAAGGCCGTGCACCCTGTCAGAATTGGAATGATAGACAGGCTCCCCTCGCTCCTGATGTCCTCTAACATGCCTGGCACAATTGCTGACTAGAACTTTCTGAAGTTTACAGCTGACTAACACTCCATGATTCATTCGGTCATGAACTTCATCCCGTGTTTTGTCGGTGGACAATCACTTATTTTGTGGGGGTTTTTGTTTTTTAATTAACACTCAATCACCACATTATGTAAAATTTTACAGTTCAGTTATCACAGGGTACAGGACATTTAAAATGAGGAATCATAATTGTTGTTTAAGAGCATTTTGGTTAGATTTAAAAAACAAAACATCCAATTGTAGATTTTCCACATCTCAGTAGATGGTGGGCCAAGCGAGGCTGTACATGGGGTACAGATGCTTGTACCCCGCTTTTCTTTGCTGGGTTGCTGAGCACTAGTAATCAACTAGGACCCTAGTCTGGGTCCTCAGGGGCTTACCTCCATCTATTATTCCACATTCATACTTCTTACTGGTTAAAGAAACCATATTTTCTAACAAATCCCCCTCCTCACCAGTGGTGAATTGAGCTGGTTAGAGAAAATTACTTTGTTGAAAAAGTTCTGCATAGCAGACCTGGCCTCACAATTTAAAATGCTCAGACTTCGGCTTGTTCTTCAATGACTGATAGTGTCCAGAGACTTGCTGTTCCATGTGCCAGCACCCTGCCTTGTGTCCTATTACAGCGGCTGGTGATGTTGGAGTTCTGATTCAGTACTGTGCCTTAAGACTGGGAGTTAAAATATACAGGCCCTTGTAACGACGAGTGAGGGAGTGGATTTTAAAGAGAAATCTGTTTTATAAAAAGCCAAAATGTGTTTTTCTTTTAAATTCTGAAATGTGTTATAACAGTGACCTATTTATGATCTTAAATCTTTTTTAAAAAAATGTTTCTGTGTGGTATTTTTCATGTTTAAATTCAAATATAAAGTAACAGTGCTCACAGGTTAATATACATTACGGTTTAATATTTGTGGTTAGACATTTAGTCAATCAAAACATGGTTCCTTGGGATAGAGCATGCCTGACCCGCTCCAGACTCTGAGACACTAACAAAAAGTGTACTTCTTCAGACAGTCATGCTTTGATTGTAAGTTGTTAAAATAATGAAACTTACACTTTCTTTTCTTCAAAAGCCTGGGTGTGGTCTTGATGTGTATGAGACTTTTTAATTCTCTGGGAAAGTAGGTATTAAAGTGAACTGTTCCAATCATAAAGAGTTTAGCAAATAATAAGTTCAGCACTTTAAACTGATTTTGCAGCCAAAGATACTTAAAAAAAGGGGGGTGGGGGACTGTCTGGGCATGATGGCCCACATCTTTGCTCCCAGCACTTGGGAGGCAGAGGTAGAAGGATCTCTGAGTTCAAAGACAGCCTGGTCTACACAGTAAGGTCTAGGTCAGCCAGAGCTATGTAGAGAGATCTTGTCTCAAAACCAGACCAGCAAATCAACTTCTCTTAGGCTGGTGGTATAACTCAGGCATAGAGCAACATGTGTGAGCCCTGAGTTCCATTCCGCTACCAAAACCCCACACCAGTTAACGTGGAAGCAACAAATCCTACAAGGAAAATGGGAATTCAAGGCCAGAAAACAGTTTTGTCACAATGTGTTAGCAACTAGATTATAAATTGGGGGGGGGGGGGGTTGGGGATTTAGCTCAGTGGTAGAGTGCTTGCCTAGCGAGCGCAGGCCCTGGGTTCGGTCCTCAGCTCTTTTAAGGAAGTCAGCAGTGTTAACATAGGCAAATAAAGTGTGTTGTCTAGGATGTATGAAAACCGCCATTGTATAAAAGTTCTTCACAACCTGATTTCCCATAGAAGTTAACATCCCGAAATTCTGATTCTGCGTTTGAAAAGAAGGCAGAGAGTTGAAATGTTTCCACCCAGGCTCCTAACAGGAGTATTTGTAATCACCATGTAGCGGAGGCCACTTAAGTACAGAGCTAGGTGTGGGGACAAGGTGGTTATATGTTAGAAAAATACTCACGCGCTCAACATGGATGAAGCTTGGTGAAGTCAGTCACACAAATGCTCTTCTCCACTTCATGAGATACCCCGAGTAATCACATGCGAAAGAAGTAGGTGCTTGCCTGGGTGGAGAAGAGAAGAGACACTTGGGAGTTAGTACTTAATGGGTATGGTGCACAATATGCACTTAATACGATCTAAATAGACTCTGATTTTAGACTTATTTTGTAGTATGAGTGTGTTCCCTGCATGAATATATGCACCACGTGCCCTTGGAGATCAGAAGAAGCCATCCAATTCCCTAGAACCGATTATGGTTGGTTGGTAACCATCATGTAGGTGCTGGAATTGCACTCTGGTCCTCTGTAAGAGCAGCAGGTAGTGCTCTTAGACCTGTGAGCCAAGCCATGTCTCCAGTCCCTAAATACACTCTTAAAAATAAACATGCCAGAGGTGTAGCTCAGTGGTTGAGCGTGCCCAAGGTCCTGAGTTCGATCCTCAGTCAGCTCCAAAAAAAGAAAAGAAAAATCAGTATTACGGTTTTAAAAATTTGACAATTTAAACGATTACATTCCAACCAGCTCTTTTTATAAGCCCTCTAAATTGAAAGCAAGAGCATCTGAATTTATAGCAGCATTAGTTAACATTGGCCACAGGCAGAAGCAACCCCTTTAAGGATATACCTGCAATTGAAGGGATGAGCAAAATAGAAATCAAGATAGGCTTTAAAATCAATCTGGAATCAGAACTCAAGAGAACTGACAAACACTCAAGGCAGAGACATGACAGATACCAGACTCTGAAGCCAGCCCAGTCTCCATAGTGAGACTGCTTCACATAGACATTCAAGACAACTCTTAAAAAAACAAAACAAAACAAAAAAAATAAACAACTTAACACTACATATGGTTTAGAAACACACTATATATCTGAGAACAGAGTCAGAATGGCCAACATGAATACACGTGAATTTACCAGATCTTAGAGAATGAAAATGGGACATAGAAGTGGACTTCATGACCTAGAAAAGAGGAAATTAGAATATAAGGCGTTGGCAGCAACCCTTGCATAGAACAAGAATATACTTAGTATGGGCTGGGATGATAGCTCAAGCCTGGAGTTTGGAGCCCCAGAACCCACATAATGTCAGGCGGGCATGGCAGTCCTCTTTAAAGATGGAGATGTAATTTCCAGAACAATCCAGCCATCAGAACTGCTGAGTTCCAGACCCCTGTCATAACAAAGCCACCTCGGACCATACCTTATACCAGTCTCTGGCCTCCACATGTGCATACCTGGGCACCTGCACTCTCACACACATGTAAGTTGCTCACAAACAACCCACAAATGGATCTACATCCACTCGGCACATAGACAAATCTGCTGATACAGGACCGGACATGATAAATCCTTTTTCCAGGGAGTCTGCTAGAAGACAAGTTGTGCTGTGTAGAAGTTGTGGACTAGGTTCCAAAGACAGTTGATAGCTATCAGATCTGTGGGTACATCGGTGTTCACAAAGGATGGTAGCTCTTAGTGTTTTGTGATTTGGGGTAGTGAGAGGTGGGTTTTTTGTTTAGTTTTTGTTTTGTTCTAGACAGGGTTTCTTTGTGTAGCCCTGGCTGTCCAAGAACTAGCTATGTAGACCAGGCTGGCCTTGAACTAGAACATCTGCCTGCCTCTGCCTCTCCCGTGCTGGGATTAATGGTATACGCCACCAAAGAATGTTTTGCAGCATGCAGTTGAGGCCATCCTCTCACTCATGAAAACCCTGGCCCCAGAGCTGAGATTGTGGGCCTGTACCATCAGGCTCAGCTACTGTTTCTGAGTTTTAAATCTGTCTTTAGTGTTGTGTCATAGTAGCCTGATAAACTACAGAGGACACCCCAAGTTAGTGGAATAGGAATAGCTTAGAAGAGAGCTGTTAGAAGAACCATGGTTTTTACCCTACAGCACTAGACAGGATTTTTTTTATTGTACAGTATAACAAGTGAGAGAAGTTGAAGTCACCAAGAATCTGTGTGTGATTGGATGTTTGAAATGTCCAGACCAAGCCAATGTATAGAGAAAAAGCGGAGGTGGGGGAATGTAACGTGAGTTCTAAATGGTCTTATAATAAAAACCTGGAGCCAGATACTGGGGTAAATACTGAAAGATCAGAGAGACAAAAGAACAAGCCACAGCCACTTCTCACCTCACCAACTCCACAAATCCTCTGACTAAATGCCTCTGAGTCCTCAGCTGAAAGGAGTCTGAACTCCACCCTGCCATTTCATTTCCTATCTCAACCTTCCCAGTGCTGGGATTAATGACCTGTGTGCTTCCCAAATACTGGGAGCAAAGGCGTGAGATCCAATTGTTGAGAATAAAGGTATGTTCCACCACTGCCTGGCTGTTTCTCTCTTAGACTGGATTAATCTTGTGTAGTCTAGGGTGGCCTTGAACTCAGAGATCCAGGTGGAACTCTGCCTCTTCCTCCAGAGTGTTAGGATTAAAGATTAAAGGTGTGTGCCACCAATGCCCGACCTCTATGTTTAACTGTGGCTGGCTCTGTCTTCAGGCAAGTTTTATTAGAGTACAACAAAGTATCACCGTGTGTGTGTGTGTGTGTGTGTGTGTGTGTGTGTGTGTGTGTGTGTGTGTGTATATGGGGGGGATTAGAGGTCCATAGTGGAGGGATTGAGTCCTCTTCAGCTGGTAATAAAAACATTTCTAAGTTGTGCGAACCAGGGGTGGTGGAGCTAGGAGGATCAGAAATTCAAAGTTGTCCTCTGCTCTATGGTGAATTCAAGGCTAGCCTGGAACACAAGACCCTGCCTCAAAAAACGATAAATGTTGGGTGAGAATGTTTTAAGTTTTGATGACTGTGCAATGCTATGACTAAGCCATTGAGTTAAAACTAAAGTGTTTAATAACTATATAAAACATATACTTCAGGGCTGGAGAGATGGCTCAGCGATTAAGAGCATTGTCTGTTCTTCTAGAGGTCATTGAGTTCAATTCCCAGCAACCACATGGTAGCTCACAACCATCTGTAATGAGATCTGGTGCCCTCTTCTGGCCTGCAAGGACACATGCAAATAGAATACTACATACATAATAAATAAATAAATAAATAAATCTTAAAAAAAAACACATATACTTCAAGTTAGTGAGTTGGATGGTATGAAATATATATCTCAAAGCTGCTTCTTTAAACTTTTTCTTAAAGATTTATTTATTTTGCATACAGTGTTCTACCTGCAAAACAGGGCTGCTCTTCCAGAAGACCTGAGTTCAATTCCCAGCAACCACATGGGATCTGATGCCCTCTTCTGGCACAAATGTATACATGCAGATAGAGCACTCACATCCATTAAATAAATACATACATACATACATACATACATACATACATACATACATACATACATACATACATAAATAAATCTTTAAAAGAAAAAAACTGGCCAGGCGGTGGTGGCACATGCTTTTTAATCCCAGCACTTAGGAGATAGAGGCAGGAGGATCTCTGTGAGTTTGAGGCCAGCCTGATCTACAAAGCGAGCTCCAGAAAAGCCAGGGAGACACAGAAATGCTGTCTCGAACCACCCTACCCCCCCATACACATACACAAAAATAAAGATTGTTCCTGATCTCTAGCCAGACTAAGGAAGCCTAAGGATCAGTATCTCTCAGGAATGTAGATTAAAAATAGTCTTACATTTAACCAACAATGAGTGAAAAATGTGTGTTTAACTGAAAAACAAAGCTTGTTGAAATATGCTTAATACACTAACCAGTCCTGTTCCAACAATTAAGTCACAAAGTTGGGGCCAGCGTGATGGCTCTGTGGGTAAAGACACTTGCTGCTAAGTCTGACCACCGGAGTTCAGTCATAGGAGTTCACAGGGTAACAAAGAACTGATGCCCACATGTTGTACTCTGACCATTACACACACTGGGCACATACAAGTATCCTGTCACACACACAAATTAATGCAATAAAAATGGCAAAGTCACGTTCATCTCAAAAAACTAAGGTTGGTTTAATGGTCCAAATTCTACCTGGGTAAATCATCATATTAGCAGGTTAAGGAAGGAAAAAGAAATGTGATCATTTCAAAGATGCACAGAACACATACGACAAATTCCAGTATTGCTGATAATTTTTTTTTAAGTGAGCCAGGTGTGATAACACATGTCTGTGATCCTTGGCTCAGGTAGGAAGCCTGCCCCAAGTTCAAGGCCAGCCCGTGCTCTATAGCAAGTTTCAGACTAGCCACACCCTGCCTCAAATAAAACACAGATTTCCTGAACCAATTAGTAGCTTTTCAGAAATCTTGCTCTGCTTCACTTTCCGGTGAAAGACTGGATGCTTCTTTCAGTATGGTAAAGTGTCTACTTTCCCCAGGGGTGTTTAGCATTGTGCTGGAGGTCCAGACAGTAAGGAAGAGGAAAGCTCACACACTGGAAAGGAAGCAGCTTCCCCCTCAGTGGCATGAGCGGGTTGGTAAAACCGCCCAGAGTTCTGCAGAATTCTCCTGCAGACCTTAGGAAGCATGCAGCACACAGACTCTGGGTACTTAAATGAGCAACAAACTGAATTTTTAAAGACAGTGTACGATGGCCTCAAAAGTGGACTTGCAACTAAAATTTGCAAAATACAAATGAGAGCTGTATGCTTGAAGTGTTAGAGCAGTGTGTAGATCAGAAAGGGCCACTGCCCAGCGTCCTGGCGGCTGTACGGAGGCATCTGCATCTGTCAGAAACTTTTGATAGTGTATTCCGAATATGTGCATTTCTTTTTCTATGTAACTTGTCAGTAAGGTTTGGGGTGTGTGTGTGTGTGTGCTCTTGCGTGTCTGAATTACACGTGTGAATCACCACATCAAAGCCAATAAAACATTCAAATATATTAGCAAACAGGTAGGCAGTTCAAGATTTAAAAATATCAGAAATAGCCAGGCACGCCTTAAATCCCAGCACTGGAGGCAGAGACAGGTGGATCTCTCTGAGTTTGAGGCCAGCCTGGTCTACAGAGTGAGTTCCAAGGCCAGCCAGAGCTACATAGTGAGACCCTGCCTTTAAAAAAGAAAAAGAAAAAGAAAAGAAAAATCAGAAACAAGTATTGTTTGCTCCATGATTCTGTAATGATGGTTAAAATATTAAATAGTTTAAATATAAGTATTTGTTAATAAAATCCCTATTGAACAAATGTTATTGTTAGGTAAAGGTATTTGACATTTTTCCCCCAAGAAAAAAAAAACAACTTTAGAGCTGGTAGGCAGGAACCACCTTGCTTGTCTCCAAGAAAACAAAACTAGAGTCCTACTAACTAACCAGACTCTCAAGTTGCCCAAGGCTGGCCTTGAACTTGCTTTGTAGTGGAGGACAACCTTGAACTCCTGATCCTGTCTTTATCTCCCAGGTGCTGGGATTACAGTCCTACCTCACTGCCCAGTGGGAACAGGACCTCCCTAATCAAATGCATGGAGCCTGCCCTAAGTTCCTGGCAAGTATCACCTTAGGCTGTGAAGCTAATTTTGAAATATCCTACTTCATACCAGGAATAGGGGCAGGACTCATGACCGCACTGGAATGGTTCTGGGGTTTGGTTTGGTTTTTCCCTGGCACTGGGGATTAAATCCAGGACCTCAGACATGTCAAAGAGACACCCAACCACATCCCAGGCATCAAAAAATGGCTCTGGAAGAAATCACAAGTATAAAAAGAAACAGGAACATAATTCCAAGGGCTCATTCTGCACTCTCCGATTCTCTTCCAAACGGATTGTAGGAACTGGCCTAGATTTCTTCACACAGACGCCCCTATGGGCAATGATTTGTACACAGCTTTTGATCTTTGGGGAAGCCGCAAGGTGGTGGCATCTTGATCTTCCAGGACTTCTATAGCCAGTTTGTGATATTGTCCTTAGGATCATAAATACCAATGGGCAGTAGTGGCAGGTTGGACATTTTACTAGGCAGTGCTCAAGCTCAACAGGTCCACAGGTTTTGTGACCTAATCTGGGTTTTTAATTGTTTTCTGTTCTGAAGCAGGTTCTTATGTATCCCAGGCCATCTTTGAACTTGTTACGTTGTGGAGAATGCCCTTGAATTTGTGATCCTCTGGCCACTACCTCCCAAGTACTATGATTACAGATATTTGCTACTATGCCTGGTTTTGTGGGGCCAGTGACTAGTGCATGGTAGGCAAGCATTAAACTACATGTCCAGTCATGAGTTGTTGTTTTTTGTTTGTTTGTTTATTAGTTTGTTTTTCGAGACAGGATTTCTCTGTAGCTTTGGAGCCTGTCCTGGACTAGCTCTGTAGACCAGGCTGGCCTCGAACTCACAGAGATCCACCTGCCTCTGCCTCCCTGAGTGCTGGGATTACAGGCGTGCGCCATTGGCGGGTTGGTTTTTTTTTTTTTTTGAGGGGTGGGGATGAGGTTTGTGAATTTTCATGCAGTGCCTAAAATGATCAGAAGAGGGCATCAGATCCCTGGAGCTGGAGTTAGGATGCTTGTGAGCATCCAATATGGGTACTAGGAACTGAACATTAGCCCTCTTGAAGAGCAGCAAGTGGTCTTAACTGCTGATCCATCTCCCTAGCTCCTTAGTAAGTTTCAACTTGTCATTATTATTATTATTATTATTATTATTATTATTATTATTAATTATTTTGTTTAAAGAGTTACAAGAAGTTAGCAGTCTTAACCAAGAAAAGTAATAATAACTAAAAGAAAATATTAATTTCTCTTTATTTGCATTATCCCATGACTGGGTATATATAGAAAAAAATTGAGCTACATGCCATAAAAAAATAGTTGTAGCGGTCTTGGGGAGAGCTCCATAGGGCAAATGCTTGCTGTACAGGCATGAGGACCCAAGTTCAGAACCCATCATACACACCATCTAGGGGGACAGCACCCACCTGTAATCCCTGTGCTGAGGCGGCAAGGACAAGACAATCCCCAGAGCTGCTCACCAGACAGCTTTCCCGGATCGGTCCTGCCAGGTTGGGGGGTTGCCTCTGACTCAAACAGTAACATGGGTGTGACAGAAGACAGCTGACTCGACCTTCACACACACATGCACATCCGTGCACACTCCACACACATATACCGTACACACATAACCACACCTCCCAAGTGAATCATTACAGTATCTGGATTAAAAGGTGTTAAGAAAGAGGAGGTGAAATGTTAGGTTGTTCAGAACAAAATGATAACCCCTAGTTTTGGGGGGCCGGTAGTGCTGGGAGAGGTTGAGGATGGAAGGGAGGCTGGCTGCTAAGAGATGCCTGAGGTTCAGAATGCCGACAGGTAACAGGAACAGAGAAGAAGTGAAGGGACGTTGTTAGTGGGGAAGAAGTTAACGTAGAGGAGACAGTTGCAAAGGAACAATGGGAAAAGTGAGGAAATTCCACTTCGACCTGAGGGGAGAATAGAGTGCTTGTTTGCCTGCCTGTGTGTACATGTGAGTATGTGCATCTCACAGAGTGGAGACAGACAGACTGACAGAGACACACTGATGCTCTGATGGCAGTTCATAAGCTGAGCAAAAATAAAATACAGGGAGATGCGGGGGGGTGGGTGCGGGGCACCGTAGATGGAGGGGTGCCTAAGGGCAGCTCTCCAATGGTTAAAATCAACCAGTGGAGGCTGGAGAGATGGCTCAGAGGTTGAGTATTAGCTGCTCTTCCAGAGGTCCTGAGTTCAGTTCCCAGCAACCACATGGTGACTCACAACCATCTGTAATGAGATCTGGCGCCCTCTTCTGGATAGTCCAGGCAGAACACTGTATGCATAATAAATAAAAATCTTAAAAAAAAAAAAAATCAACCAGTGGGGTGGGGTGCACTTGCGGAAACTTACTATGTGAGGGGAGCACTCCTGCAGGGGCTACCTTTCCTTATGCTCACTCATTGTCTAGCAAGTCTTTCAGTAGATCCTCTTTCCCTAAGGTAACGTGAGTTTCTACCATTCACAACCAAGAGCAGTGATTGATTTGCAACCCTGGCATGGCTATTAAATCAACTTACCTTTTTTGTAAAACAGGGTTTCTCTGTGTAGTTTTGCGCCTTTCCTGGAACTTGCTCTGAAGACCAGGCTGGCCTCAAACTCCAAGTGCTGGGATTAAAGGCATGGTCCGGGGTTCATGTCCCTGTTCGGGAGCCAGATATTGGTGAAATTATTAAGGCCACTCCACCTAGTTAAAAGGGAGGTTTTTTTAGTGGTGTAACTTACAAATGAAGGGATAGTTAGGTTACAGGTTCTGGGAAAGGTATGGTGCAGTCCAGCGGTGTTTTCTGGAGAACTCTGCTGGGTCTACCTCCAGCGTGCAGGGTCCAGGGACCAAGAGAGCCCAGGGACCAAGAGAGCCCCGGCATCCGGAACTGGGGTCTTCAGTGTCTTCTCTCAGCCCCACCTTGTGGGCGTGACCATTACCAAAGCCTCAATGGGGGTTGGAACTTCCCGGTCAAAGCTGGGATGGCTACCCACTACATCTCCCCCTTTTGTCTAAATAAGAAGGTTCTAACCTAATACAAGACTATGTACAAAGGAATGGTTATCAAATATTGTCCAGGAGTAATGAGGGACAATGACCTAGATAAGATGGAACTACAGTCAATGTGAACATAATCAGGCAAGAGACACATCCTAAAATCCAGAGAAGTCTCATCTTTGCCTTCTCCTCCCATCACCATCTTGTGCTGTCCACTCTCAAACACTCAAGCAAGGCTGTCATGAGGCAGAATGGAGGAAGAAGGGCAAAGGGCTGAAGAAAACCAACGGGCCACTCTGGAGACAGTTAACTTTAAGAACAAATATCAAGTACCCCCAGCCCCTGCAGCCCACTGCCTCCTAAGGGCGTTAGTTATCTTAGTCCTTTTAACCAGAGCCAGGAAGTGGGTGTTTTCGGTCTCCTCACTTAAGCCCTTGGCAAACACAGGCAAGGTCCTGGCTTTTCTTCAGATGTTCGAAGATGCAGACTTCCTGCAGTCAGTCCCCGTCCCCGCTCCGCTGCCCCGGGCAGTCCTGGCGCCTCACCTCTCAGTCTCTCCTTGAATTTCACCCACACAGTTTCTAGTGCCGGTGCATGGACACAAAGCTCTCCAGATCAAAGAAAATAAGAGACAGACCAAAGCCTGTCAGTCAAGTGAAATGTGTTTCTTCAGAGTCACCACCCCAGGGCCCCAGCTGACTCTTGTTCTGCAGGGAGATGGGGTGACGAGATAGAGAGGGTAAGGATCTGCCTTGGGGTGGGGGGGGCTGAGTGAAATAGGGTGCAATATTAGGAGGCGGGTGTGGTATTGTGTTCCCCACAATATTGTGCACCCTAATAAACTTATCTGGGGTCAGAGAACAGAACAGCCACTAGATACAGAGCCAGAAATGGTGGCTAGCAGAAGCTGGGCGGTGGTGGCGCACACCGCCTTTAATCCCAGCACTTGGGAGGTGGATCTCTGAGTGTTCAAGGCCACTGTAGAAACAGCTAGGCAAGGTGACACATGCCTTTAATCTCAGGGAGTGACGTAGAAAGATATATAAGACGTGAAAACCAGGCACCAGAGTTAGTTAAGCATTTAGTTAGCTAAGCATTTGGCTGGTTAAACATTCAGGCTTTGGAGGAGCACAGTTCAGCTGAGATTCATGTGGAGGAGGACTCAGAAACTTCCAGCCTGAGGAAACAGGATCACCTGAGGAACTAGCAAGGTGAGGAAACTGGCTTGTTCTGTGTCTCTGATCTTCCAGCATTCACCCCAATACCCGGCTCGGGTTTGATCTTATTAATAAGACCTTTTAAGATTCATACTACAGGCGGGGGTGGGGGATGAGGGGTGGGGGTAGAGCATGGGGGGGGTGGGGTCTCAGTTTCAGTTTCCCAGTAGCAGTTCCTAAGGCAGAGGCAGGGTGGGGTGGGGATGGGGGTGTGCCAGTAAGTTCTTTGTAAGGTGAGAGAGAGAGACAGACAGACAAAGAGAGAGAGAGAGAGAGAGAGAGAGAGAGAGAGAGAGAGAAACCAAAATGGTAAGCTACTACAGGACCTGGCAGGGAGCCTTCGGTTATACTCTAAAAATACTCCTCAGAGGTCTCTCAAGCCCAGGGCAAAGGACCAGGAGAGTATACACAATCTCCCTTTTGATAGTGGCTGCTCCAGGGTAACCGATTCCTAGGCTGCTTCCAGCCAGGCTAACAGAGGCGCTCACTGGAGCCAGCCTGGTTCCAGGATCAGACCTTGGCACAGGAGGGAGTGGGGATAGCCACAGCTGCTGCTCTAGGGAGACTCCTCCCCTCACGGGAGTGAGATGCTCAGTGGTGCTGAGGCGGCACCCGTGGACCAGGAGTCTGCACTCTGCAGTATCAGGAACAGGCCTGGAAATGAGGCAGGGCTGGACTGGATAACCTGACCTCAAACCCCTCAGCCTGTGGGCATGCCTCACTGTGCTTCCCCACAAACAGTGGTGACAATATCTACTGTACCCAGCTCTGAGAAATCCACCGGAAGTACAAACAGAACATTTTTAGTGCCAGGCCATGTAGAGACTCAATGTTCAGTGAGTGATGATCATTATTATTGAACTCCACATATGAGTGATAAGTAGGTAGGTAGGTAGATAGATAGATAGATAGATAGATAGATAGATAGATAGATGATCGATAGGTGATAGATAGAATAAGGTTTTACAACTCAACTTTGTAATTTCAATAAAACCACTGTTAAGTTTCAAAGCCAGAACAAATAGCTGGGGTGCCTATTATTTAACATATGAAAGGCAACCTGGCCTTCAGGCTCTCCCAGCATCCTTCAGTCCATACCTGTTATAGGGCATGAGGGTTGGCACACACCACCCTCTACTCTACCCTGACCGATCCAGCCCGGGGGCTGGGCTGCCCTTCCCCCAGAGGCTCTTCCCTATATAATCCAGACATTTTGGTTACCCGTCCCGTGTGTACCTTTGACCTCCCGGGTGTACCTTTGACCTCCGGGCTGCTGCACCTGGCTCCCCTCTCTGCCCTCTGCCTCTTCCCACATGGCCCAGCTCAGCTTGGTCATGTCCACTCTGGACTCTCCCAGATGCCCTTGCCCCTGGCTCTGTCTCCCTTTTGTCTATAATAAACCTCCTCCTCCACCATACCTAGGAGCAGTCATGTCCTTTCTTTTCCTTCTTTTATTCATTCAACCATGAGTTTTTCTGGACAATACCATTATTTGGACTTTAAAAAAAAAAAAAGTAGGTTGAGAACACTCTTGGGTCTGGGAGCAGAGATGCCGTCCATTTGGATCCAGATGGGAAAGAGTGGAGAATCTCGCAACACTGAGGCAGCGAGATAGAGGTGTGGCGGAAATGGTGGTGTCCCTGGGTCTGTGAAATAAAACTTTTGAGGCTGTTGAGCTGTGTGTCCTTTCTAATAACCTGTGTACGAGCAAGCAAGGGCCGCTGGGAAAGGTCAGCCGATAAAGGCTCTTGCCTCCAAACCTGAAGCCCAGAGTTCCATCCATGGTCAAGGGAATCAAACCAGCTCCTTGCCTCGCATGCTTGCGTCCCGGAGGTCCCGGCTCCCACACCTGGTACCACAAGTAGCGTTAGGGGAAAGCCATTGCACTAAGATGCAGGAACCTGGGAAGACCTCCTTGGCATTTGTATGCCGACTTTGCCCTCCACCTGCTTGATAAATCTGAGACAGAGTCCCTAGAGTGAGTGACTCAGCTCCCGGGAAAACTTTGGGCTTGGTTTTCCCCTGATTATATCCCTCTTAAAATTCTGAGCTATAAACTCAAATACAAATCCTCAATCGCTCTTCCCGGGTCTACCGGGAAAGCAGGGAAGGAAAATAGTATCGGAGGGCTTTCAAAGTGAGATGCAAAGGTGGAGAGCAAGTTTCGGGCCAGTGTGGGCGTGTCTCTATGTCATGTCTCTGTGATGGACAGCAGCCTATAAACTCTGCACCCAAGGAGCAGAGTCAGGAGGATCAGGAGTTCAAAACCAGTCTGGCTACATATGCACCTGTCTCTAAATAAGTAAGCAACCAACACAAACCTTCCATCAGTTTCTATGGCCCTGCTGAAGTGTTGTGGACTGTTCTGTTTTTAGATTTGGGTGTCTGAGTCAAGGGGGGTAAAATGAAGCTCCTGAGCCCTGCCTGGACACTGAGCTATAAAATGTTTGAAGGAGTTTTTGAAAATATTTTCAAGCGTTATATAACAAAACGCCAATGTGTTCCAGGTTTATACTTTTAATGTTCATTTTCAGTTGTAAAATCTAAAAGTTGTAAATTCTTTAAATGGTTATTTTCTTACATAATTCTGCTTGTAAATTTACAATGGGAAGTTAGAGCAAATGACAAGGTTTACATCAAAATTGTACTATTTGAGCTTTATAGATATACTTCTTAAATCAAACTCAAGCAGTTGGGTTTTTTTTTTTCCTTATGGAACACTGATCACACACACATAAATCCTATGCAATAAATAAATAAATAGATGAAATGAAATGAAATGAAATGAAATGAAATGAAATAAAAGCTGACTTCTTGGTGCCAGCAAGCAGAGGGTGTTTGTACTGTGTAGACCCCATCATCACTGTCCACCTCTAGCCAGGTTGTCCTGTGTGCAAGAACTTATTTTGAATGTCTCCTGTCTGTCGTGTGTACCTTGCAAGCTAATTAAAATAGACCACTGTCTCCGTGTTCTTTCATTTTGTTTTGTTTCTTGAGACAGGGTTTCTCTGCATAATCCTGGGTTGATCTGGAACTTACTCTGTAGCTCAGACTGGCCTTGAACTCACAGAAGTCTGCCTGCCTTTGCCTCCTGAGTGCTGGGATTAAAGGTGTGCGCCACCCCCCAGCCCCCCAGCTTTCTTCATGTTTTTAAAGCTGTTAGCTTTGAACTTAACATTTTATCAGTGAATTCTGATGGCAGTGGAACATGGCTCTGAGCATTGGTGATGGGACCCAATCTGTGGACACGGGAGGAGTCCCCAGTGCCAAGCAGTTGGCACCAGGGTTGTGCAGGGCTTCGTGGAACCCAGCAGGGCTCATCCTCAACAAGATCGTGCAGTGTCTCAGCAGAGGGCTGCAGTGGACAACAGGAGCAGTATATCTCAAGTGTGGGAAGAAGAAAGAGATTCTCATCCGCTGAGAATTCTACAGCTGACAAAAGTATCCTTCAAAAAACGAGGCAAAGAACACATTGCTAGGAAAATAAAAGCTGAAGGAAGACGTTCCCCTTGACCAGACCTGCAGGAAACACCACAGGGACTCCACAAGCCGAATCTAGACAGTCATTCAGAACGACATGAAGCGAAGGCAAATATACAATCTTCTAATTTTGATTTTAACTTTTCTAAAAGGCTTGAAAGACAATGCCAGGAAATCATTATAAATTTGTTTTGGGGCATAAACCAGATAGAGATGCAATTTGTGATATTGATAAACTGAGACAGAGCTTCAGTATCTTTAGGTGTGCGTGCCCTGTGTGTGTGTGTGTGTGTGTGTGTGTGTGTGTGCCTGTGTGTGTATATGTATGTGTGTGTGTGTGTGTGTGTGTGTGTGTGTGTGTGTGTGTTTGTATACTTGTGTATGGATACGTGTACCTGAGCATATGTGCCTGCCAGGTCTAGAAGGTATCAGATTCCCCCAAACCGGAGTTACAGAGGGTCAGGAGGCCAATGTGAGTGCCGGGAGCTAAACTTGGATCCTCTGCAAGAGCAGTAAGCCCTCTTGCTGCTGAGCTACTACTGTTCCAGTATAGCTTTAGTGTATTTTATGTAAAATCCTGGTAACTGCAAATAAAGTAAGCTATACACAAATCTCCCAAATTACTTAAAGGTCCTACATCAGTGGTTCTCAACCATCCTAATGCTGTGGTCCTTAAACATAGTTCCTCATGTTGTGGTGACCTCCGACCATAGAATTCTTTCGTTGCTACTTTGTAACTGTGATTTTGCTACTGTCATGAATCATAATGTAAATATCTGATATGCACACCCCAAAGGTTGAGAACTGCTGGTTTGCACAATGACAAGGGAATGAAAATGTGTCATTACAAAAGTATCAACTAAACACAAAGAAGGAAGCAATGGGGGGGGGGGGAGACGGGAAGGACAAAAAGCAGTGACACACACAATAGCACATAGCCAGAGCAGATCCTCAGCAGTCATGGGAGGAGGGATTAAGGCCTCCAATCAAAAGGCTAAGATTGGCGAAACAGATTCAAGTCAACTTGATCCAATACTTGCCGTCTTTCATTGGGCTGGAGAGCCGGCCTGGTGGTTGAGAGTCCATGCTGCTCTTGCAGAGGACCCATGTTCGGTTTCCAGCATCCACACTGGATGACGGCTCACATACACACATCATATGATTAAAACTAAAAAAAAAAAGTACTGGACGTGACGTCACATGCCTGGATGCCAGCACTCAGGGGGCAGAGGCATCTCTGTGAGTTCAAGGCTAGCCTGGTTTATATAGAAAGTTCCAGGCCACACAGGGCTACATAGTTAGACCCTGTCTCAAAAGGAAAGGGGATGGGAATTATGTCTAAAAACAAAAATGGTTTGAAAATGAAAAGACTGAGAAAAATATCCAATGCAGAGATGAATAGACTATAACGTCCTTGATCTGTTATAATGGGATTCCTATTTGGCTCATGTAAGGAGAGTGAAAAGGTAACAAACTATTACAAGTAATGAAGGCCATTATATCTGATAAAGCAGCCACTTCAATAAGATGAAATCAATACAAACACAATTGCCTAACATCGCAGCATGGAAAAAATAAAGTAAATATTGACAGAATTGAAGAGACAAATAGTCCTACAGTCATAGCTTCAAAATTCAAAACTCGTCTTGCAATCAAGGACAGCTCAAACAGATGGAAGAGCATTAAGGAAGTGAGATGTGCACACATATAAAAATGTAGACCTCCCCTCCCCTGCAGAGCCACCTGGAGCCTGCTGGAGACATAGAGATCCGAGAACACTGCGTTTCAAATCACACAGCTGTGCCAGCCATTCACTCTGTAAAGTGTAGTTTTGTTATCTTTTTCTATTACAGAATGTCTCCTCGTATGTGCATGTCTCATGACAGTTTTGTGTTTGTATTTTGAGACAGCTGTTTACTATAAGGCTTGTTTTATTATTGTGGTCTCACAAATCTCATGCATTTGTATTTGTAGCTGGAGTTTTCTCCAGTCCTGCATGGTCCACGGTCAGGACAAATCTCTCTCACCCACCTGCAGTGGGTAGCCATCCCAGCAATGGCCTGGAAGTTCCAACCCCCATTGAGGCTTCGGTAATGGTCACGCCCACAAGGCGGGGCTGAGGGAGGACGCTGAAGACCCAGGATCGAGAGGAGAGGTATCTCTTGGTTCTGGGACCCTGGACGCTGGAGGTAGACCCAGCAGAGTTCTCCAGAGAACACCGCCGGACTGAGCCATACCTTTGCCAGACCCTACAACCTATCCCTTCATTTGTAAGTTACCCCACAAAATAAACCTCCCTTTTAACTACGTGGAGTGGCCTGAATAATTTCACCAATACCCGCCAAGCCCGCAGCTCAGACCCAACCTAGTAAACACACAGAGATTTATAATACTTACAAACTGTATGACCATGTGGCTCAGGCTTCTTGCTATCTAGTTCTTATATCTTAAATTAACCCATTTCTATAAATCTATACCTTGCCACGTGGCTCGTGGCTCACTGGTACTTTACATCTTGCTTCTCATGGTGGCGGCTGGCAGCATCTCCTGCCTCAGCCTTCCTGTTCCCAGAATTCTCCTCTTTGTCCCGCCTATACTTCCTGCCTGGTTACTGGCCAATCAGCGTTTTATTTATACAGAGCGATATCCACAGCATGCATTTTAACACAGCTGTTTACTACAAGGCGTGTTTTATTCTTATGGTCTCAGATACCTCATGCATTTGCTCTCTTTTGTCTACTTCTCTCATCTGTATCCTTCCCTCTTTTTTTCTCCTTTCTTTCTTTCTTTCTTTCTTTCTTTCTTTCTTTCTTTCTTTCTTTCTTTTTCTGGAGCTGAGGACTGAACCCAGGGCCTTGTGCTTGCTAGGCAAGCACTCTACCACTGAGCTAAATCCCCAACCCCTCCTTCCCTCTTTTTAATAAGACCCTTCCATAACTTTAACCATCTCTGTCATCTGTGGGTCCTAACAGCATCCCAACCATCCCCTCTGCTACTTTACTAGCCTCGGTTTTTCCTTTTCAAAGTCAATCTACTTCCCATTATCCTTACCCAGCATTCTCTACTCCCACTCCTAACCTTATTAACTGAGATCTGAGCAGACACCATATGGCCCTTGGGTGTTGATCCTCCAACAGTTATTGGAGTTAAAGAGGCTGCTGCTGTTCATTGGCTAGTGTGAGTTTGCATAGTGGTGATGTCACACAGCTGTGGGTGCCCTTCCAGTTAATACTCAGAAAATAATATAAACTTTACACCGGGCACCAACCCCTGGATTGAGTTCTCTGAACCGTTCTCAGCTCTGCCACTTGCGAGCCTTACACAAACTTTGCCAATATTTAAACTGAAAGAGTACATCTCATTAGCAGCCACTAAAATAACACTGGCTAAAATAATCCCAACACAGTAACACCTGAAGCACTAACACCAGGACAATGCCCCCCAAAATCACTATGTCTACGGTAATGGAATCTAATGAGAGCTAAGTGAAATCCCAAAGAACTCAAAATAACAATTTCAAGTATGTTAAAAAAACTAAGAAGAAAATAAACCCCAATGGAATAGAAACAGCTGGAAGAAGGAAGAAAAATGACACAAGGTAAGAAAACCAAGTTCAGGGGCCAGTGAGATGGCTCAGTGGGTAGTTGTGCTTGGTGCCAAGTCTGACTTCCTGAGTGGGATCCCCAGAACCCACACAATGGAAGGGACGACAGACTCCTGAGCCTCTGACTTCTTCCACAGGTGCACAGTGGCATGTGCATGCCCCTCTCCCAAATCAATAAATGTTAAAGGAAATTCTTTAAAGACAGAGGAATTCAACAAAGAACTGTTGAAGAAAACCCATCCTGAAATGCTGGAGATGGAGCAAAACATAGGAAGAGATTAAAACACAGAAAACAGTGGAATGTGTCAGCAATGGTGGATCAAGACAGGACAGCATATTTGAGCTTGAAGGCAAGGCAGAAGGGCTGTAACATCAAACTAAGACAGGGGTAAAATAAGATACCAGTAGGGATCCCAACAGTGAAAAGACCAAACCTATGGATGATAGTCATAGAAGAAGAATCTTGTCCAAAAGCATAGTAAACATTTTCAAAAGAATCATAAGAGAAAATATCCCAGAGTTAAGAGCAGAGTTAAGTACCAAGATAACAGGAGGTATTTCAGATATCAAATACCCCAAGACCAGGGAAGAATAAAATACTAACTAACTACACTGAACAACAACAACAAAAAGCATATTGAAGTGACAAGAGAGAGACACCAAGTCACATATAAAGGAGCCTCAGTAGATTGGTAACTGGAACATCAAAAGCTAGAGAGTCCCAGAGATGACAGCTGCCAACCCAGACTTTTATACCCAGCAAAGCTATCTGTCATCATTGAAGGGGAAATAAAACTTTCCCTAACAAACTGGGCATGGCGGTGGTGGCGCACTCCTTCAATCCCAGCACTCCAGAGTCAGAGACAGGTGGATCTCTGTGAGTGTGAAGCCAGCCTGGTCTACAGAGTGAGTTCCATGACTGCCTGGTCTACAGAGAAACCCTCCAAGGGAGGGAGAGAGAGACAGAGACAGACAGACAGAAAGAGACAGACAGACAGACAGACAGAGACAGAGAGAGAGAATTCTAAACATATATGCTCCAAACACAAATGCACCAAATTTCATAAATATTATTAAATATAAAGTCACAGACTAACCTTGAACAGTAACAGTGGGTGACTTCAATACCCCATTCTCAATAAGAAACAGGCCATCCAAAAAAAATCAACAAAGAAACATTCAAATTAAATTACATCATGGACCAAATGGATTTTATAGTCATCTGCAGAACTTTCCATCCAAATACTAAAGGATTCACATTCTTCTCAGCAGTCCATGGAACCTTCTCCAAAATAGGTCACATATTAGGATAAAAGCAAATCTCCACAAGCATAGGGAAATTGGAATGGCATTGATTTCTATCTAACACAGTGGAATAGAGGTAGTAGATAAAGTGAGAGGAATGACATTGAATTCTGACACAGTGGAATAGAGGTAGATGAAGTGACTGAATGGCACACTACTGACTGGTGAATGGGTCACTGCAGAAATGAAGGAGATTTCTAAACTCTCAAGAATGGTATAAAAATAAAAATGCAACATGCTAAGTTCAATGGGACACAAAAGAAGGAAGTCCTAAGAGAAATCTTTATATCGATAAGTGCCTATAAAAAGAAAAAGGAATCAGAAAGATCTCAAATTGATATCTTAATGATGTACTTTAAAACCCTGGAAAAACAAGAAATTAAACCCACACCAGTAGAATGAGAGAAATAATCAAGATGTGGGCCAAAGTTAAGGAAATAGAAACAAAAATAAAAAACATAGAAAATCAATGAAGCCAAGAGTTGGGTCTTTGAAATAATAAATAAGAGATACTAACCCTTAGACAACTTAGACGGGAAAATGAGAAAACCCAAATTAACAAAATTAAAGATGGAAAGGGAAACATTACAACAGATACCAATGACATTCAGAAAAGCATAAGGACATGCCATAAAAGCTTATCATCCACTGAACTGGAAAAATCTGAAATAAATGGGTTAATTTCTAGACACATATGACTTACCAAAAATTAAATCAATATGAAATAAAATCAAACTACATATATAACCAGGGATGAAATTGAAGCAGTAATAATTTTCCCCAATTAAAACCAGCTCAGAAGTAACATCTAAAGGCAGACCCATCAGAATAACACCAGACTTCTCAATAGAAACTATGAAAGCCAGAAGGTCCTGGACAAATGTTATGCAGACACTAAGAGACCACAGATGTCAACCCAGACTATTATACCCAGCAAAACTCTCAATCACCACAGACAGAGCAAACAAAATAAAACCAGGTCAGTTAGCTTTACTGAAGAATTGTAATAGACTTTTAAAAAGGACACCAATGCTACTCAAGTCATTCTGTAAAACAGAAAAGAAAGAAAAGCTTCAAAATGTTTTTTGTTTGTTTGTTTTCGAGACAAGGTTTCTCTGTGTAGCTTTGTGCCTTTTCTGGAACTCACTTTGTTCACAGAGATCCGCCTGGCTCTGCCTCCTGAGTGCTGGGATTAAAGGCGTGTACCACCACCGCCCAGCTCAAAATGATTTTTTAAGTCCAGTATTACCTTGATACCAAAGCCAGATAAAGATACAACAAAATAAGAAAATTACAGATTGATCTCCCTGATGAACATAGATGCAAAAATTCTAAATAATGGCACATCAAATTCAAGACCACATCAAAAGTATCATTCATCATGATCAAGTTGGCTTCATTCCATAAAAGTGCAGGGATGTTTCAACACACAGAAGTTAGTAAGCATTACTTGTCACATAAATGGACTCAAAGACAAAAATCACTTAATCATTTCAATAAATAAAGAAAGGACCTTTGACAAAATCCAGTATCATTTCACATTACAAGTCATGGAGGGGGGCTGAAAAAATGGCTCAGTGGTTAAGGGCACTGACTGCTCTCCCAGGTTCAAATCCCAGCACCCACATGGCAGCTCATAACTGTCTGTAACTCAAAGATCTGACCTATAGGCAAAACACCAATGCACATAAAATAAAAGTAAATAATTTTTTAAAATTTATTTTAAAAAGTCATGGAGGGGCTAGGGATGGAGGGATCATATCTCAATATAATAAAGACTATATATGAAAAGCCTATAGCTAACATCATGCTAACTGAAGAAATACTGCAAGCATCCCCACTAGACCACGAACAAGACAAGAGTGTTCATTCTCTCCACTTCTGTTCAGTGTAGTGCCGCAAGTCAAGCCTTAGCCAGACCAGCAGGACAAGAGAAGTAATAAAGGAGATACAAAGTCAAAGTATCCCTATGTGCAGATGATAGACACCCAAACCTGAGAGGCACTAAAGACTCGACCAGAAAATTCTTGAGGCTGAGCAACATTTTCAGCCAAGTGGCAGAATACAAAATACAAACTCAGTAGCTTTCATATATACAAGTAACAATGGAAAAAGAAACAAGGAGAACAGACTTCAACAATGAAAAGTTTAAGAAAGTATAGAAGACACTAGAAGACCTCCCATAGTCATGGATCAGGAAATTTAACATTGTAAAAACTGCCATCCCTACCAAAAGCATTCTACAAATGTGGTGCAATCCCAATAAAAATTTCAGGGTCATTCTTTAATGACATAGAAAAAACAAAAAACAAAACAAAACAAAACAAAACCAAAAAAACCCTTAAAATCATGTGGAATCACAAAAGGCCCTGGATAGCCTATGCTATGCTGATAAAAATGAACACTGTGAAGGTATCATTATAGTCCAAGTCATGCCACAGATCTAACACAATAAGAACAGCACGGTGCCAGCACAGATGCCCAGAGCAATGGAGGACATGGATATAACTCTACAGGACCACAGTCACCTGATTTTTGACAAATCTACAAAAGCTAGACTGGAGAAAAGACTGCCTTTTCCACAAACGATGCTGGGAAAACTGGACATCAGGAGTAAAAAAGCTTTGGAGATAGTCCTGGTGCTGGTCACATAACACTATATTAATATCCTTAACATCATATGCTATACCCTCAAAAATATTTAAAATAATAAATATGTCCCCCCCAACAAATATTTAGGTTTAAAAAAAGAAGGGAAAATACTATCAACAGTGCCACTAATAATTACATAAGCAAAAAAAAAGGGGAGGGGGGAAGAAACTAAAACTAAAAATTACAAGTATTTCTTGAAGTTGTAATTTCAGTTATAATCGGAACTGAAGCAGTGGTAAGTCTAATTTGGTGGCGTAAATGAATTTTCAGTAATGTTCTCATGACCAGCATAGCAATATATTATTAAAATATTATGTATTGTATACATGTTTCTCATGCATCACTATTATTATGGCATTTACAAACAAGCAGACTTTTTTTTTTTAAGGGAAAAAAAAGTCAGGGCTTAGCAGCTAATAGCCCACACTGCTTTTACAGAGTCCTGAGTTCAGCTCCTGACACCTGTGTCACGTGACTCACAGCCTCCAGCTCCAGGACATCCTCCGGCCTCCACAGCTTCAGTACTCATATGCATGTGCATACACATGAATACACATAACTAAAAATAATAAAATTATAAAAAAATTACAAAGCCTTTGTATTTATCTTTTTTTTTTTTAATGACACTTTTTCTTTTTTGGGTTGCTGGAGATTCAACTCAGGGCATTGTACACACTAGGCACGTGGCCCACCACTGAGCTATGCCCCCAGTTTTCCTTACTTTTGGAAAAAAAGAGTTCCACAGTTTTGTTTTGATATGATCTCATCAGTTATATCACTGGCCCTCGCCCAGCCTTGACTGGACACGGGCCCAACTTGATGAAGTCATTTAACCTCTGCGTGATTTGTTATGCCTCAAATAGAAATGATAAGAACCTTGCCTAGAACAGGTATGACTGTGTGGAGGGAGGGAGGGGAAGGAAGAGAGAGACAGAGACGGAGACAAGGAGAAACAGGAAGTCAGAGAGAGACAGGAAAGGCATAGACAGACAAGACCGTTTTCTTTTAAAATTCACACAGTAATAATATACACTGGAAATGCATTTTAACCACTACCCTTTCTGGACATTAAGTCTTTAGACAAACACATTTTTTATCTAAAATGAGGATGTTATATATTTAACATTTTCTACAGAGCTTTCATGATGTCCGAGAAAGCAGCCGAATGATTACTTGGTACACAATGGTGTCATCTTCCAGACTAGTGATGTTATAGGTATTTCTTCACGTGGCCAAGAGCAAACCATTCCGAGAGTGATACCCAAACACCGGACTTCAGTGAGCAGTCTCCAAGCTTGGAATCTCAAACAGGCTTTCTGATAATAGCCTGGACATTTTTTATCTGCCTCAAAGGAAAAACACCACCACCAGAGAGCTGAGTGTTCCCAGAACAGACCTGGGGCCACCTTGCAGGCCTAGGGATCTTAGGATAGATACAGCTACAGCGCTGAGTAGCCTGCAGATTCCCTGGGAGACTATCAGGACCCTTACCAGATGGAAGGATTTGCCTTAGAGACAAGGAGAGACTCAGGCAGGAACCAAGCTCAAAACCTGAGCTCTCAGAGACACACTTAAGAGTTTAGGTTCTGGCAACCTGTCTGTTGGAGAAGGTGACCCTAAGTCAGGCTGCCTGAGCCTTGCACACACCTTCCTGAGCCTCCCCAGGACAGGTGTAGAGGAGGAAGTGGCTTAGGGGTGTGCCTGGGATCTTGGGACAAGCTCTGTAGTCAAGAAGCCTGGGGAGCCAAGTATGCAGGAGGATCCCGGGGCTCCCTTCCCCCATTCCCAGAGTGAAATCATGCCTTCCAGCTCTTCGGGGTCCTCCGGGAAGTCCCCTCGTGGGCCATCCTCATCCAGGCCCTCCCACGGTCTTACCTTTGCCCTCTCTAATCGCTCAGATCTGCTCCCGGCCTCCATGGCTGTGTTTAAAGTCCACCTCTGGGGAACACAGGCTGACTGTTCCGATAAGCCCAGGCACGGGGCTGTGTGTGTCCCCAGGCTTCCTGGGACCCTGGCTGGGGTGGGGGGACGAGAGCAGCGTCCTACTGATGTGCAGGATGGAGCTGCCCTGCGCCTTCTTCCTCCTGTGGCTTGGCCTGGCGGGCAGCCTGGCTCAGAGCGACCCCAGCCTCAAGGGAGAGGAGTCTTACTCGGACTGGGGCCTTCGGCAGCTGCGGGGCAGCTTCGAGTCGGTCAACAGCTACGTGGATTCCTTCATGGAGCTGCTGGGAGGGAAGAACGGAGTCTGTCAGTACCGGTGCCGATATGGTGAGTACCCCGGGTGCCCACTCTGGGAGGGGAGGGGAGGGGGGTTGGGTCACCAGCGGCTCAGCAGGTCACATCTGTCCTACACCGACCGGGTAGGCCAGGTTGCCAGACTGAGCGAATCAGGTATAGTGACATCAGAAATCCAGGCAGACAACAAATTCCTACGAGGAGCCGGGGCTGACATTTGGGATCTCGATCTCCCGATCGATTATGATTTATCTGCAACTCAAGGCCCGCTCAGCCTCCTGGGAGTCTTCGCAGAGGCCCTTGGTGAGTTTTGCTGGGAGGCTGGGGCTGAAGGAAGGTAGTGAGCAGTGTGGAACGGGAGCGCATGGTGAGAGGGACCTCGAGGTCTCTGAGATGCTCTTAGGGAAGGAAATTGAACCTGGTGTTCAATTTTGGAGATTTTTTTTGCCTGCGGTCAAACAACTCCGAATCTTGGAAGCCTGGAAAGAAGTCTTTCTGCCGCAGACCTCTGACTGGCCGCGATTTGCCTAGACTCTTCCAAGGGAGGGGGTCCCAGCCCTGCCCCGCTCAGTAAGGCCAGGCATCACTGCTGCCCACCAGGGGTCCCAGAGCTAGACACCAGAGGCAGAGTTGGGAACTGAGGTGGGCACCCATGCCTACCTTGCAAAGCCAGCTTCCTAATGTGGCCCTGGGAGTTTTAACTCAGGGCTATTTGCCAAGTGTGTGGTCCACCCCTGAGCTGCACCTGGGCCTTCAAATGCTCTTCACACACCTCTGAGTTTAGTTTATGCAAATGCCCCGCAGTAGGCTCACAGGTGGAAATGCCAAGTCTATTTAGCCTAGCCCGAAAAAATGCTTGCGAAACACTTTCTCAGCGGACACTAGCTTTCCAGAGACACTCAGAATGAGTGTCCAGAGACATGCTGCATGGCCTGCACCTCTGGCCCTCATCTTTGGGGAGAGAAAAATGGCGTCCTTGCATACTAAGAGCGGCCCACCAGGAGATAATGGTTAAACCATTGTTCTCAGTAGGCTTAATGTCACTGAGGCACCTGCAAAACGGTGCTTCAGCTCACCGGGAAGACGTCATGGAGTCAAATTCTGGGCCCCTCATATTTACCCAAAGTTGGGTGCATAAATGCAGAGGCCAGGTCACTGCAGGAAGCCGCCTAGTTTCCCCTGAAGAGGCAGCAAAGGGTTAATACCTGCCATTTGAATCAACACAGACGTTGTCAATAATACCCAAGGTTTAGCAAACATCAAACAGTAGGAAACCCAACCCTGTTCTTCCTTCTCTAGCAAAATGGCATCAAAAGACTTCAGCCAGTTTTGGTTGGGCAGCCTGTGACTCGGAAGGGCCAGCCGACTCCCCATCCAATCTCGGCTACTGGGGAGGCTGAGACAGGACAGGCTGGAGTTCCAGGCCAGCCTAGCTACATAGTGAGAGCCCTGTGATTCCCTCTAACCCACCTCCCCTACAAAGGACGCTTAAACATCAATCTTTAAAAAGAACTTTAAATCCACAAAAATAATAGTGGATATCTATGGAGAAAACCTGATGCTTTGATCCATTGTGGAAAGGTTTAACAGCTGATTATCATATCCACTGGCTCTGACCAACTTTCCTTTTATTTGTGGTGAGAATGTTAAAAGTCTAGTCTTTCAGCAGTGCTCAGAATGTGTTGCTTTGCCTACAGCTGGGTCGATACGCTTGCTGGAAACAATCAAGGGAGGAAGGGCTTATGTTTCTCCTCAGGATTTCAGAGATCTCTGCTTATCACGGGGGAAGGCAAAGCTGAGGAGGAAGTATGGGGGGAGGGAGCTTGAAGTGGAGGCTGATTCACCAGGCAACATTGGGAATCAGAGATAGCCAGGCTGGGCTTATCAGAGGCCTGATCCTGGACAGCTACTTCTGACACACAGACCCTCTCTCATCTCCCCAGACAGTATTATCAACCAGAAAACTGACACTCACAACCTGAACCCGTGGGGAGCAGTGTGTGTGTGTGTGTGTGTGTGTGTGTGTGTGTGTGTGTGTGTACATACTCATATATATGCATGGAGGCCAGAGGAGGACATCCACGTGTCGAATTATCATACGTCACCTTGTTCCTGGAGACAGTTCTCTCACTGAATGTGGAGCTACACTGGCAGTCAGGAAGTCACAGCCATCTTGTCTCTGTATTCTTACAGCCTTGGGGTTATAGGTGCATGAGCAGCTGTGCCCAGCTTTTTGCATAGATGCTACAGATTTGCCCTCGGGTCCTGATGCTGCACACCAAGCAGCAGGTGTACATCCGTACCCACTGAGGCATCTCCCCAGTTCCCATAGAACATTGTACAGTAGATTAATAAAACTTACTCCTTCTATGAGCCCCTAGACCAAGACCTCCTTTTTCTCAATCTCCCCTCCTCTCAGGCTCTCTTTTCCCTGATTCCAAAAAAAATTGACTTCTCTTTCTTATTTGAGATCACAGAGTATGCGCTTTTCTGATTTAATTCACCCAGTGCGATGATTTCCAGTTCCAGAATGACAGGGTTTCCTCTTTAAGGTGGAGTAGCACTCCACTGTGTGCACACGTTTTCTTATCTACTCCCATGGTGACATGTATTTAGGTTGTTTCTGTGTCTTATTCATTACCCTGCAATGAGCAAGAGAGCGTAGACTTCTTTTCAAGATTCTCTCTTCAATTCTGTTGGATTTATACCAGAAGTGGGGTTGCTGGCCCGGGGAGCAGTTCCGTTCTTGGTTTTCCGTCTTCCGAGGAGGCTCCACAGTGCTTTCCAAATGACTCTACTCAGTGACATTCCCGCCAATGGGGACCGAGTTCCCTTTTGCTTCACCCTCAGCACTTCTGTCTGTCACTAAGCCATCCTGGCAAAGGTAAGGTGATGCCTCCTGTGCTCTCCATTTCTGTTTCCCGGCTTGTTGCGTCTTTTCAGGTCTGCCCATCGCTTGTTTGCCTTCTTCAAACTTCCTTTTTGAAATTTCGTTTCACGTATATGGGTATTTTGCTTGCTTGTCTGTGTATGACACGTGTGTCTGGTGGCTGTGAAGGCCAGAAGGGGGCACCAGAGTCCCAAGTGAGTGCTGGGACTCGAACCCAGGTCCTCTGTGAGAGGAGCCAGTTCTCTTAAACGCTGAGTTGTCTCTTCAGTCCCATCTGTCTGTCTGTCTTTCTATCTTTCTTTCTATCTTTCTATCTTTCTTTCTTTCTTTCTTTCTTTCTTTCTTTCTTTCTTTCTTTCTTACTTTCTTTTTTTTTTTTAGAAACAGCTTTGGCCACTTTAAAGTCCACTTGTGTTGACACTACCGCTTCTCTCTGTATTTGGGATGTTAACCCTTTATTAGCTGCTCCTCTGTTGTCTCTGCTCCACCATTTACTCCTGCTGCCGTTCCAAAGCTTTTCACGCCAGCAAATCTCTGCCTTTTTAAATATTTGAGACAGTGTCTCCTTCAAACTTTCTATGTAGCCAAGGATGACCTTGAACTTCGATCCTCTGGCCTCCACCTCCTCCAATCTCCTACTGAGATTATAAACACAGGCCAACAAGCCCAGGCTTACTCACTCAGTACTGGTGATCAAATCCAAGGATTCCGGTGGGCAGGCACTCTACCACCTGAGTCCCATTCCCATTTTTGTATTTTCTAGAGATGTTTTGATCTGTCTGGAATTTCACAGAACTCTATACTCTTGTGAGTTTGTCTACTTTCCTCGCAAAGGACTTTCTTTACAGCCTTCACTGGGTTCTCAGAAGCCTGTGAAAAGAAAAACACCCACAGTTTTAGGAGCCAACAGGTTGTCTCAGTGCTGGGGTGATGGATCTCACAGTTTGCTGAAGAAGGGGGTCCTAGGATTTGAGGTTCTGGGTAGTTAAACAGATATGGGACTAGGTAGACCAAGACAAGTTGATTCAGGAAGCAACTTCATCTATTTTAGTGCTTGACATGAAAAAAAAGTCTATGTGTTGATGGACTGGACACTGTTTTGCTGCCTCCCATCAATTCGCTGCTCATTTGGGCATTCCTGGAGGTTGCCAGGTGTGTGCACATGGTGCCCTTGCCGGCCCCTCGGGGGAAGCAGAGAGACGAGGTCAGCCTCACCCTCCACAAGAGACATTCTGTGAACGTGATATACCTTTCTCCCCGTCTTTTTATTGACCGAAATGAGAGGAGAAACGTTGGCCAGGAGCACAGGACTCATGGCTGGGGGCGGCCATGTTGGGTTCCCTGAACCTCCCTCCCGAAGTCTCTCGAGTGTTCTAGGATGTCAACTTTGTTTAGAAGGTTTGACGTTTTATGAGATCATACTTGTCAAGCTCTTTATGGCCTCTGACTTTTGCATCTTGATTAGAAAAGCATCCTCAGCTCAAGACTGTAGCAATAGTCTCTGATTCCTTTTCCCGTGAAAACAGCCACAGCTGACGCATAATAAATGAGTGTGGCTGTGCCCAGTAAAACTTCTTTATGGGCACTAAAATTTGAATTTCATATCATTTTCACACATCATAAAATATTATTCTTGTTTTGACTCCCGCCTCCTATCATTAAAATAGATGAGGCCCATTCCTAGTTGGCAGGTTACAAAAGGCTGGCACCATTTGCCAAGGAACTAGAGTTTCAACTTGTCAGCCACACCAGGAAATGAAGCTCCACGTCCACGTAGCTTGTGGCTGCTGCCTAGGCTCAGAGCATCCAGCCAGAAAGCAGAGCTCGAGGCTAGGGTGTGTTATCTCTGCCTAGATTTAACTGTCACTCCCAATAAAAACGTAGACTTCAAGACTCTCACCGAAGCAGCTTCTTACAGTTCATACTCCACCCTGAGTCACCAGCACTGCAGGCAGGACGGCCATCCCATCATCTTCCAAACTGACACAGAGATTTCTCTTCTGTGATTTCTTAAGCGCAAAAAGACCAGGGGTGACCAGAGTCTTCAGCAAGCACCTTCTCCAGCACTCATTAAAAAGATGCCTTTTGGGGCTGGAGAGATGGCTCAGCAGTTAAGAGTACTTGCTGTTCTTCCAGAGGACCCGGGTTCAATTTCCAGTACCCACAGGATGGTTCACGATCATCTGTA